>NC_022009.1:6214707-6226090 GCF_000317375.1 Microtus ochrogaster | reverse complement strand
AAAATTCTTCACAGATCTTGAGAGGACAATAATCAACTTTATATGGAAAAACAAAAAACCCAGGATAGCCAAAACAGTCTTATATAATAAAGGAACTTTTGGGGGCGCTACCATCCCTGACTTCAAACTCTACTACAGAACTACAGTATTGAAAACAGCTTGGTATTGGTATAAAAACATGTACCACATTTCAACAGAATACTTTTTTGGGGTTTTTTGGTTTGTTTGTTTTGGTTTGGTTTTTGAGACAAGTTTTCTCTGTAGCTTTGGACCCTGTCCTGGAACTCACGTAGTATACAAGCCTGGCCTGGAGCTCACGGAGACCCACCTGTCTCTGCCTCACCTGTGCTGGGATTAAACACCTGTGCCACCACTGCCCACCTAATTTTAAGAATGCAAATATACCTTGCTACTCTCTCCACCCAACCCTCTGAGAACTTTATTTTCTGTAGCCACAAGGTACTTCGTTTTCCTAGATTGTGCATAACAGACAAACATTATGGGAAAAAGACACACCCTTGAGTTTGAAGACCATGAGACTTAGCACTCTTTTCATAACAGTATAATGACAGGTTGTCATATTTCACCATACCCAAAATTACTTGGTATTTTATACTTATATAAAACATTTTTCTATTCTGTGTTTCAGGCCCTGTGTATGGCTCCCATATGAGGATCTAGGTTGTCCACAAGAAGTCATTTACTACTACAGGTTTTCTCACCAACTAAGTCAGTCATTTTCTATAGACTGGGGTCCAAATTTATATGTCTCTAGGCAATCATATAAACAGAGGTTTATTTTTCAACATAGGGTCATAAGCAGGCCTTCCAACAAAAGTTCATATATTTTGTGCCTCTAAGTTTCAAAATGTTGGCATATGCTTCCTCAAATGGTACATACGGTCTTTGTGATCCTAGAGAAAACTTTTCTTTAGGAATCATAGCTTGATTTTCTGTTGTTATGAATGCAGAGAGCATAAGGCATGTGCACTCTCTTCGCACTGTTTCTAATGCTCACAAAAGTAGTGCATTTTGCAATCTTCTGCATTTAAGAGTACAGAGAGAGAAAGCAAACAATGAGAAGAAAGACAGTACCTATGTTTGATGTAAACTGTATCCTTTATGTTAGCAAACATTTTAGAGGAGGTTTTATGTAAAGACAGATCTTCCAGCAATGCACAGTTAACAACAGACTCTAAGCCAAGTAGTGGTGGCACACACCTTTAATCCCAGCACTTGGGAAGCAGAGGCAGGCAGATCTCTGTGAGTTCAAGGCCAGCCTGGTCTACAAGAGCTAGTTACAGGACAGGATCCAAAGCTATAGAGAAACCCTGTCTTGCAAACAATAAACAAAGCAAAACAAAACAAACAAAAACCAAATAACCCCAACAGCTTCTAGTTCTTTTTTGGAGAAAAAAAATAATCAGAAGCCTTCTAAAAATGTGTTTGGTTGAAAAAAAGCACACACTGAGAGTCATGAGACACACGATTTTTAAAGTGCATCACAAAACAGAGTGTTGAGGATGAATGGAATGCAGAGGAAGGCCTTAACTAATCAAGAGTCTCAAAAGCAAAGAGTGCTTCTAAGAAGTAAAAGGAACAAAGGCCTTGGGAGTGTGAAATATGAATGACACCTGGCATGGTGCTTCAGCTGGCAGTTTTTCTTTGTCCTTAAATGGTGTAGTAAAGAAATTTGAATTCAGTAGAAATTAGAGTATTTTATCATGATCTTTTTTCAGGGCAGCTGTATTCCATCTCTCTCTCTCTCTCTCTCTCTCTCTCTCTCTCTCTCTCTCTCTCTCTTTCTCTCTCTCTCAATTTTGGGCACAGAGCCAAAGCTCCCAGTAAGCCATTCACCATGGGTATGCAGAGTGTATTTTGGTAACCTGTGTGGCCGAGCTGTGAAATTTGGAAGTGTGATGTTCTTAATACATTTGAGTTGGTATTTCAATTCTCAGTGGGTGAGACTATAACTCCATTGTAACAACAATGTTTATAAAGGAAACACTCAGGTGGTTTAGAAGCAAAATGTATAAAAGTCCATACACGTAATAAATCCATGAAGCCCATTTCAAGTCATTTTCAAATATTTTACAAAAAGAACAGATGAAAAGGCTTATTAAGTAGAAGATGAATCTTCTTAACTCTTGTCCTAATTCCTATCAATTTTGGTTTAAGTAAAATCAATTATTAATTCTAACAGTAAAATAATTATTGCAGGGGTAGAAATATAATTCTTCTTACATCTGGGAAATTCCATTCTTCGTTCATACAAACTCAAACTAATGTGCATAGGGAGATAGCAACTAAACTTCCACTTATTTTTCCCTGCATGAATATTTTTAAAAGTGTGAAATTTTCTGAAATTAGAAAAGATGATAAAAATTTTGCTTTATAAATGAGTTCAAATGATGCAAGTAAATATAGTTATGCATTTACAAACTGCCTATGACATAGTAGGTAGTGTCTAACTGCATTTTGGTTGCTTTTTAAATGATTAAGTACTTAGAATCCTACACATGTACAAGAGAGATACTTTTAAATTCTGAGCAAGCAATATTTCCTATCGCTTTCAAATCAAAAGTTTATTACCTTTGTAATACAGGCAGTTAGAAATACCGCCTGTTGTTGCAAGAGAAAAGGCTCAGAGAGAAAAGAACTCACTTAGTGCTCTTGCAGAGAACCTGAATTCAGTTACTGGCACCCCCATTAAATAACTCAAAAATGTCTATAACTAACTAGAGCTCCAGAATATCTGATGACCTTTCTGGACTCAACAGCAGCCTTCCTACAAGTGGCAAATACACACAAACATATAAAAAGACTGCTTATAAACAATCAAAATAGTTATTTTGGCTTTGAAATAAAATTGTTTTAGGGTCTTTTGTTGGGAGCAGTGAGACCCCAGATCGATCCTGAATTTCTTGTAATCCCCTGATCTGAGTACCTACAGCTGCTCTGAGCTCGGAGACCTTCAGGAGTTCCTGATGGCAGGAGAATGGTTTCTGGTGGGTTTGGCTGGAACGTGGCTATCTCTATATAATCTGTCCCTGAACACAATAAAAGGGGCATTCTTGGGGAGTTCAAGGATGATCCGTGTCTCTGTCTCTCTGTCTGTGTGTGTCTGTGTATTTTAACCTCCAGCCCCCTTGCCCGAAGCTCGCGAACTGGGTGCCAGCGCACTGAGCGCAGATACGGGGGCGCAGTGCGCGGCAGTCTCTTAAGAAATTCAGGTAGATTTTGGTACTCAAAAATAACCAAAATTCCAAACATAAATTCATAAGATCCTTGATACTTGAAAATTAAAGGTACATAGCATGTCTAAAGACATTGTAGTTGGAGGCACCATAGATTAAAAAAATGTAGTAAAGTCAAAATATCTACTGTCTCCATGAAGCACCAATGATTTTATATATAGAAACACATAGTACTTCAGGAATGGAAGCCTGGAGTGTCAAATTAGCTCATTACACAGCAATGTAAGCATGGGTAAATCTACTTTTGTCTGTTTCTCACTGACACCTTGATTTTCTCCTCTCTATGCAGCCAGACATCAGAGTTTGTACAGCAGACAAATATTCTGGATTCACCTGTGACAGTCAGATTCCATCATCTTGGCTCTTGATGTAGCTTTCATGGGTTCATCAGACTGTCATCAGAAATATCCTGAGAATAAAGTAAACTTTGAGGTAGATTGGATTCCAAGTGGGCTCTAAATATAAATGTTGTTGGGTCCCCCATTGAGGAACCATTTGTTGTGGTCCCACGTTGGGTCAACACCTGTTGGAGTCCCAGCCTCAACAGTTAGGATGTTTCAGGATAAAGGCATGTGGATTAGTAAAGTTACACAGAATAAATACAAAAGAAATACAGAGACAGAGAATAGAGATGGGAGGGCAGCCCAGTGAATATTGAATTTGCCTGTGTTTATTTCTTATGACCTTTAAATACACCAATTCAAAAGAGAGGAAGAAAACAAAAGACTTTTTTTACTATGATATAAGGAACAAACAAAGGGATTAACATCTTAATATCCAAAACACCAAGTAACCATACCCTAGGACAATACATCCTGTTAGTAGTCACATTTATCCTGCCATAACCTTGAAGGAGCAAGAACAGGCCTGAACTCTGACCATTGGTCAAGGTAGAACATATCCACGTTCATCGGATCCAAAAAATGTAAGCTCTAGAAGAAACAAACTGTCTCACTCCATTGTGACACAATCTTTCCAAGTTTTGTGAAATGTGTCCCTAATTCCCCCTCTCCTGCTTCCCAGTCCCATGATGTGTGGTCCTATTCTAGTAACAGTTATTAGTAGTTTGTTCTCCTTTCTGGCTCACTCGCAGCTCTGGATTTGTTGGTCAATTGCCATTTTATTTTTAATTTGTACTTTGTAAAAATGATTCTAATATAATCTCATTTTGAATAGCTACTTTTTAAAGTTTCAAATCTTTTATTGTTTTTTCTTTATTGTTTTTATTGAGATTTATATTTTTCTTCACTCCCATCCCTTCCTCTCCCATGCCTTTCTACCCTTTCCTATGGTCCAAGTTTACTCCAAGTTTACTCAGGAGATCTTGTCTTTTCTACTTCCCATGTAGATTAGAGTCATTCATGTCTTAGGGTCCTCCTGGTTGTCTAGGTTCTCTGTGATTGTGAATTGTAGACTGGTTTTTCTTTGGTTTATATCTTAAAGCCACTTATGAGTGAGTACATATGATATTTGACTTTCTGTGTTTGGTTTACCTCACTTAATATGATGTTTTCTAGATCCATCCTTTTGCCAGCAAATTTTAAGATGTCATTTTTTTCCTGCTGTGTAGTACTCCATTGTGTAAATGTACCACATTTTCCTTGTCCATTCTTCAGTTGAGAGACATTTAGGTTGTTTCCAGGTTCTGGCTATGATATGGTACCATTTCCAGGATGAGGAAAAGCATCACAAAACTTACAACAGCGGAGTTGGTAAAAGTGAAGCTCTCTATCCATGAGTGCCATTGCAGTTCCCTGGGGGACATTATTTGTTTGGTTCAGAGTTTTCCTTTGCAATTATTTTTGCTGTCATCTTGTTGCTTAGTCAGAGTACTACTTGATGGAAATCAAAATATCACATTCTTGCTCTGTTCACAAACTTCCCATCTTTGATAAATTAATCCCAAATGATTTATAATAACTGATACTTGACTTCAATGACTTTCCACTTTTCCCTTGTATAAACTCCAGTGAAGCTGGATATTAATACAAAATCAAGTGTTTGTCTCTTTTTTATCTACAGAGATGTTATTACTCAATGAGATAGTAGATATGCCTATTGCTTATGAAACACAGTAAATATTATACAGAGAGAAATTCTGAGACTATATTACCCAGACTGAAAACTAGGGGTTCCAACTCTTTTCCCACTGGGTTTAAGTATATTCAAATCAGCAAAGTTTTCAACAAATGACATTAGAGATGTTATTTCAAGGTCATCAAATATTTTTCAGAGAATTATAGAAGGCAGTTGCAACCCGGTGCTATATTTCAAGACTTCTGAAATAGATTTGGACAGAGGGTACCTAAGGCAAAATTTCTGCAGTATACTAGCAAGATCTTTGACCACAAAGTCTAACGAAGAGTTCCTTAGAGTTTGTCTAGACAGTTCTAACTCTTAGATTTATATTTTATAACCTTCCCTTCAGCCTTACTTTAGTTTTGATGGTTCTTGATGTTTAATATGTTGCATCAGAATTAATTTAGCAACAATTTGCACTTCTAATAGGTAACTGATCTCTATGATTATTCTATTTATTTTTCAGAAAAATTTTATATTATTATAATAAAAATTCAAATAATAGTTTGTATCTATCCTAAAATAATTAACCCTTTAGTGGGTAACTTAAATGTATTGCATTTTAAGGTAAAGTTTGTTTTTCATGTGTTAAAACATATGTGGTACATAGATAATAAAAATCAACAGAATGGTACATTTGCTTTGGCAGCAAATTTTTCACTATTTTTGATAGATATAAAAATTATTCAGTACCTTGATAGAGAAATTCTGGCTGCATATATGGAAAGTAACTGATAAAAGAAAATAAATGAAAGAGCTAATGTTAATAATGAATGTCATAGGTTAAAAAACAGAAAGGGATCATAGTCAACTTAATACTGACAATTTTCACCAAAAGATTTATTTTGTGCTACTTCTAATTTTCCTTATGTGCTAACTTACTCTCTCAGAAATCAGAAAGCAACTGTACAACCCTGTAGCCAGTGTCAGATAGCCCAATAGGCTAAATGACGCAGAGATTTGGAGCAAGTACAGAAAAAAGACCAGTTTATATGATTAAAGAGACAGATTATACTCAAGAGGAAAGGTCAAAAGTAAATAAATAAAAGTGTGGCACAATCAGAAGTTAGAAGACAGGGAGAGAAATATTGAATTTTAAAACAGAAATAAAGTCCAGCATATCTTGTAACACCATTCAATAGTGTGACAGTCTCAACCGAATTAGACAATGACAGACACCAGCAGTTACTTTAAACAGGCCTGCTGAAAAATCCAAGGGGAAAATTCTTTATCAATAACCAAACAATTTTTAATAAGTTTTTATATAAATAAATATACAAAACTCTAAAATAATTGACTAAGCAAATAATTAAAATTCATATATTTTCAGTTGTAATAAACAGTTCAGATATTCATTTGATAGATAATAATTAGAATGTGTAACTCATATGTACAACAAACCTGTATTTCTTAATATAGTGTAGTAGCAAGTAGTTGCTATACAGAGTATACTTAAGGCATAGGTTCTATTTATTGATTGAGTTTTGTGCCCAGCATTTTATTGTATGCTTACTATTTCACAGAATTCTTAGGATAATTCAGTCATTATTTAACATATATTCCCTTCACAATTTTATAAACAAAATTGGCTGAAGCAATTTAAGAAGGCAAGAATAAAATTTGCCTTGGAATGCATGATTAGAGAGTCAGCTTAATTTATCTATATCTACATTGTGTAATTATGTATAACATTTATTTATTAATATGCAAAATGTGTTGATACTTGTATGAACACACAATATATGTGTGTATGTGTACCCTGACACATGGATTTTTAACCTTCACCAAATAATAATACAATTCTGATAAGACAAAACTAATATTAACAAGGTGAAGCATATTTGAACTTATTTAATTATTTCACAAAGGGAGTAATGAAATTCTCTATTTCACTGAGAGAAAATAGACATGAGCCTTAATATCGACCCAGCTTATTAGATAAGAATGAGGAAACATCTGCAATTGGAGTACTTCAGACACAATTTTATAATCTAACTGGCTTCGTCTACTTAGCAAATTTTTCAAATAAATATATTTAAACATATATGAAAATACATTTAAATAAACTACCATGCAGCTTGCAAACTTTTAGGTTTTTAAGAAACAGAAGTTTGGGAAGAGGTTTATGACTTGCATGTTTTCTGCAATGACTATGAAATGCTTTCGATCGTCATTTGGTCCTAACGCAGTATTTAACTTGTAGTTTGTTCCTCTCGTCATTTAGCAGTCAATATCCCAAATGACCTACACTTAATATTTAAAACATCCACATCTGTAGCAGCACTCTTGAATGCATGGGATTTGTGAAGATTATCATTAGTAAATAGGCTGTATTATATGTGGATTATTATTAATAGGTAGGCTATATAATATGTGGATTTTGAATGGAAACTTTACTTTTCCACTCGGCATGGTATAGGAGAAAAAGTAAAAGAAGAATATAAGAAATTCATCCACTTTAAACATTTACAGTTAATACTTAGAAAAATAAAGTCTCTCTAGTTTTAATCTCATTCTGTGGTGCTCATATTATCATTAAATTTTAACTAATATTTGCGTTTCTGGCCTTCATTCCTCTTTTACTTTTGTTCAAAGATCATAATCAGCCTAATTGCACTAGCATGTTTCTTTTTAGCAAATCTCTCAAACACCCTCCAATACACTGAGATATTCTGGGTCACTTCCTGTCTCTGTGGAGAGGGCAATCAATTCACCTCCTCCTTTGTCCTGGGCCTTTTCCATCTCTGTGACAGAGCAGAACATAGGGCGTTCACCTGCTCTCTGTCCTGGGTCACTTCCCATCTAAGGCACAGTTCTACACAGGACATTCGCCTGCCCTTTGTCTTGGGTCATTTTCCATCTAAGACACGGCGCACTTAGCACAGGGAATCCACATGAACTCTTGACTTCTCAAGATCTTCTCCAGTAGTGCTTTATTTTCAAAGAAAATCTGGGGAAATCAATGTCCTGAAGTTGAGGACAAATTTTGTTTCTTAGTTCAAAATATGTTTAGTGAAGTGCAGCGTTGGTAGCATAGTGTTGAGCATAGTTTCCTCCTAAGCATTAATTAGTGAACTCTCTACTCAATGTTATAAACTACAGAGAATTTTGTAATATTGCAATATAAAATTTGCAAGACAGTGCCTGGCAGTGGTGGTAAACACCTTTAATCCCAGCACCCAGGAAACAGAGGAAGGTGGATTTTTGAGTTCATGGCCATCCTGGTCTACATAGCTAGTTTTAGGATAGTCAAGAATACAAAAAGAAACCCTGCCTTGAAAAATAAAAATATATAAAAGACTCTTACCTTTTTATAATTATTTTATATAATATTCATATGTCTTTATTAATTTTCTACAGTCAAGACAAATCATCAGGGTTAAGGGCACTTAGAGAAGAAAGTATCCAATTTGGGGGGCACATGTTACAGAGTTTCCAGAGTCCATAATAATCGCCACGCAGAGCAAGGCATCAGGCAGGCATGGCATGGCACTGGAGCAGTAGCTGAGAGTTTACATCTGATTCATAGGCTTAAGACAGAAAGAGAGAAAGAGAAAAAAGAGCTGATTGGGCTGTGAGATAGGGAGGATCTGAGATGAGTTGGGGAGTGAAACGTGAAAAATATGTACTGCTTGCCAAAATTGAATATCTAAATAACACATTTTAAAACAATTTTCAGTATTATTCTCAATTTATAATCTTATATTCAAGCAAATTCTGTGAGTATGCACTTATGTCTTTCTGATTTCCTTTTTCCCTTCTCTCTTTTCTTCCCTTATGTCTTCCTTTCTCTGTTTTTTGTTTGTTTATTTTAGGATTACAGAACTTTATCCATGCTAGGCCAGGAGAAAGCCAGTTGGCCACCTAGAGGTGTGTTTGTGTGTGTGTATGTGTTTGTGATAGTGTGTTTGTGCGTGTGTATCTGTGCTTGATTACGGAATGTGAAATAATATCTCTAGTAAAATATTTTCTGCAACACTCATTCCAAAGCATTAATACTACCCCTTTGTTATTCATATATATAGTCAACATCTCTTTCCTTGTTGCTCATCCATAACCACTGCTAGCACTCACAATGATTCTGTTTCCACTAGAAGGCATCTATGAATCACTCTGGCTGCTGCTCCATTAATTCCACGTGCAGAAAGGAATAATGGGAATCTTTGTGTGCTGCGCATTATATCTTTGCTCAGTGTGAGCACACTGATTCTTTGTTCTAAGTGGTCAGTGAATAAACGTTACACAGAAAAAAATGAGCCTATATTTAGTTGAAAGAAAATTAAAGAGAAGTCTGTCAGTATGCTTATAATTAATTGATGTAAACTCTAAATACTATTAATAAGCACTTACAGATAAATGTAAGGACTTTTCTTCCATAAGATTACTTTAATGTCAAAATTGAGTGTTAACAATTTTTTAAAAGATCTCTTTACTGAAAGTAAATTAAAATAGAATAAAATTTAATGCCAATTTAACAATGATATTCAAACCCTTTGGAAGTACACATTCTCAGAAAAATATTTTTCTGAGTGAAAATTATAATTGTACTGTTATACATAAAGTATAATTTGATTAAAAGGAACTGAGATGAAGTGGTCCACCAAGTGTAATTTAGAACTAATCTATTCGCATCACTGTTTCTCTTGAATATTCTTTATTCTTCAGACCACTCTCACCAGGAAAAGGTTTGAATACTAATTTTTTTTACATTATTTGGTAGTCTTAAAATATGATGATTAGTTACATAAAAAGCTATCTATTGTAATTTGATAAGAAAAAACAAAAAAAATAAGAAAAACATTTAAAATATTGGCTTGCTTTTAATAAACATTTTGAGGATAACTAAAACTAACACAATCATGATAATAATAATAAAAAACAGATTGTATTCCAAAAATTCTGTGGAGATGTTTCATTGTATCATCCAATATTATGTTAATAGAAAAACAGATAAGCTAATACAGCACAATAACATTAGAACTCTATGTTCCTAAATAACTGCTCTAAGCTACTATTATGTAAACTAAGAGCCTACCTTTACCTCTTTCATGCAGTGCATCTAGAAATGTCTATAAACTTCTACTCATGGAGCCAAAATAGCATTAGTATTCTCTAGAGTTAAAGCAATCAATTATGTTGTTTTTTATTTATATTTATGCTAAAAATTTAGTAAGCCTATTAGGTTTTTTTGTTGTTATTGTATTTTTATATTATCAAGTTTTAGACATTTTATGTAAGGAATATGTTTGTTGAGTTCAATTTTCAAATATTTTTCTGAATTTACAGTCATAGGCAATATTATTTGAGAATGATAGTCTAACATATTTATTATAGTTAACTTTAAGGAATGTCATACGTATTTGTGATTATCTTTATATTCATCCTCTAGAGTTATTCTTTTGCATTTAAGGATTTGCACATATATAATTTGATCTTTTCTGAAATTACGTGACTTGCTTCCCCAGAGACGACACTTACGTCCAAGAGATGTACAGGAGGAAGGAGATTCTCATTTTATGGTTTATCTGTCTCAGATGCTAAAATGTAGTCCCTAGCCAAATGCCTGCTGGGTAGATAGCTGTCACCTCAAAATGAAACAAATGAACGCATCTCATCTCAAGTCTGCTATCTTTTATGATCGTGTTCATTGCTAATGGCAACATAAATTTCCTAGACTAATCTCTCTCCTTAACCTTGTGTTACATCCAGTGTGTCCTACAGAATCTTGCAGTGGAGTGCCATACAAGGTCACACGTCCTGAGACTCTTTTGGGGCTTGGCTTCTTCCCCGCAAGTCTTTTCTTTTTTTTTTTTTTTTTTTTGGTTTTTCGAGACAGGGTTTCTCTGTGGTTTTGGAGCCTGTCCTGGAACTAGCTTCTGTAGACCAGGCTGGTCCCGAATTCACAGAGATCCGCCTGCCTCTGCCTCCCGAGTGCTGGGATTAAAAGCGTGCGCCACCATCGCCCGGCCTGCCTGCATGTCATAAGAGGGTACCAGATCTCACCATAGATGGCCGTGAGCCACCATGTGGCCGCCAGGAACTGAACT
>NC_022009.1:6211703-6214607 GCF_000317375.1 Microtus ochrogaster | reverse complement strand
TTTTTGGTTTTTCGAGACAGGGTTTCTCTGTGGTTTTGGAGCCTGTCCTGGAACTAGCTCTTGTAGACCAGGCTGGTCCCGAACTCACAGAGATCCGCCTGCTTCTGCCTCCCAAGTGCTGGGATTAAAGGCGTGCGCCACCACCGCCCGCAAGTCTTATTTATGAGTCTAACTGCATGTCTTGGTTCCGTGGCCACTGTAGATGTTGGCACATCCTGAGCCACATTGACTGTATTCTGAACAGTGAATGAAGAGAGGATATTCTGAGGATAATACTGGCTTGCAGAACCCTTAGAGGGCTGACTCTTCCTAAAGAATGGCGCTTTAAACACTTTGAAGTTGTCTCGTAAACGAAAAGAAGGAAAGAAGGAAGGTAGAACAACACTGCCTGATCTTTGATCTACAAAATTTGTAAGACAGTCCTCTAATTTCAAAGAACCACATTACTCCAAACATCTCAGGAAACAGGAAGAGGGTTTCCCTTTGCAGGGAAGGAGAATGACTAATGACGTCACCGTCTTGATTTGGGGAGGCATAACTGCTTCATCCACAGCTATTACTGTGAAGAACAACCTGGCTATCTGCAGGTTTTTCCCCATAAAAGTCATATCGAAATGTACAGGCCTGAGAAAAATGTTCCTTTGGGTTAAACAATGTTTTAATCTGTTGACAGCATTTTAATTTTCTCCTTCTGAAGAACCTCTAAAGGAGACCCTGCAGAGAGCAAAAGCAGGTCAAGAGCAAATGAAAAGTGAAGATTCCGCTTTTTCACAACCAGGATAAATCTGCTAATTATGCCAGCCTAGAAAAATGTACGCAAATTTTAATTCACTAACCTCTGAAAGCCTGCTATCAAATAAATTGATTAGCAGTGCTCATAATCAAAAGCTACGGATTAGTGGTTAATTTGTGGAATCAATTAATAGAAGTATTTATCAAATACATTTGCCTCCAGACGATGCGAAACCACAGCTCTAGGCTCCTCAGATAACAAGCCTTGTACACAGGGCGATTTAGTGATTGTTGGCGATGTAATGATAAACAGTTTTTATATTTCTCACATCAAGAAATGTGTTCTTTTTAAAACTAATTAAAGCTTGATTGTTGTAGATGACTAACTACTAACCTGTATTTCTGTATTTTTAATTGATTTTTATTGAGCTCTACATTTTTCTCTGCTCTACTCCCTGCCTCTCCTCTCCCCATCAACCCTCTCCCATGGTCCCCATGCTCCCAGTTTACTCAGGAGATCTTGTCTTTTTCTACTTCCCATGTAGATTAGATCTATGTATGTATATGTATGTATCTCATAGGGTCCTCATTGTTGTCTAGATTCTCTGGGATTGTGATTTGTAGGCTGGTTTTCTATGCGTTATGTTAAAAAGCCACTTATGAGTGAGTGCATGTGATAATTGTCTTTCTGTGTCTGGGTTACCTCACTCAAAATGATGTTTTCTAGCTCTATTCATTTTAATGCAAAATTCAAGATGTTATATTTTTCGGCTGTGTAGTACTTCATTGTATAAATGTACCACATTTTCCTTATCTATTCTTTGTTTGAAGGGCATTTAGGTTGTTTCCAGGTTCTGACTATGACAAACAATGGTGCTATGAACATAGTTGAGCACATGTCAACATCCTTGGTCATCAAAGAAATGCAAATCAAAACAATTCTGAGATTCCATCTTACACCTTTAAGAAATATGTTCTTAAGTATCTGGATTTAATGTTTTCCTTTTGCGTTACAAGATAAATAAAAGAATATAAAATAAGTTACCAGCTAGAATATATTACACAAGAACTTATTAAAGTGTTCAGTGAAACACTTTGCCTTAGATATCCACAAATTATTCACATAATTTTATACATAATATATAATTTTTCCAAATTAACAAAAATAACAAGTGTCTAAACATTAATTATCTGTAATAAATGTTCAAATTCAACATATTTCTCAAATTCATGATACTGAGCCTGCTTCTGTTTGTTTTATTTTAATATAGTGATTGATACAAATTGTTAAACTAATTTATAAAAATTTTAAAAGATATACTACAGAAGAAACATTTTTAACGCAATTATTGAAAGAAGTTCCCAGAGCAATACATTTTGTTTCTGCTCACATTTCCTACAAGAATTTTAGAGTCATATGCTCTAAATCAGTAATTTCTTCACATCACAATATCATATAAAATCATCTTATGCTATGATGTTTGACTATACACTAAAGGAAATGATGTATTACTTGTTCTGTGCAGAAACTATATAACAATAAATTAAAACTTTTACTTTAAACCTTGAAATGAATTTTTAGCTTAAAGTTACTTTTTCAGTATTGAAAGACACACCCTATCATCAGTACATTTCTCAAAACTCTAATCTTTCTTCAGATTTGAATTAGTGCTTACTGAAGGGAGAGCTATACTTGGTTATACCCAAGTCATCATTTAAAAACAGTATACAAAGAACTAATTGTCAAAAAGTTTCACAAGTGTCTCAAATGATACATTGAATAGGTAATGACATATAGAGGAATACTGTATATATATTACTATAAATACACTATGTTAATTCCTTGATTTAAATCTTTCACATTTCCTCTCTCTCTGTTCCTCTTCCCCATGTCTCTGTCTCCATTCATTCTCAAGTTTTTATTTCTTCCTTTATTTTAGTTTGTAACTATAAAATGTTAATGCGACCATATCATTATCAGGACATGGAATTCTGGGCCACCTATTTTATCCTTCCAATGATATGTTTATTCTATTTAAGGGGAGAAAATAATGATTTTTGCTGTGATGCCATTATAATATTTTCCCACTCTGTTCTCATAATGACGATGTGTGAATCAGTGAGTATGTGTTTCAGAGCCACAGCTTCCCGTCACAGCACGGACTAAGGGGT
>NC_022009.1:6210323-6211424 GCF_000317375.1 Microtus ochrogaster | reverse complement strand
AGCTACAAAATAAGAGAAAGGGGGGGGGGGGGTTTGCATTTTAATTCATTCTTACATTCAGTGTTTAAAAAAGGGATAGTCAATATTAAATGCTATTTTGTGAATTTTGTGTTAGAAAAATAGAAAATATCATTTAATTTAGTATCATTTACATAGATGGAAACTTTTAGAGGGAGCTTTCTAAATTACAGTGACCATGCAGTAACATACCATTTTTTAAATTTTATTTTACTTTTATTTTTTAAAAAATAAAACAAACTTTCTTTTGTAATATTACATACCAATCCCAGTTCCCACTCCCTTGTCTCCTCCTATTCCCTCCACCTTTACCCTCCAACCCCTTGCTTTGGGAAAGGTCCAAGGCTCTCCCTACTATATATAGGCTGAGCAAGGTATCCATCCAAAAAGACTGAGTTTCTAAATAGCCAGTACAAGCAATAGGGATAAATTCTGGTGTCAGTGCCAATGGCCTCACAGTCTGCCCCAGCCATACAACTGTCACCCACATTCAGAGGAACTAGTTTGGACCTAGACTAATTCCTTCCCTGTATGGCTAGCATTGGTGAGCTCCCATTAGCTCAGGTAAACTCTTTCAGTGGGTGTACCATCACGGTCTAGACCTCCTTGCTCATATTCTCACCACTCCCATGTTGGGAGCTCAGCCAAGTGTTCCACTGCAGGTCTCTGCCTCTATTTCCATAAGTTGATGGATGAAGGCTCTATGGTGACATTTAAAAAAGTCATCAATCTGACTTCTAAGGCCAGTTTGGGCACTCTCTTCTCTATTGCTTAGGGACTTAGCTGGGCTCATCCTTGTGGATTCCTGGAAATTTCTCTAGTGTCAGGTTTCACACTAGCTGTATAATAGCTTCCTCATTCAAAATATTTCTTTCCTTGCTTTCATTTCTGTCCTTACTCCATCTCGACTATTCCATTCCCTCAAGTTGAGGGGGATACTTTCTGACTGAAGGATTTTTGGAAATAAAAAAAAAGTGATTTAGTTCCAAAAACAATTACAGCAAGCATTTTAAATTTCAGATTTGGCTTCCAGTTGATACCACACACACACACACACACACACACACACACACACACACACAC
>NC_022009.1:6206860-6210223 GCF_000317375.1 Microtus ochrogaster | reverse complement strand
GAGAGAGAGAGAGAGAGAGAGAGAGAGAGAGAGAGAGAGAGAGAGAGAGAGAGTTTTCAAGTCATTTCAAATAAATCTTTACTCTAGAAAGAATGATAAAGATTTCCTTTTCATCCCGGGTGCTTATGAAACATTAAGATGCACAATGATAATACTAAAAGCCAGCTGTTATTCAAGGACTTCTATTGTCTGGTCAGTCAGGGTATCAGGTGCTTTATGGGAAATTTGTCTTGTTAGCGATTTAGCATATATGAAAGTATTTATAAAAAGTGAACTTATGTTACTTTCTGTCTGTCAATACATTTTTCAGATCTTACATCCAAAGTGAACTCAAGATGGCCCAGTAATGCTTGAAAATATTCATTAATATCGATTTTTCTGTCTCTTTTCATTGATGCTAAAAATGTATGGAATATATATATATATATATATATATATATATTTCATTTGGCTGATTTTATGCCTCTGCAATGAAATGTCCTTAATAATATGGTTGATAATCAGAAGGTGTCTCAAAATGGAAAAGGCTGAGCATTCTGATTTTTCACAGTTAAGAAGATGTATTTCCCACAGAGAGGAACTGATGTTTGTATTTTCTGGTTATGATTTCTAAAATTTCAAGGACGAGGACAGTGGAATTTATTTCTATACCCAATAATTGTCCTATTTTTCTTGAAAATTAGTCTGCAGTTAGCAAGTTTCCATACCAGCTATGGTAGCAGCAGATAATGAGGCTGATGCCACATTTACAATCACCTAAGAGTTTAAATATCACAGAAAAAGGACAAATGGATAATGCAGAGGTCAACAATTAACCATGTCAATCACGTATGTTAATAACTGTGTCTTTAAAAACAAGTACATTCAGAAAGAGTTGGATTTGGAAATTCTTATTTTATTTGTATAGACCTCAGTCAGAAGGATCGCGGTGCCACAAAGCTCTAGGTTCAAAGTAAAAAACTTACTAAGTAATTATAATATGTATGTGTTCTTAGAGATCTTGCATTTGCAGTAATATTTACCTACCAAAACCATGCACAAATACTGCATAGTCATGATGCTGTTTAGAGTGCTTTGCTACTTGCAAAAGCTACGCATGATGTATCTTTGAATTGAACTGCTTCTGTACGTCATATAAATCATTTTCAGACATTAAAAGTCTGCTTGACCAAGAACTTTAGATATGGGAATTGATCTATTATGGAAGGAACGAAGATGGCACCTGAAAGAATTTGACTTTTCTGACAATAGTTTTCAGAAAAGTAATCTGCTTGCAGCATCTATCTCTACTGTTGTACGGAGTAGCCACCAATGGATGCAGTGCGAGCTCCCATTGCACAATGCAAGGACAAAGTGCTAGAATGTTTGGCCTTCTCGTTATTTCCCATTCTTACAAGCACAATAGTATAGTTGTATTTTATTTACCCCATGGGCCGGTTTTAAAGGTGAAAATAGAGAGGTGAGACCACAGTTTTTCCATCGTCCTTAGCTTCATTCCACAACCTGTTGGCTTGGAGCTCTGGTGGTTGACAGAGTGCTCTGGTGAAAAACCTGCAAAACTGTCAGCCACAATGCGTAATCGGAAAAGCCAGTGTGGTGGTTCACCAAATTAACAAGAACAGCTATCTTCCCTGACAGATTGCTCTCTTTAATTATTGCTGTTGGGGATTGAGTCAGCTGCTTGAGCAACGGGAAAAATCTGAGGGTCATTAAGATGGTCTATTAATTTTCTGTCGTGAGGAGCTGCATAGCTGTGATCTGCACATGCAGTGTGGCTGAGCATATTCCAAGACATTGGCCTTTACCTCTCATTTGGTAATTGAAAGAAAATTTCCCATGGGATCTTTACAGGACACAAAATGGTGACTTTTGGATCCAAACTTATAATAATTTAATACACTCCTGCGTATATTTTCTTCTACTAAAATATACCCCAAGATACTTTTTCAAGAAGAAAATATAATCAAATATTACTTGCTTCAACAGAACAGATGATAAACACATTGCGTTTAACATGTAGGTCCCTGTCCATTCTTTGAAGTAACATATAAAAATTAAAATACTTGTTTTTAAAAGGAAAGTTCAATGCTATGTGACTTTTAAAAAGATTAAAACATTTATTAGTTGTAATTGATACATTGTTTACACATGTACCTTTGGGTTTAAAATGACCAATACTTTCACTGCACATCAGGACACCGCTGGATCTGGATCTAGAGCTGTACGCGTGCTGTTAGGAAAACAAATAAAACTGTTAAAAATGGCTAAGGGCGCCGGGCGGTGGTGGCGCACGCCTTTAATCCCAGCACTCGGGAAGCAGAGGCAGGCGGATCTCTGTGAGTTCGAGGCCAGCCTAGTCTACAAGAGCTAGTTAAAGGACAGGAACCAAAAGTTACGGAGAAACCCTGTCTCGAAAAACCAAAAAAAAAAAAAAGAATGGCTAAGGGCTTGGACAGATGACTCAGTGGATAGAATTGCTTTCTATGAAATCAAGAAGACTTGAGTTTAAATTCTCAGTACCTCTGTTTAAAAAGGTAATAATGTGTGCGCCAATAGTTCCAGTGTTGGAGACATAGACAGGAAGAGCATATGAGCTTGCTAGTCATCCAACTAGAAGCTTTTAGTTTAGTGAGAGACCTTGTCTAGGAAAAGGAAAATGGAAGGTTATCCATATAGACATCTGTTGTCTTCTTTTGGCCTCTGTATGAGAACTGACAAACATGCCTTGCTGTACACTAATGAAAATATATCATCCATACATATACACATTCATCTAACATACTGTAGATACATATATACATACATGCAGACATACATACATAACTACATACGTACATACATACATGAATATACACACACACACACAGCTGACCAAATGACCTAGGCTTCTAGAATAGGATCTACAACTTAAACAACGCACATCTCTCTTATAAACATTATTCTTAGTGTTGTTAAGTCTTCTCAAAGCCCAAGATATATATCATTAGTCATTGAATTGACTGCTTTTGTACTTTAGCATTTTAAGTAACTTCCCACACATCTTTGACAACTAACTTTGATTTGTTATTTATGCATCAAATACTTCAAATCACACAATCAGAAATATCTATGGAAATGGCTCCATGACTAAGAGAACTTGCCACTCAAGCAAGAGTATTTGAGTTGGAGTGTCTGTCATTCATGTAAACGCCAGGTGCAGCTATAAGAGTGTGTGGCCCTCATTGTCCGTCATATTCAGAGAGTCCGGGTTTATCCCCTGCTTTTCGAGTCACAATTCAGCTGGCATTGGTGAGCTCCCAATAGATCAGTCCCACTGTCTCCGTGGGTGGTTGCACCCCTCTTGGTCCTGACTTCCTTGCTCAT
>NC_022009.1:6195371-6206350 GCF_000317375.1 Microtus ochrogaster | reverse complement strand
AAAAAAAAAAAAAAAAAAAGAGTGTGTGGCCCCAGTGCTGGCAGTGGGGAAAGAAGGCCAGCAGTGGGGCTAGGTAGCAAAGAAGCAGAAAGTTCCAGATTCAGTGAGAGACCCTGTGTCAATGGGTCTCTCAACACAGAAAGCAACGGAGTAGGACACCTGAAATCCACTGGCCTCCATGCACATACATGGCACACATCCTAACACAATCACACAAATATGTACATGAACTACTTCTTTCTCCATGCAGAAACACACAGTTTAGGAAGAAAAATGGTTCATCAGTGCAGTTTGTAATTAAAACATTTTGGTTTTTAATATAGTCACATAACAGTTGCTTTCATAAATGCGTTTGTTTTCAAATAATTAGGAATAAAATTTAGTCAAACATTTTAATTCTAACAAATCAATGAAGGAAGAATAAAACATGAATTCCTGAATATACATATGTTTTATCTATATGTGTCTACACTATAGTGGAGTTATTATAAGCTATATTTCAGATTGCTTAAGTTCAAGTCAGAATTAAGTCAGGATCAGAGTAGTAGAAAAAACTCAGATCCCTTAAGACTCGCTGATTGTTCTCTGCAGAATTCCAAGGGGATAATTCAGTGAACCTGAAGAACATTAGCATACAGAGCTGAGGGGACTGCCAGTCAAGAAGGGGAGTAAAAGATATTTGCAGCCAGACTTCCCAAACAGCAACTGGGACAGAAATATCTATGCTCACTTCCTTTGGAACAAAAGACATTACCTGTGGCAAACTTATAAATCTCATTATGGTGAAGTTCCCTACAAAATATATCTTGGTGTATGGTTAGTATCCCTTTAGAAATAGCTCGTTCAAGAACTGATAATTATCTTTTATATAGACAGCAGGTGTTTCCCAAACAAGGCCAAAGACATCCTGTTGTAGGGAAGGATTCCTGCTTCAGAACCTGAATATAACATATGGAGAGAGCTATAACACACCTGAAGGCATGTTATGGAAATCCCCTTAATTACATGTATATCTAGATACCCTAAAGTTCTTGCCTCAGTAGCTAATTGCAGACTCACTGTGAAGCTTCCACGATTTAATGGTATAAATAACCTTATCTCTCTTCCTGCATCTTGCCATCTCTTCTCCACAGACAAGCTGAAATTCTATGCCTGCTTGCCTGTTCAGTCAGCACGTTCCCCATGTCTCTGAAGAACCCATCAACTCCATGAGATGACTGGAGGACGTCCATTGCTGAGCCTGCCATGCTGGCATATAACTCAGAAAGTATAATTTGCATTCCTTCTATACTTTCTATCCCCTTCGTCTTAGCAGCCTCAGGATCTGCCTACCTGTCCTGCTTTTTCCTCTTCCAAACTCCAAAACCAAAATTGTCCTTGTCTCCTTCTGACTCTACTTTAAATTTGTGTGTGTGTGTGTGTGTGTGTGTGTGTGTGTGTGAGAGAGAGAGAGAGAGAGAGAGAGAGAGAGAGAGAGAGACCAAGAACCAACAAATCAGAACCTTGGGTGACAAATTTTGTGTTGAGAATCCCAAGCCCCTGTTTTTTCATTAATGAATGCTCTATATCAAAGCATCCCCTGGCTCTCCAGAGGTTTCTTGCTTTGTCTTATTTATGAACCTACAGAATTTTGGTGAATTCCTGTCTCTGCTGAAGACTTCTCTGTGATCAGTTGAGCTTTTCCTAGTTAATATCCTTGATCACAGAAGAAGAATATGGGATATTATGTGCTCTGTTGTTTAAATGCTTTTAAGTTTCTACCAATAAACATGTGTTTATCTTAAAATATAAAAGTTGACATTGATTTTTTTAGAGCTATGAAATATATGCCCTGCTTGATTCTCCCCCAGACAAACACACACAAATTTCTTTGCATTCAATAAATATTTAAAAACCTAAGTTTTATAAGATATTTTCTAAAGATAAATTGAGCATAAGTTGCTTCTTGCCTAAGAAGCTGATGATCTGCACAACATGAACTTCAATACAACCAGCAATATAAGCAAATTGTTGCAAATAAAAAATTAACATAAATATGTTTAGAAATGAGAACATCTTTTTAAACTTATCTTTAAGTTGTTCACGGTTTTCTGTGTGCAGTTTAAACTCCTTTGTTTCTAGAATACAGTGAAGCTAACTAATAATACTTTAAAATATTATATACTTAAGGCTGGGAGGATGGCTTGGTATGTAAGAGCATTTTATCTGGAAGCATGAGAACCTAGATTTAAATTTCCAGCACCTACATTAATGGTTGGTCATGACCACACATCCTTTAAGTATTATGTTTATATGGAGAGAGGAAGAAAGATCGTGAGACTTGCTGGCAGTTAGCCTAAACCCTTGACAGAGACACTGTTTCTTAAGAGAATATCGAGGAGAGAAAGAAAGCAGAACAGCTTATGTCTTCCACGGGCTTCAAGGTGCCCATGTACCTACACAGATTTCTGCCCTATATAACATACATCCCCTACAAAATACGATTCAAAGATTCTCAAAATCAATTTATTTATTTTTCGTTTTTATTTATTATGGAAAATATTTTGGTGCAATGATCCTGCAGGTATGGCAACACCAGGTCAATGCATGGAATAGATGGAGCAAGCCCCTATTCTGTCTCCTTGCCCCCAAAATACGCTTAATACACTGTCTTCAGTTAGAAGACTTACCAAATATTAAACTGAAAGGAACAGATATAACACTTGATTGTAGCCAAAAGTCTGTAAATTGATTAATATTACGTATTATTTTATACAAATTATGTGTGCATATGCTACTATTCATGGTAGGGATTGTGGAGAAACAAGTTAGCCTTGAGTAAACATTCAAAGAACAAAGAAAGTTTCAGGGGAAAAGTATTGTTGACATGAGGATGACCAATTCTACAATGCCTCAAACCAATGGGAAATTGACAAAACCTTCCCCATCCTGGTAAGACTCAAAATTGTCACAGGCTTACTTTAGACCAAATTCTATGTTTATGAATGATTGAGAGGTGTGAGGAAAAAAATAGCAGCTGCAGCTTCCTACTCCTAGATAGTTACAGCCTTAGACAGCTTGCTCACAGAGACGTCCTACTGATATGAGCTAACTCCTCCCCTCTTTGCTCTACATAATAGTGTGCTGAGGTTCTGTATTATGGTGTAGGTGGTGCCGTTCAAAGAGTGTACCAAGGCCGCGCGACCCTCACATTTTTATGTCTGTCTGTCCCCTTTACATTTGTACCCCCAGTCAAGTTTCCAGGACAAAGAAACATAATTATCACAGATTGACATACTAAGTATTGTTTCATGTTAATTCAAACATAGACTTGAAAGAAATGCTTTCTTTTCCTAAAATGACATGAAAACAGGATGAAAAGAAAATAGGGCTATGGTTTAAAAAAGTGTCCTCTGAACTTAGAAGAAAAAAATAGGAGTTCTATAAAAGGTGAGAAAGAAAATTACATAACTAGAGACCCACAAATGTGAAATAACCTTGGTGCCATTAGAAAACAAATATACCATATTACACCACAGTGTGCTCGGTGAGTAAAAATTAATCAGGAGAAAAGCAATGGTGGTCATAATGAGAAATTCAACAACCGTGAACTATTCTCCCATTATACATTTAGCCATGGTACATGGAGCAGATCTCATTCTTATTGTACTTGCAGTACTGTGCCAAAACTAGAGTCTAGTCTGTAGATGGAAGTTTCTGTCTTACTGGGTCCCACAGCTGTTTAGTCCCAAAGAAACACACAGAGGCTTATATTAATTTTAAACAGTTTGGTCTATTAACTGAGGCTTATTATTAACTAGCTCTTACCACTTAAATTAACCCATAACTCTTGTCTATGTTTAGGCACATTGGTTGGTACCTTTTCTCAGTGCAGCATTTTCATTTTGTTCCCTCTGCATCTGGGTAGTGACTAAAGACTAAGCCTTTCCTCTTCCTAGAATTATCCTAGTCTGTTCCTTTATACTTTCTGCCTAGGTACTGGCCAATCAAACTTTTATTGAACCAATACAAGTGACAAATCTTTACAAGGTACAAAAATATTATCCCTCAATACTTCCCCTTGTTTTCTTTTCAAAACAAGAACTCTGAATCTAGTCATCGTTGGTTTTGATTTTTGATGAATAAGTCAGGTGGGATATGGAAGAAAACTAAAGGGAATGTAAAATGATATTCTCATAGAAATCAAGGCATGTCATCGAGAGAATCTGACTAGAGAATTAAGAAAATAAAGCTAAGTTTAATAGTATAGTAGGCACATCTTTGAAACAATGAGATAAGCCGTGACATGCTGAAGTATTTGTTCACTGTTCTTACCTTAGGAATATCAAGCTGCATGTCTGATACTCTTAATGAAGCAGGCTATGTGATCCAGATAAGAAAAAAATGCACTCAAATCATTAATTCCAATAGCAACAGTCTAAGTGATGTAGTCCCAGAAAAGAAAGCAAATTACACAGAATTGATAGAACATGGCCAGAATCATTTCCCAATGGATTTTTCAGAATATGTTGTCTTCCTGGAGGGAAAAAAAATCACAAAACATGATGATTTGGGAGAATCATAGTGAAATTTTTAGCTTTTTTCAGTCATTTTCTAAACATTGCGATGTATAAAATAATTCAGGGCAGGATAGGACACCGAATAAGTGCTCATATTAACAAATATAGTTCAAGCTTGAGAGTATTGAGCAACCAATATATTTCTTTACACAAAATAACCTAATAGAAAACCAATAGTAAGCCCATTGGAAAGTATTTCAATGCAGATCCACTTGGGGAGAAAGAGAACCAATCTCCATGAAATATCTGTCCTTTTAGAGCTACATGTTACGGTATGCTGCCCACCTACAGAAATGTACATATTGCAAACAAAATAAAATGAATAATGTTTTAAATTATTTTGGTCTTAATTAAAAATAAACCATCATAAAAATTTGTTCTGTACACAGAACAACACAGAATACTTGACACTATCTCTTTCTTATAGATGTGTTGGCAAAACCTTATTAAAACACTTCTCAAGGAGAATCAAGTACCAGTACCGTATAAATAATTCACAGATACTAATCCTTCATAAAAAAGTATGCAAGAATGAAACTTTATAGAGTTTTCAACACATTAGATTTGTGATAGAAAGTGTCTAAAACAAGTCCAGCCTATTATTTCCTTTTCCCCTCCTTGAGCACTTCATAAATGTCATATTCCTGTCATTAACCGTCATCATGTTTTTACTTTGTGCTCTCATGTTTATTCACCATGGTCACATCTCTCTTATGTTTTTGTTACTCACAATAGAAGGGTTAAATTTCTTGTAGGAAGTAAGATATATTTATCTATGGAATATATCTGTCCTATTAAAGCTTACCTGTTTCTACCTCATCTATAAAGGGACCGAATTTTCTTGTAAATTTATCCCTTGGTCTGATTTTTGTTATTCAGCTTGGGAATTACTATTACAAAGGAATTCATGTTGTGCTTCCATTCTTTTCAGCGTTTACTCTTGGTTTTGTTTTGAAATTTTACTCTCATATCAATCTTGCTTATTTGTATGCATCATTGTTATTAATTAATTAGAGCATCAAGTTTATTGAAGAGTTTAATTAATGACTATCATTATTAATATGTCTATACTTACTTTGTATAAACTTTTGGTTAAGATTAGATAATATAATATTTGATTAAAAGAATAGCTAGAAAATATGTATTTCAGAAAACTTAAAAATCTTAATTTGGCACAGGTTGAAGGAGGCTTATTTGAATTTTTGCTTAAGAATAAGATGATTACAAAATAGGGGAAAACAATATATCCATTCAACTTTGAAATGCTGAATGACAGAAGGCAGGAAAGATTTAGGATTCCATATTATATTACTGCTCCATGACTTTTGTAGTATTCCTAAGTATAATCACTATACTTACACAGATTAATATGTTCAAGGTATTGTGGGACAACACTAAAGTGATGATGTGTAGTTGTCAAAAACTATGTTGCTTGAGAAGCAAAATATGTCTTCACTTACACTGAATTTATTTTCTCTGCCATATCTCCAACTCTGGAGATTCTTCCATCTTTTGTAATCTACTAATTATGCTTGCATATGTAGTTCCTGTTCATTTACACAGATTTTCCATTTTCAGAATTCCCTTTCTTTGTGTTTTCTTTATTGTCTTTATTCCAATTTCTATGTCTCAAATGTTTGAATTGTTTGCTTCACCTATTTGGCTTTTTTTTCTTGGTTTTAAGATACCATCTTACACCTGTCAGAATGGCTAAAATAAAAAACACCAATGATAGCCTTTGCTGGAGAGGTTGTGGAGAAAGGGGTACACTCATCCATTGCTGGTGGGAATGCAAACTTGTGCAACCACTTTGGAAAGCAGTGTGGCGGTTTCTCAGGAAATTCGGGATCAACTTACCCCTGGACCCAGCAATACCATTCTTGGGAATATACCCAAGAGAGGCCTTATCATACAATAAAAGTATATGCTCTACAATGTTCATAGCAGCATTGTTTGTAACAGCCAGAACCTGGAAACAACCTAGATGCCCTTCAATGGAAGAATGGATGAAGAAAGTATGGAATATATACATATTAGAGTACTACTCAGAAGTAAAAAACAAGGGCTTCTTGAATTTTGCATGCAAATGGATGGAAATAGAAAACACTATCCTGAGTGAGGTAAGCCAGACCCAAAAAAGAGGAGCATGGGATGTACTCACTCATATTTGGTTTCTAGCCATAAACAAATGACATTGAGCCTATAATTAGTGATCCTAGAGAAGCTAAATAAGGAGAACCCAAAGAAAAACATATAGGCATCCTCCTGAATATTAACCTTCATCAGGCGATGAAAGGAGACAGAGACAGAGACCCACATTGGAGCACAGAACATAATTCTCAAGGTCCAAATCAGGAGCAGAAGGAGAGAGAGCACGAGCAAGGAACTCAGGACCGCAAGGGGTGCACCCACACACTGAGACAATGGGGATGTTCTATTGGGAACTCACCAAGGCCAGCTGGCCTGTGTCTGAAAAGCCTGGGATAAAACCGGACTCTCTGAACATAGCAGACAATGAGGACTACTGAGAACTCAAGAACAATGGCAATGGGTTTCTGATCCTACTGCACGTACTGGCTTTGTAAGAGCCTACGCAGTTTGGATGCTCAACTTACAAGACCTGGATGGAGTTGGGGGTTCCTTGGACTTCCCACAGGGCAGGGAACCCTGATTGCTCTTTGGGCTGAGGAGGGAGGGGGACTTCATTGGGGGAGGGGGAGGGAAATGGGAGGTGGTGGCGGGGAAGAGACGGAAATCTTTAATAAATAAATAAATAAATAAAAGTATTACTTAGCAAAAAAAAAAGAAATTTACTGATTTCTTCCATTTTTTGTCTGTTGTTTTTCCTCCATTTCTTTGCAGGAATTTTTCATTTCCTATTTAAGGGTCCGTATCATCTTCAAAAAGTTATACTTAAGGACTTTTTAATGCTTCTTCTGGGTTAGGATGTTCAGTTCTTCCTTGTGTAGGACACTAGTTCAGGTGTTGTCTTGTTTCTCTTTACATTGTTGAATCTATTCTTGCATTGGCACCTACCCATCTCTTCTTCCAAGGGGTGCAGGTGGGGCCTGTGCTTAAGTAGTTAGTCTTCCTCCTTTCTGGTATAGGAGGAACTGCCCTGCCTCTGATACTCACTGATGAAGCAGCTCTGAGGGCTTCTCTGAATTTGCTGTCAGTGTGAAGGATCTGGAAGTTACAGGTACAGTGGGGGATGGTTGTAGGTATGGGGACATTGATCAGTGTCTTGGGTCTCTGGAGTTCTATGGCTGGGGGTGGGGAATGGGATGTTGCTCTGTGAGCTAGAAGGGCTTAGAAAGACAGGGCCCTCCAGCTGGAAACCCAGAGACTCGCCTCTCCAGGGGCAATCAGAGCCAAGGTTCCAGTGTTCCGAGATGTGGTGGGGTATGGTTATGGATGTTGAAAAAGTATTCCCTGGTCTATAGAGCTTTCCTGGGTGAGAAGGGGCATGAGATGTGCCTAGAAGGAGTCTTTACTGATTATGGGTGACTAAGGCACCCATCTATGAATATAGCAGATTATCATTAGAAGTAAAGAGTTATTTATTTATTTTTTTCTATTTTTAGATCAGTAGTATTTGATCTAGGTCTCTGAGCTATGCAGTTTCTTGGTTTTGGTTAGACAAACAGTTTCAAGTCTGGGTTCTATCTCCTGGAGTGGGATTTATGTCAAATCGGGTATTGGTTGGTTATTCCCACAAGTTTTGTGCCACCAATTCCCTAGCACATTTTGCAGGCAGGAAAGATTATAGACCAAAAGTTTTCAGCTGGGTTGGTGTTTATGTTTCTATTTTTGTGTCTTGCAGAATACTCTCTTGTACCAAGGACTTCTGGTTTAACAAATGAGTGAGGCCCAACTGCAGTAAATATCCTAAAATTGAAGATAGTAATATCTAGAAATTATTTGTGACAGCTTTTTTAATACCAAGATCAGATATTAAATATACTGATTTGAGAAGTTTCTCATAGTAATAAAATTTCTTCTATCTGTGTTACCTTTAATATTGGTTAGTGGTCTAAAGGCTATCTTATATTTCACACTAAATATTTAATAAAATAGACAAGATGACGTAATATTTTAAAAAGTGAGATTTCATGAAGCTTAATTCCAATTCAACATTTTATTATCTGCCTGCTTTTGTTCTTAGGCAAATTAGTTATAATTTGCCCAAGGTGGTAGTATAGATTTATATCAAGAAGTTCATTTACTTCTCACCACAATCATGGAATAGCCAGAGGGCCAAATATGTAATGACCGCACTGAAGGAGATATGAACTTGGATGGTTTTCAAGGCCAGATCATAAGGCCTGCTTGGTTCTTCTTCTTGCGATGCTCTGTCTTGGAGTTTCAGATGTGTATGTGGGGAAGAGGGTCAGGCCTGTGCATGTTCCAGCTAACAATATGGCTTTACAACCCCTGCTTTCAGCAAGAAACAGGGATGAAGCATTTTATTTGACACGATCACCAGCAACGTTGTTCCACACCTAGGTATTCCACATACAAACTCTCCTATTAAGCCAAGACAACACCTGGAGTCCTAAAGGTGGTAATCTTATTGTTTCATACCATTAAGTTGGAGTGAAGAGAATTTATGAGATTTCCTCACTTAAAAGTTAAAATTATTTGTACTTCGAATTTTTACTTTTATTTTTCAAAATAAATAAAATAGCCAGTTCTGAGAAAAATAACATTTTAAATAACATTTAAATAATTTTACTTTGTAAATAACTTGCTTTAAAAAAGTGTTATCACCTTTTCTGAAAAACTTGTGGCAAAAATTTGTGTAATCACTTTAAAGATAATTAGAATTCTTCAGAGTACTGTAGTAATAGGCAGCAGGCTGCGTCCCGCCATCCAGCTAGCTTTACACCCGAAATAATTACATGGAAACTGTATTCTTTTAAACACTGCTTGGCCCATTAGTTTCAGTTTCTTATTGGCTAGCTCTTACATATTGATCTAACCCATTTCTAATAATCTGTGTAGGTCCACGAGCTGGCTTACCAGGAAAGATCTTAACCTGCGTCTGTCTGGAGTGGGAGAATCATGGCGACTCCTTGACTCAGCTTCTTTCTCCCAGCATTCTGTTCTGCTTACTCTGCCTACCTAAGGGTTGGCCTATCAAATGGGCCTAGGCAGTTTCTTTATTAATTAACCAATGAAAGCAACAGATTAGAAAGAAATCACTCCCACATCAGAGTACTATTATATTTTGTCCTCAATGAAAGATGTTAATCCCAATTAGAAAACAGTATAACCTCACTTTCAATAAATGTTGCTATGTTTATTCGATGTGCATAAATATATACATACATGCAAAATATTTTGTTCCTCTATTTTTTAATGAACAATATGTCATACAATGAATGGACACCAGTAACTTTAATTTTAAACATGTGCAGATTGAATTTAGACACATCATTCACACAGGCATTTGGAGTCATTAGCTCTGTTCCATGTTATAGAATGATTTAGATATGGTCTGCTAAAGGCTAGGAATCCAGAAAGAGTAGAAAGAATTTTAACTGCCTGTTCTGTTTTGGGTTTCCCCCTCTTTTGATGTGTTAGATTTCAACACAGGTTGGTTAAATTTAAAAATAACAATGAATGGACTTGTTGTTTTCCACAGCACACAGACCAATATTATGGCTGTCTTCTGATGTGTTACTAGAAATGTTTAACTTCAAACCTGCCTCCATAACTGGTCTATAGTCACATTAAAATACGCAATCCAAGCTTTATAGAATTGTTTGCCTTCATATTTTACATTCTCAACTAAAGCAAATTCACAACCCCCTTGGCAAGTAAATTCACATTTTGTTTTTGGAATTTCACATTTGGAGCAGAACAGCCTAAATTATCAACCTCTATAAAGGGGCTAAGCTCTCCACAGTCTGCCACTTTCTCACCATGATCGCTTAGTTTCCTTTTTGCTGCACAGACATCAATGCCTGCACAAGGACGCAGTCAAAATTGAGAATAGTGTGTAGAATTCTGCCTACTAAATTGAATAGTTTACTCATTTGAACCATTGATTATAATTTACATATGTTACAGTATTTAAAGTATTCCATGCCTGTACAATTATTGTCATTTCAAGTATTTAAATATTCCATTGATCAAAATGTAGAGAAATTTGGTTTTGACTAGCTTTTACATTGTTGCAGGCATGATTTTGTATAATCATGCACCAGGTGTTAAATGTCTTTGCATTAAAAATTTGATTTTTTTCCATACTTTAGAGTATTACTCAGCAGTAAAAAACAAGGAATTCTTGAAGTTTGCGTACAAATGGATGGAAATAGAAAACACTATCCTGAGCGAGGTAAGCCAGACCCAAAAAGAGGAACATGGGATGTACTCACTCATATTTGGTTTCTAGCCATAAATATAGGACAGTGA
>NC_022009.1:6192082-6194956 GCF_000317375.1 Microtus ochrogaster | reverse complement strand
CCTGGATGGAGGTGGGCGGTCCTTGGACTTCCCACAGGTCAGGGAACCCTGATTGCTCTTCAAGCTGATGAGGGAGAGAGACTTGATTGGGGGAGAGGGAGGGAAATGGGAGGCGGTGGAGGAGAGGAGGCAGAAATCCTTAATAAATAAATAAATTTAAAAAAAAGAAATAAAAATTTGATTTTTGATACTATATCATCAACAGACCCCAAACAATAAGAAATGCAATTTTTCTAATTAAGGTAAAATTTTCTAAATAGCACTATGTGCCTAAAACTCATTCCTTTATTCCCACCACTCAAGAGAAAGAAAGGTAGATCTCTGAGTGTTCATAGTCAGTCTGGTCTACAGAGCAAGTTCTTGTGCTTCATAGTAAAACCATGTTTAAGAATATTAAGTAATCAGGTAAAGGTACACATCTATGGATGAAGGGAAAATAAATACAAAAAAAATAAAATCAAATTTAACAAAGGGAGAAAGAATTTATGTCAGTCTTTCCTAAGGTGGTTCTTGTTACACACACAAAAAAAAAAAAAAAATCCAAACAAGCTAATACCTCACAAATTTAACCTGATGCTAAACCAATTTAAACAAGCCCCTACGGATGGTTTTAGAGACTTGTCTCTTGGGTAATTCCTGTCTATTTGAGAGATGATACCCTTCTAATGGAAAACCTCAAATGAAAAGGTAAACTAGTTGTTTATGGAAATCATGAAAACAACTATCTTCAGAGACTGTCATGTTTTTAGACTTTCAGGATACTGTAAGATCATACCTCCTTTGACTGAATTGCTTAAGAAGAAGAAACCTTTCTCACAGTTATGAAAGAATGGGATTTTCCACACATGCTTCTTTAAAGCTAATCTGAGGTTCCTTTCACACATGACTTCAGGACAACCTTTCATAAGTAAATATCTTTTCATGATGCAATCTTCATAAAAATTCCAATACTATTTTGCACATATTTTTATTTATTTTTTTAATATTTATTTATTTATTATGCATACAATATTCTGTCTGTGTGCATGTCTGCAGGCCAGAAGAGGGCACCAGACCTCTTTACAGATGGTTGTGAGCCATCATGTGGTTGCTGGGAATTGAACTCAGGACCTTTGGAAGAACAGGCAATGCTCTTAACCGCTGAGCCATCTCTCCAACCCCCTGCACATATTTTTAAAAGGCAATTTTTGGTCTCATGAAAACACACACACACACAACACAAACATATGCACTCATAGACACATAAACAAATGGACAAAAAAAAACCCAGGATAGCTAAAATAATAATGAATAAAGAAAGAACTTCTGTAGGTTCATCATCTAGAGTGTTTCGCCATCCCTGATATTAAGATGGACTTCAAAGTTATAGTAAGATTAAACAACAGGATATTGTCCTAAATACAGACATGCTGATCAGTAAAATTTGATTGAAGAACCAAACATGAATCCTCATACTCATATACACCTAATTTTTGGTAAAGTAGCCCAAAACATGCACTAGATAAAAGACAACATCTTTGGGGCTGGAGAAATAGCGTTGTGGTTAAGAGCACTGGCTACTCTTCCAGAGGTCATGAGTGGTGTCTCACAAATGTTTACAGTGGGATCCAACACCCTGTTCTGTCTGATGTCCACTTCTGTTATACAGGCATAAATGCAAATAGAGCAATTATATGCATAAATAAATAAACACTTTTTAAAAAAGAGAAGATGGCACCTTTAACAAATGGTACTGGTAAAACTGGATGTTTACATGTGGAAGAATGCAAATAAGATCTATACTAAACACCTGGATTAAAGACCTCAATTTAAAACCAGATACACTGAACCTGATAGAAGGGAAGTGGGGAATAGCCTTGAACTCATTGGCACAGGAAAAAACTTTCTAAATAGAACATCATTAGTGCAGACATTAAAATCAACATTAACTAAATGAGATCTTGTGAAACTGAGAAGCTTCAATATGGCAAAAGATATGCCATTTAGACAAAGGGATAGCCTGCATAATGGGGAACGATTTTTGCCAACTCTGATAGAGGACTAATTTCCAAAATATATAAAGAAGTCAAAATCTAGATCTCAGAAAAACAAATGATCCAATTTTAAAAGGGGGTTACATATCTAAACAGAGAATTCTCAATGGAGGAATCTCAAATGGCTGAGAAACGCTAAGAGAAATGTTCAACATCCTTAGTCACCAAGGAAATGCAAATCAAAATGACTTCTAGATTTCATTTTATACCTGTGAGAAAGGTTAAAGTTAGTAAACAAGTCACAGCTTTTGCTGTGAGGATGTGAAGTAGGGGGATCACTCATTGCTGATAGGAGTTCAAACTTATACAGTCACAAGGGAAATAAGTGTGGCAGTTCCTCAGGAAAATGGTGATTGTTCTAACTCAATATCCACCTATACCACTTCTGGGCAGCTACTCAAAGGAGATTTCATTCTACCACAGATACTTGCTCAAACATATTCATCACTGCTCTATTTACTATAGTAATAAATTGGAACAATCTTTATTTTTCTCAACAGAATGGTAAAGAAAATGTGGTATATTTATACAGTATTACTCAGCTGTTTAAAATTGACATCATGAAATACTTATGCAAATGATGGAACTAGAAAACAATCACCCTAAGTGAGATATCTCAGACACAGAGGGACAAATTTGCTGCATATTCACTTATATGGGAATATTGGCTATTAATCCAATCCTTAGAACTACATAGAAGCCGGGTGGTGGTGGTGCACGCCTTTAATCCCAGCACTCAGGAGGCAGAAGCAGGCAGATCTCTGTGAGTTTGAGGCCAACCTGGTCTACAAGAGCTAGTTCCAGGACAGGCTGCAAAGCTACAGAGAAACCCTGTCTCAAA
>NC_022009.1:6188662-6190834 GCF_000317375.1 Microtus ochrogaster | reverse complement strand
GGGGGGGAAGGGGGGGAGGAGGGGAGGGAAATGGGAGGCTGGGAGGAGGTGGAAACTTGTTTTTTTTCCTTTTCTCAATAAAAAAAAGAAAAATAAATAAATATACATTGAGAATTTATGGAAAAAACTGAATAAAAAAATTGTTTTAAAAAATATAAAGATATGAAGGTGATCTTATATTAATTGTCAAATTATGAGGGCAACAGAGTTCCAGTTGGCCATCTCTTATTAACAATTGAAGTTCAATATCAAGACTGAGTAACATCTAATTGAGTTGCTGGTCAAAAGTGTTTTATTAGAATACCCAAACCACCCAGGCTGTTGTCAGTGTTCTAGGTGGCTCTCCACAAACAAACTGCACTGTTCCAGTGCTGAAGACAAACTCTACAAAACTCATTAAATATTATAAATTTGACCTGGTGACCACATGGAGCCTTCATACCTATATTATAGGATGTTTGGCACAAGAAGGTGCTCTATATGTTTCCAGGACAGAAACGTGATCATCAGCTCAGCCACAAACCCTTTGATGTGCAACAGTTTCTTGTCTGGGAGGCCAATGGTGGCACAAAGCTTGAGAGAGTAGCCAACCAATGCTGATTTGACCTAAGATCCATTTCACAAGTTTAAGCCCTATCTGACATTGCTTGGGTGACCATGAACCAGAAACTAGACATCACAGACATCTAAAGTAAACAAATACTTTTGACCTTAAAAAATACAGAGAGAAAGAGAAAGAAACAGTGATAAAGTGTCTACTGATCAATCCCTTGTGCGGGCATCATTAGAGAAGTTTCCTCGTACAGCAAATCTGTATACTATAATACCATTTCAGAAACATCTCCTCTTCAGATACGTAATTCACCATAATTTCTCCTATAATAACCAAAAAATCTTTCATGATATTTTTGTCAAATCTTCAACAATTTTTCTGCAATACTGGTAAAATATGTAAAGTGCAACATGTAAACATGCTTTAGAACTAACTTAATGGTAGTATTTATACAAATTTCTTTCTAATACAGTTGTGATGAATTTCTTTGAAGTCAACTATTTGCTCTTCTGCTTTAGTATCAAAATTTATGTTCATCTAATTTCTTTATGTTTTTGACACTGAGTCTTGTTTTAAATTTGAAAGACTTCCAAAAGTTTTGGATATGAGATAATATGCCAAACTCTATAAATAACTGTGACATATTACAGACTTATCTGATGTTACACATACAAAAACCAGGGAAAAAAGAAAACATAGTGTTGTAAACAGCATGAATCTGAAAATGTCATTGAAATCTCATAGGATATAAACAAACAAGATATTAATGCCAGTAAATCCTTCTAAATTAATCACAATGTAAATCATGCTCTTATAGTACTGTAAAATTAAATAGATATTTCTAATTTTATAAAGCAAATGAAATATTTTCAACTGACTTTCGTGGCTATTTATCATATTCCCAACATCCCCTTAGCATTAATATACACTAAGTGGTAGTAATTTCTTGGTTAATTCATTGCCTTGTTAACCATTCTTGTCTCTAGTAGAATATGTTCAAAATTCCTGTTTCCATTTGGTAAAGCTAATGTTCTTTTCATCCTTAATGTCTTTGATATTGTCAGAATCACTGATGCTATTTTTTCAACTTTCTTAAATTTTTTATCTCCCCATTGCATCAGGAGACTATACATTTGGGATTCTCTTTCAATTGTATAAATTTTGGGGAACTTGTGTTATTCATGTTACATATATACACATTCTATCTTTCACTTTTCAAGTCCTATGCTTGAGTTTTCTCTTGATTTTTTTTACACACACACACATATAGACATTTTCAATAACCATTTTATACACAACCAGGATGTTTAGCATATTCAGTAAACATAAAATTTGAAAATTTTATCTCCAATCTATGACTCATTTAATAAATAAAGCACACTTGTAATTTCTAGGTAATTTCTGAATGCTTAATCCTATGTCATAACTTTTGTCCAATAAAACTTTTATTTTCCTTCAAAGTACAGAGCAGATTGAATATCTTTGTGGTGCCACCCTCAATCAGTCCATTTATAATTTGAAAAAACTTTGGAAAGTAAATTATTGTTTTATTACTATTAATATTATAATATGCCTGCTTGTTTTCTACTGAGAGAGAAAGAGAGAGAGAGAGAGAGAGA
>NC_022009.1:6184178-6188562 GCF_000317375.1 Microtus ochrogaster | reverse complement strand
TTAATAAGAACATATTGTATGAAATAAATCTATTTTCAATAAAAATATACATTTCTATGCTCTTTAGCTTTGAAAAAAAAGTTTTGTTTTCAATTTTATCCCTGTTATTCGAAAAAAAATCATGCACCATACTGGATAATTTATAATTTTCAGTTAATATTCATTTAACTTCACATTGTAACTGCTGAATTGATGGATCCTTCTCTGAATGAATGCCAAATTTAAGATCACAGCCATTAATGAACACTCTTAGAACACATTGGGAAAAAACAAAAAACAAAAACAAAACAAAACAAAACAAACAAACAACAACACAAACCTTTCCTAATAATACAAGCTGGAAAGTTGTTTAGTATATAAAATATTCTTCTTATATTAATTTTCTATATAGGCAGAGAACTCCATTCATGATGAAAGATGATATGTGGATATAATATGAGCAATCACAAGAGTGAATCATGAAAATGTAGACAGGGAGTTTACCACATATAATACTTTTGCCATGACAAAAATTTTATTTTAGAAAAGATCATATTCTTTTGAAGAATTTAAAGTTTAGACTTGAAGACTTGGATTTTAGTTTAAAAAGAAATTCTCAACTGTGTGTAAAACAAATATCCTTGAGTGAGTAAATAGAAAATAAATCCACAACTAGGAGGAACATTGGTATAGCTGTTTTTGAGTGTCAGCTTGACCCGGTCATGGATTTTCAGATATCTCAAAGCCTTATTTATTCTCAGTGCCTCCATAGACACCAAATTCCTCTTCTGATGGAAAGGAAGTCTAGTGGATTTATTATGATCAGAATGACTCAGCAGATGCTTTTGCATGTGTAAAAGTGTTTCCTAAAGATACTGGCCATTGTGTAGGTGTATTGAGTAAGAAAGATCAATATATACTTTTGGTAGGTTTCACCTTCAGTGTAGCTACATTAGTTATTTTGTTTCCCGTCTGTGACAAATACCTTAGATAAATAACTTAAAGGGGGAAAACCTTTATTTTGATTCATGATTCCACTCCATACTTAGCTAGTTCTATTGATTTTAGGTTCTGGAAATGAAGGAAAACCATGGTAGGTGGTATGTCAGAGGAAATGTATTTACTTCATGGAATCTAAGAATCAGAGAGGAAGCACAGGAAAGAACCAAGGTAAGAAACACCATTCTTAGGTTTGACTCTTATCCAAAAGAATTTTAAACCCCGTGAGATCAGAACCCTATGATCTAGTGATACTGAAAGGCACATTCAATGCTTCATTTGCCTAGCAACCTGTGAAAATATTAATCCAAACCAACTGACTAGTAATTAATCACCCCAGGAGCCTACATATGACAGAATGAACAAATGTAGAAAAAGTAGATGGCTGATCATTTAGAGCCAAGTCTTTCTTTTTCTAAACTTGGAAACCAGAGTTTCATGTTTCATGGCTTCAAACCCAGGTTTTGTACATAATCTTGATGACTCCCCCTCCCAACATACTATTCTCCATAACATAAAATGCTTGTAGTCTAAGTGTGTCCTCTTAGATGTACCCTCTTCTCAGCCAATACCTGCTTCTGCAAATGGTGACATGTAAGAACTAAGATATGATTGTCCCTTGCTTCATTTGCCTTCCTATAGAAATGTTATAAAATGTGGACATGTATAAAAAGATTGTGTTAAGTCTATAGATCAATTTATGAATATTTTACATCTAAGCATGAAACTTTGAGTCCTATAAATTTGATGATTGTCCAAGCTTTTCTTGGATTTAGTGAATTAGGTAAGACTTCTAGTATGGTTATGATGATAGTGATGGTACTGTCTCATTCTTGAATTTTAGGGAAGACTAGTTTCTCATTGAGGACAAGCATAGTTTACTTTTTCTTTTCTCCTTGCTTACCTTCTTCCTTCTTTATTTTCTTTATCTCATAAATAAATTTTAAATCATTAGTAACTTTTGAATCTATATCAATGAAGAACTCTGATATATGTTAAGTCAACAGTTTTCAGTTTTGGAGAATTTAGACTGTTAGCTTTTACTTTTAGAATTCTTTTAGAATTCTGTGATTCATCATTAGTCATCTAGTTTTTAATTTTGTTTTTCTAGAAAAAGATGAATCTACAAGTTTTGTTTTATTAGAAAAGACCCTAGAACCAACACCTCCAATACCTACATGTTTTCCTCTGAACTACACATGTAATTATTCTCCACACTGTATCTATTTAGTTTCCCTCTGACCTCTACACCTTTACTGACATGCATGCATACACATTGTGCAAACACCCACACACACCACAACAAACACACACACACACACACACACACACACACACACACACACACACACACGTAATTGTAAAACGAGGAATATTCAGATATCAAATGGTCTTCGACTGAGTTTTATTAATGGTTTCTTTCAAGGAATTTGTTGAGCTCATCAAAACAAAAAAGATGTTAGCATTAACTTTTTTCTATTGCTTCATGGCCTTTAACTCCAACAGAAACAGCTCCTTGCTCATCCCTTCTGATGAGAACTTCAGTCTGTTTCCCCCTTCATTTTTATTGAAGTTATATTGATTTTAAGGAAATTTCTAATTAAAAAGGTCTGGTTGCATTGAAATTCATTGTTCTCTTGCTTTATTGTCACCAATTACTTCTTTTATGTTTAAAATTAGTTTCTACAAAACTGACCAGATGTCTCACAAAGCAGCTGTATCAGTTTACACTCCTACTAGCAGAGACTGAGGACAGTCTACATTTTATGTCCATGCCAGCATTCTGTGTTGTAAGTGATCTGGAAATTGGTCATTCTAATAGGTACATAATGATACCTCATTGTTCTAATTTGCATTTTCTGATAACATATGCTGTAGAGTTGTGGCCTTTCTCATGTTTGCATGCCATCTGTGTAGTATCTTTAGGGATGCATCTGTTGAGGTTGTTGGTTCATTACCTTAATTGGTTTATTTTCTACTGCTAAATTTTAAAAGTTCTTGCACATTGTTAAAAATTACACTTTATACTACATATTTTTGTAAATATTTTGCTTCTTGAAGTTTGCATCTCAGGACCATCTTAATTATGATATTTATTTTTATGAACATATTCAAAAGTTATTTCTTTTTATGTGAAGCAATTCATACCAAGTTTTTTTATCACAGTGAAATAAAATTAATTTATTTCATAGATTAATAAGTTGATAATATTTTTATTAGTTGCAACATTCTTACATAAACTTTAATTATGAAATTTCAGCTTTTTAAAATAATATGCTAATGCAAACTCTAGGAAAACCATAGTAATTTTTTATTTCTACAAAAGATTTCACATAAATGCATTCTGGGTGTTTGAATGAGAATAGACCCTTAGGGACATATATTTAAATGCTAAGTTAGTAGAACATAGTAGAATTGTTTAAGAAGGATTGGAAGATGTGACGTTGTTGGAGGAGGTGTTTCACTAGGGGTAAGCTTTGAGGTTTCAAAAACCCACACCACTCCAGTTAGTGTTTTCTGCCTCCTACTTCTTGCCATGAAGATCCTAAATTCACCCTCTAAAATTGTAATTACAATAAATTATTTCTTCTAGAAGTTTCTTGGTTATGGCAACTCATCACATCAATAGAAAAATAATTGAGATATATATATCTGTTTATATATATATGTAGAATATGTATATAAATAAGTAAATAATAAATAGATAAATAAATAATAGAAATGATACTCTTTTCCCCTACATAGTATTTTTATTAATCACTTTGGAATTTCATACAGTGCACCCTGATCCCTGATCACACTCAATTCCCATTACTTCCAGATCCAGCTTTTTACTTTGTGCCCTCCCCCCAAAAACATTCCAACTTTCATAGCCTTTATACTCCCTAATAGCCAGTACCTTAAAGATAATTGAGGCCTTCCCCAATCCCATCACCTGCCCCAAACAATCAACTCTAAAGGGCTGCACTTCAGCTTCTTTAGCATAATTGTTAAGGACTCTCTTCAATAGCTTCATGACTGGCCTGACCTTCTCCTTCTTCCACCAATACCTCCTGCAGTCTTTCTGTCTTTGGTTCATCTATAGCTCAGCTTCTCTCAGTCACACGTGCATCTCTGCTATGTGAACTTTTTCAATTAATTGTAAACGGAGGTGGAGCTTTTCTTTTGTCCCAACTGCCCGGTCTTAATAAACGCACAAAAGCTTATATTAATTACACAATGTTTGGCCTATAGCTCAGGCTTTATACTAACCAGCTTTTACAACTTAAATTAACTCATTTATACTCATCTACATTTTTCCATGTGGCTTCATGGCTTTACCTGTTCTCCAGCACATCTTGTTCCTCTGGAGGCTGGTTTACATATCTCTCTCTCTCTCTCTCTCTCTCTCTCTCTCTCTCTCTCT
>NC_022009.1:6123869-6184078 GCF_000317375.1 Microtus ochrogaster | reverse complement strand
TCTCTCTCTCTCTCTGTCTCTCTCTCTCCCTCTCTCTGTCTCTGTCTCTCTGTCTCTCTCTGTCTCTGTCTCTCTCTCTCTCTCTCTCTCTCTCTCTCTCTCTCTTTCTCTCTCTCTCTCTCTGACTCTGCCCTTCTATCTCCCTGTGTCTCCATTTGGCTTTCCTGCTTAACCTTAGTCTACCTGGATATATGCCAGTTTTATTATTAACCAGTGAGAGGAATGCATATTCACAGCATACAGAAGGATTATCCAACAGTAAATTATTAGTTTCTCTTTCATATATTGCATCCCAATAGCAGTTTCTCCTTCCTCCTCTCTTCCCAGTCCCTCTCCCCCACCTTCTCTCTCCCACAGATCCATCCTCCTCTATCTCCCTTCAAAAAAGAGCTTGCCTTCAGAGATACCAACCATATAAAACGAGGAACATACTTTCATATCTAGGCAGAATAAGGCAAACCAGTAAGAGGAAAAGGGTTCGAAAAGCAGGCAAAAGAGTCAGAGGCAGCCTTTACCATGGGAATACTAGCTAGCTATTAGTTCCACAAGAATACCAAGCTACACAACTATAACACATATTCTAAGGACCTAGGTCATATTCATAAAGGCTTGTTGGTTGTCGCTCCAGTCTCTGTGAGTCTCTAGGAGGCAGCAGACTAGTTAGTTGATTCTTTGGGCCATATTCTTCTGGAATCCCTGGGTTCTGCCTAGGATTTGACTACTGGTCTCTGCACTTGCTCCTGACAGTTTTTGGATGAAATCTCTCTGATGATGACTATTCTAGACTCTGATCTCCATGAAACCACTTTAAAAAATCTTCCCATATACTTGCCTCTTATTTATTTATTTATTTATTTACTTATTTATTTTTGTCTAGTTGGTCCTTAGTTAATGCATGCTTTGCAAGATCATCCTCCATGAGTCTCTCAGGCTCCTCTGATTAACCCACACCCACTCAGGTGCCAGCAACCAACACTATCTACAGTGCTACATATTTACTCTTCAGTGGATTTCTTAATAACATAGGATTGTTTACATTAGAAAATAAAGATTTTCAAAAGAATGATTTACCTTTTCCTACTGTAAAAAAAATCAACTGAGAATTTTGAATATTCAACTTAGAAAGAAACTTCTCTTTTTAAGAGTGTAGAGTCTTTTTCAAGGGTGACTTTTTTCATGGAAGAGTTAGTAATTAAATATTCAAAGCATAGGTATAATGCACTATGCAAACTCAGACTTAATATTCAGGGACATCAGACTTTTAAATGTTGTTCCATCCTATTTTGCCTCAGTGTTTTGGTGAATTCTTCCTGCTGTCTCCAATTTCCTGTACATAGAACTTAACTATTCTGAAGTTTCACTCATTTTCTTGATTAATTTATTCAAGGTCATGACAAAATTAACAATCCAGTGCATGAACACATTACCTTCCATTTACACATCATTCATGAAATGTAATCTCTCTAATTTGACTTTCTAAGTTTCTACTGGATATCTCCATATAATGATTAATCTTCATTGACAACTCACTGGATGTTGAACTGCTAGGAAAATATAGCTTTGGGTGAGTCTATGACAGTGTTTCCACGGAGATATGCCTAAGGAAAGAGGATGTTGAATTTGGATTTACCTTACTAAAGGCTCAGGTCTTGGACCGAGTAGAATGCAAGAAGTCAACTGAGCAATCAACATTTCTTATTCCTGCTTCTGACTGTGGATATAACGTGACTAGCCACTTCACACCTCTGCCAACATCTGTCTCTGCTGTGATGGACTTCACTCTCACATGTGGTCTGAAATGAACTCTCTTCTTTGACTCTCTTCTCTCAGGTATTTTTTCATAGAATGAGAAGGGTAGCTCATCATAACTTAAATTGTTGATCTTCTCAAACAAGCCTGGTTTCCTAGTAATCAAAGCTGACCACCTCTGGCACTCCCTCCAACAAGGCCACACCTACTTCAACAAGACCACAACTTCAGTTTTGCCATTCCATATGAGTCTATGGGGGCCATTTTCATTCAAATAGCCAGAAAGACCTTAAGCATAAATGTAAAGTTTGAGACTAATAATAACTGTAATTTAATAAAAGGTTAAAATTTTATGTAAAAGTACTATGGTGATATCTTTGGAAAAATGAATAACTTGTAGCTTGGTTTATGTTTATAATAAAAATAAACATAGGTAAAGAACAAAAATTAGGTCTCACATCTCAGTTCAGGTACTAATCAGTGAATAGTAAAGAAATTCTCTGCATTCACAAATACTTCAAGTCTATTTCTTTAAACTCCAGCTCATTAAGTGTGGATGTATCATTAGTGAGTTCTAATTAAATGAACTCCTCATTCTTACAATGGTCCTTGGTAGTATTTGGGCAGTAAAACTAATAACTCTGATTAACATATTCTCTTTTTATATCTTTCTCTGATTCTGTCTCTGTCTCTGTCTCTCTCTCTCTCTCTCTCTCTCTCTCTCTCTCTCTCTCTCTCTCTGTCTCTCTCTCTCTCTCTTCTTTCTTTCTCTCTATGTCCTGTGTGTATGTGTGTGTGTGTGTGTGTGTGTGCATATTTGTAACAGAGACTTAGAAAGAAAGTGAGACAGAAATGAAACTGCACAGAGTTGTCACTCGTACTAGCACACAATTCTCCTGTGTTTATATACAATCATGTGCACATGAGGAGAAACAAGAGTCAGGACTGAATAAAGTGGTATGACTCATATTCCATTACACTCACAATGGAGCGTTCAACATGGTCCATAAAGACAACCAGATTTGGAGAGCTGGAGTTCAAATGCAAACTCTGCGATTCTTTCTCAGTTGGTTAATAATACTTACAAGATTTTGTAACTAGATTTATTCAACAGCTGATTGTTTATTCTTTAAGAAAAGAATGATACCATTTCTATCTTATCTACTTACTGGTAGTAGCAACTTTTATCTATCCACATTAAAGGTTTCCTTGTATACAGGAAAAGAATGAACTCTATCATTATTTTCAATGACATGTAGTAAAACCATATAAAATTTAAAAAGTTAAAAGTTTGAAATAAGAGTTAGCCATTTGTAGGTTTATAGTCTCAATATACATGAGGCCAAGATATATTATTTCTTCTGGTTCTATTGTTTCACATGTAATGTTTAGCCTAAAAGTAAAATAAAATAATATTGCAAGTGTGATATCTGTAGTACAGTAGTATTTGCTCCACATGATAGCGCACGTGTGAATTCTGTGTGAGCTAGGAATTAGTGTGTAACACATGCACAAGATTGAACCAGCCAAAGTACAAGCATGAACAGAGAGGCACTTACAAAGTCTCTATTCTGAAGAGTTAGAAGAAATTAATTGATGCTGGGTGATAAAGAGTCACATTTTTCAGAAGTGTGGCTCCTCAGAAGTCCCATTCTATAGTATCTGGTCTCACAGCCTGCACACAAAGGCATTGGACTTGGTGGGAGTGCGTATTAAATTTAAAGAGAGAGAGAAGGGGAGAAAGAGAAAAAGAGGAGAGAGGGGGGAGAGAGAATGAGAGAGAGAGATTGGGAGAGAGAGAGGATGGGAGAGAGAGAGACATGAATTTGAGAGGCAGAGGTTAAATGAAATGGGCATGGGGTAGAATTAGAAAAGAAGAAATGTGGAATAGATTAGATCTATACATATTATACGTATTCATGATTATTAGATAAATTATCTTTTATACAAAACAAATGTAGATGTTTTTAATCTATCATTTATCATAAGCAAATACAAACAGAAAACAATAAAGAAAATACAAAAGGCATGCATATGTTACAGATCATGCATACTTTTAAAATTCTCACTTTATTTTTTGCAACAGTAATGAAGCCTGTAATATTGTATTAAGTGTTAAAACTTGGAAGAAAACGCAGAGTTTATTGATGTCTTTGGCAGACAGAGACATATTGCTTTCATAATTTGCATGCTAAGCAAGTCCTGAGGCATGGCTCATTGTGGCCCAGATCTTTCATCAACAATTGAGAAGAAATAGGTTAATATTTTCCTAAAAATATTCTGGGCTCTTTTTCTCCCAACAGTAATGGCAACCATTAATCAATGAATTTTGCATTCCCTTTTATTAGCAATAGTTAGGAATTCATTTCCTATTTGTCTGTAAGATGAGTGTTATTGCCCTTAAGCTATGCCTCTGGCTTCTGCTTTTAATGTTACCTTAAATATAATCTTAGCAATACTTTTTATGTCCTTAGAAAATATCTTAGCTAACCCCTTAAAATTAATGGCTCAAAATTATGCATGCACATATATATATAATTTTAAATATGAGTCATTGCTAGATCTTATCTAATATACAATCATCATAAGATTATGATTAACATTTGTAAAAATAAATTCCTTCTATAAATCTGAAATTAAATTGATCATGCATAAATTTATACTATCTTCTATCTTTTTTTATTAAATGTTTTTCAGATTTCCTCTACAGTATTTCTACACTTTTTTTTTCATTAAGGTGTATAGTGAAAATTATTAAAATTATTTCTCCCTGGATTTAACTATAGGGGCCAACTCTGTATCTTTAGGCACAAAAAAAGTTTAATTCACTTTATACATATTCAGGATTTCTAAGAAAATAAAATATAAAAATAATTAATAAGACTTTAATATATGATATATAATTATAGGAGCACAAGTTTAAACCTGTTAACATGATGATCAATTTCATTCATCTGGCGATGGATGGAGATAGAGACAGAGACTCACACTGGAGCATCAGACTGAGCTCCCAAGGTCCCAATGAGGAACAGAAGGAGGGAGAACATGAGCAAGGAAGTCAGGACTACGTGGGGTGCACCCACCCACTGAGACAGTGGGGCTAATCTATCGGGAGCTCACCAAGGCCAGCTAGACTGTGACTGAAAAAGCATGGGATAAAACCGGACTCTTTGAACATGGCGGACAATGAGGGCTGATGAGAAGCCAAAGACAATGGCACTGGGTTTTGATCTTACTTCACCTTCTGGCTTTGTGGGAGCCTAACCAGTATGGATGTTCACCTTCCTAGACCTGGATGGAGGGGGGAGGACCTTGGACTTTCCATAGGGCAGGGAACCCTGACTGCTTTTTGGACTGGAGAGGGAGGGGGAGAGGAGTGGGGGGAGGAGGAGAAGAGTGGGAGGAGGGGGAGGGAAATGGGAGGCTGGGAGGAGGTGGGAATTTCTTTTTTTTTCTTTCAATAAAAAAAAAAGAAATTGACATCTTCTATACCAATTTGGAGTTTTATAGGACTGATGCCTTCAGATTAGGTATTATTAAAAAGAACTGTAATATCATGAGTTTCATGGTTACAAGGGAATAACATGGAAATAAATTCAATTTGAAATTAAAATCTTAAGGTAAAAAACAGGAACAGGATAAGTCTTGCCTATAAGGTATTAAGTTTGTGCAGTTCATTTAAAAATGTAATGTATAATTAAGAAATATAGGTTAATAGATGTTGGATGAGGCCACTGGTTAGTTCCTGGCTGGTTAGCACCAAATTATTCACACAGAAACATATTAATTAAATCACTGCTTGGACCATTAGTTCTAGCTTCTTATTGACTAACTCTTACGTCTTAGTTTAATCCATCTATATTAATCTGTGTATTGTCATGTGGCAGTGGCGTACCAGCAAAGTTCCATCTGGCTATGGTGGGACTACATTGCTTCTCCCTGACTCCACCTTCTTCCTCTCAGTCTTCAGTTTAGTATTTCCCACCTAGTTATGTTCTACCCTATCAGGCCAAGCCAGTTTATTTATTCATTAATGACAATCAACATCATATAAAGGGTAATCCCACTTCAAATAGATAATAATCTATAATAGCCATTTGTAGGCATGTTAGTTAGATTTTCTAGATGTACAGAGATATATTTCAGATGATAGGCATTTTTTAAATCTTTCAAAGACTACAGAATATGGCATTTATAATGTTAAAGAATGTAGGACGTTTCATGACAATGAGACATATCTGTGCCTGACAGTACCAATCTACTTCAAGAGGACAATGGGCACTGAAGAGGCTCCTTTTGGTATTGGTTAGCCATTTGAGCAAGAAACTGCTCTTACCTGGACTGTTTGATGTTATTTTTATTTTATTTTATTATTATTATTTTTTCTTTTTTTGGTTTTTCGAGACAGGTTTCTCTGTGGTTTTGCAGCCTGTCCTGGAACTAGCTCTTGTAGACCAGGCTGGTCTCGAACTCACAGAGATCCACCTGCCTCTGCCTCCCGAGTGCTGGGATTAAAGGTGTGCGCCACCACTGCCCGGCTGGATTATTTCTTTCATGAGGATGTTTTCACATAGCTTTGAAACAAGGCAAAATAGAAAATATTGTGCAAAAAGAAGAAATATAAATATATTGATGTTATGCTATTTGAGCTGGACCTGAGGGACTCACAAAGAAATGACTGCTAAACTTGTCTAAAGGTGTACTTCCTTTTTACTTAGATAATATTATATCCTTCTGGGTCTTTGATGGAGTTGAAGAATAGATAGTTATAGTTTTTGTTAGTTATGATAAAAGATAAAGTAAGTATAAATATTGTAACTATAATTCTTACTTGATACCTGTTTTGTAAAAGTCAGAAGCACTGGATGATGTCAAGGACAAAATTTTTGTTGGACACAGCAGGGTAGTTGTATTCATGAACTTACAGTTGTTGTAACAGCATACATAAAAACTTCATAAGGTCGAGCTAAACAAAATTGTAATGTGGAGAGAGGAGATGGACATATCATCCTGCTCCTGGCCAAGGAGCTATAGATAACTGATAGCTATTGGGAGAAGATTAAGTTTTCCTTAGGATCATATACCCTGGTTGATGCTCCATTGAAGTCCATCATCCACGATTATATGGACAATGGACATCATAAATTGTACTTGATGGACTAAACAATGAAAAAATAAAAAGGACACAAAATGAGATGGGAGGAATAGGATTATGGATTAAAAAGGAGTTTGGAAAGTATGGTGAATATGATTTAAACTGGAGATACCCACTGAAACAGTTTACCTGAGCTAATGGAAGCCTTCAAACTTTGGCCTGACAACAAAGGAATCAGCATAGGACTAAGCTAGGCCCTCTGGATGTTGGTGACAGTTTTATGGCTGGGTCAGTCTATGGGGCCACTGGCAGTGAGACTAGGATTTATCCCTCCTGCTTGCTCTGGCTTTTTGGAACCCATACTCTCTGGAAGGATGCCTTGCTTAGTGTAGCTATAGGGGGGAGGCAATGTACTAGACTTGTCTGACTCTTCTTGGGATGTCGTACCCTCTCTGAGGAGTGGATTGGGGGGTGAGATGCAGAGTGGGAGGAGGGGAAGGTGGAGAAAGCAGGAGGAGGAGAGGAAGCTGGAAATGGATTTGGCATGTAAAATGAAAAAAATAGTTTTAAAAAAAATAAATTAAAAATAATATAACAAAATTCTAAAAAACTGAAAAAATGCAAGATGCTGGGAGGCCCTGCTGGCCAGAGGTTGAAGTCTGTCATGTACTGACTACTCTCTTGTATCTCTGTAGCATGGGAGACTTCCCCACCACCTGGGTAGGGCTTCCTGCTCTCTATCTGACCATATTAGAAGAATGTTTCTAGGCCTGGATGGCTGACTTATCTCTGATGTAGCTCTTGACACAGCTCCCTGCAAATGATCTTCCCCTGCTGCCCATATAATAATCATATGACATGTTCTAGCTGTTTTGGTAAGGCTATGCTGCTATCAATCCACCTATATGATAGGAGGAGGGCACTTAATGCCAACTCAGCTATGGTTCCAAATCCTATATATACCCTATACTCTGGAAGAAAATTGAGCTGCTTCACTGAATCTATCCCCAGAAGGCTATTACCCCCATACTTAGTGGCTGGACAAGGGCCTACCTAGAATTTCTGTCCCTTTTGCCCTCATGGTCTGGTAGCCAATGGGTAGTGAGATTAACTGTACCAAGAAAAATACAAAAATATTTTTAACAGACTATACATCAACTATCTATTGCCAGAACAGTCATAAAGAGAAGGTAATTAATGCATTTTTTGCCTTAATTGGCAATAATTTAAGGTTCAGAATACAATATACTGGCAACATTTGGAGGAATGGTACTTTTGTATTATGAGCCAGTAAACTAAAGTTAGATAACTCCTTAGGAATGCAATTTGAATGTATAGTAAAATGAATATTTACATACCCTGTGAGCCAACAAGTCTATTTTAGATATTTAACCTGGAAGAAATTTTTCACATGTGCCCCGTAAATATAAATATTTATTCAAATTATAAACGTAATGTCAAGATCTTTGAATAAATATGTGTCCTGGTATTAAAAGGATTTAAATTAAAACACATCTGTGTATATGCACACTAGAATATGGAAATCACATATGCATTTTAAAATTTGGCTACTGTGTAAATAATACTATTCTAAGAAACATTGCCTAAAGTAAGAAAACAAACACTGTAAGAGACTAGTACTATTTACAAGGCAAAGGTTTTAAGACATTATCTATTATTTATAGATGTGTGTATGTGCATTTGTTTAAAGAATACTGAGAGATAATGTTCGTTCATTTCTTGAAATATTATATCTATGGAGACTAAGTAATGACACACAAAAGGGAAAATTGATGCAACCCTAAAGCATATTGGTGCAGGAACAATCAACTATTTTGGATAGTTTCTATTAGTTAATGTAAATATAATCAGCAATATGGACTCTAAACAATCTATCAGCAATGCAATCTTCTGATTTTCTCAAATAACATGTCCTGACACAGATAAAACTGGATTCATCATGTGGTCAAAATTTCAAAAAATGCCTATTTTTAAAGCTTATCTTTCTCCTTTGTATGTAAATATCATATCTAAATATTGCAGTAATAAAACCACTCCATCTGTTTCTTTCAGGCTTTGATGGTGTATCCATTTGCTCTGATTCTCTGTAAGAATGCAGTATCTTCTCAATGACCCTTGTAATGTATAAGAATCCTGAAGAGTTGGAAAGAGGTAGTGTTAGCTCTTTTGCTTCTTCATTACAAGACATTATACTAAACATGATTTAGAATGACTGTAGGACTAACTATGACAAAGTTCATGTTTCATCTTGCAACTCGTATAGAGGCCTCATACAATATATCCCATAAAGAAATCAAAAAAGGCGAAATGTGTATCTATGTGAACATGAGCATTTTGAAAAATATATACGGAAGCACATCAAGTTGTTAATTATGAGTAACTTCATGGAAGAACATTAAATAAATAAATAAATAACTTATCAACACATGTATATAGTCCTCCCTTTATTATTCCCAAACACAGATTCCTATGATATATATGTTTATCATTTTTATGGATGTAAAATTCTTTTTTTACTGCTTGTATAATTTCTTAATATATTAACAAAATTCTTTTATATGTCACATACAACCTTACTAATTAGCCAGTATTATATAAAATTATCAAAACAGTAACAATATATAGGACATTGATTACATTACTGATCTAAAGGAAATCAGAGGATGCTACCTAGGTGCTACAGTCAAGGTTCAAAAATCCTTAACTACTTTTTAAATCATGTCCTTATACCACAGATTAATGTAGTTATTACCCATATCATAAGAGCTTCTATCTACAACAAATGGAAACCATCACAGAAAATTTCACAGAACAAAATACAAAGATCAATGGATTGTGGGGAGCCCAGCCCCAGGGGATATATGTGCAGTACTGCTCCAGCATCTATGATTCAGAATATGTCATGGAATAGAGGGAAAAGACTATAGCGGACAGAATGCCAGGAAGCCTCTGTGTGATTGCTCTCTTAGAAAGGTAGTATACACAAGACCTGAACAATGACAATATCAACAGAGATGCTAATGCAGAAGGAGAAAAATATCATGGGATTCCCACCCTTAGATAAGGACTACTGAGAAACAGTATCAGCCTCTCTCAGAGATGAGCTCTGTAACTGGTTATTTAATACAAATTGGTCAACCTGAACCATGTATACAAAAACAACAAAAATCAACTGAACAGCTTATACTTACACATTTATCCAAATGAATGTGGGTAATAATAATAATCAATGAAAATAGGCTATCATTTTTGGAGGATGATAATGGAGGGACTAGAAGTAAAAAAGCAGAAGCAGTGATATAATTATACTTGAATTAAAATTGTAAAAATAAAACTCACAATTAGATTCCCAATATTCTTTATAAAATGTACCTGACTTTTATATTTGGGATTATATACATATTGCATGTAGTCCTATATATGTGTGTTTAACAATTTTTCACAGTTATTATGTTCAAATCCATATGTCAGTGGGTATAAATATTTGGGATATATATATATATATATATATATATACATATATATATTGTCAATTAAAACCAATAACAAAACAAACATTTTATTTTTGTCTTTTTGATACACTTAGTTCAATGCTAGGTCTTTAGCAATAATGTATAGTGTATAAAAATTTCAGGTAATGTTCATTAATAACAAAATATGTGATAATTATAGGATCCATATAAAAAACATGAAGACCATTTTGCGTTGGCCAACTGCTCCAGAAAATAAGACACCTGCCCTGGGATGTGGTTTAAAAACCCATTGTGATGCCGGGCAGTGGTGGCACATGCCTTCAATTTCAAGACTCAAGAGGCAAAGGCAGGAAGATCTCTGTGAGTTCGAGTTCATCCTAGTTTACAAGAACTAGTACCAAAAAAGGGTCTAAAGCTACAAAAAAACCCTTTCTAGAAAAACTGAAAAACAAACTAACAACAACAAGAACAAAAACCATTGTGACTGCCCTGGAAATTCTTTCCTATTTACTTTTTCAGTTAATTAAAAAACTGCATCCTCCCCCTACAGCAATTACATGAACATGAGCACCTCTTCAATATTAGGAGGTATATCACATATACATCAATGTATATGTCCATGCAAATGTATATAAATTCCAATTTAGTCATGATATAATATATAATTTATTGTGTCAAAGTCATTAAATAAATTTCCAAATAGAGATTGTTCATATGAATTTGTCACCCTGGAGGAAAAGTCAGCATTCACTTAGGATATGAAAGGGAAAACACAGAGAGAGGGTGGGGCAGGGAGGGAGGAAGAAAGGGAGGGAGGGAGAGAGGGAGGGAGGGAGGGAGGGAGGGAGAGAGAGAGAGAGAGAGAGAGAGAGAAAGAAAGAAAAAGAAAAAGAAAGAAAGAAAGAAAGAAAGAAAGAAAGAAAGAAAGAAAGAAAGGAAGGAAGAAAGAGGAGATGAAACAAAGAAAAGAAAAGGAAAAAAAGGAAAGAAAAGAAAATTTGCTTTCAGGTACCAAGAGATAGTGAGGGGGTAATGAGCAACACTTCAGCTCAAGTAGTTTTTCTGCTGATACTAGGCAACACTGTAATTGTTCTCAGCATGTGGCTGATTCCAAATCGTCAGAGGAAAACACTGAGAGAGCCTTCCTGGGAGGTGTGAAATATTCAACCTCTTGCCAAATTAACAAGGCACTTCCAATTCCACAGGTCCATTCTACCTTAATTAACGGCTTTCCAAAGATTTCCACAGCCTTTTTTCTAGTGTCCAATATTTGGTGTAATCTGAGACTTGTGTGATCAAGATTAGGAGGAAAATAAGAAAGAATGAAGTGTTTTAAGTAGCCTTTAGATAAAATTGTTTGCACATAGAATAGCAAGTATTTAGAAATAGGCACAAGTTGCAGGTAAAAAGTGAGTTATTAAATATCCTGTTATCTTAAGAACAAAGCATAGACGATTCTCTTTACAACACTTTCTGCAGTTTTGCTGTGGGGAGGAAAAAGAATAGACACATTTACATGTTCCTGTTTCTTTGATCACTTACACCTTCTCAGGACAATAACAACAAGAAATGTCTCACCAAATTTGACATGCAAATTTTGAAACAGAACTATGAAAAGCATATATATGTGTGTGTGTACATGTGTAAACATATATATATATAATTTATGTGTGTATACATACATATATAAATAATTTATAACATACGCATCTGTGGTGAGGTTCTTAGTAAACAGGAAACTAACAAAGATGATACATAGGAATAGAATCAATCTAAAATGGATACATTTTAAATAGTACACATGTAATTACTCAGAATTATAACTAATGCTTAACATTTTTGTGCTCAATAATGTATTTTTTATATACAATCACACAATGACAGCTTCTCCCACATTTCTGACAAAAGGTCAGGTTACTTGGTTTAATAGTGTATAGCAAATATTAATAATAATAAGGCATGTTTTTGTTTTGGAAATAATAACTAAAGAATATGGTAATCAATCTCTAACTGGTACTTTTTTCATGGGTTAAGAATCAATAGATGATGTATTTCATATTGTTGAATTATGTATTGATGTTCTAATTTACTCATTCAGTTCTCTAATCTTATTTTAAATAATACTATGAACTATTGCACTACTTTCTTAAGTATTAAATTCCAATCCCATAGTCGATTCTTCATGATTTCCTGCTTGCACACATTTGGTAGGAAGAAGTCCATAAAGACAGTTACTTTCAACTTGCACTTATTCTGATGATGACTGAGCAAACAATATGTTTCTGAAGTTTTCTCTATATCAAGCTTCCTGAGAATCTTTTTCTTCTGTGTATGAGCAGACTCCACTTAGGTTGATGAGCAGAATGGAAGGATTTGCTCAGAATTCTACCACATTAATTCTTATTTACCTGGATTATTTTCCTATATAGATCACTTTTAAGGTCTACAGTGCAAGGACTTTCAGTTTTTCTAATTTCCCATAACGTTATTGGTCCTCATTCTATTACCCTTGTCCCCATAATGTATCTGGACACATTTAAATAGCGTTCTTTGAGTCCTATCTGTAACTTGGTTTTGCTATTTTTTATTTTATTTATTTATGTATTTATTTATTTATTTTTTGTTTCTTGATACAGAGATTCTCAGTAGCTGTAGAGCCAGTCCTGGAACTCACTGTGTAGACCAAGCTGACCTTGAACTCGCAGAGTACCCCCTGCCTCTGCCTCTCAAGTGCTTGTATTAAAGGCATGCGCCACCACCACCCTGTGCTATTTTATTTTTTAAAGATATTCAACATCCACACATTCTTCTTTCTCATATATTGTTAGTATTATATCCCTAACTACATATCTATTTCTCATTATTTATTCTTTTATTTAAGTTTCCTCGGTGCTCACCTGGTTGGGGTAAATTCATCTGTAAAATTCTGTCAAGAAGGCCTTAAGATTGCAGTGTTATCTGCATGCTATTATTGAGCTGTTTTCTTCAGTCTGTGACAAAATCCACCTTCACATACATTAAATTATGTTTTAGTCTAGCTTCATGTGAAGTGAACAATTGTCTTTGCAAACACAGCCTCACTTTACACTTAGAAACTGACCCCACAGTGCAGGCCAAGGTAACTTCTTTTTATCCCATGGACTTTTTTTGATGATTCAGTCTACTATGAAAGTGCAGGCCAGAAGGCAAAAGCATCCAACTCCTCCTCCAGGTAAAGTTTGACCAAAGAGAAATGGAGGAGTGCATAAATATTTCAGATTTCCCACCTGAAGGCAAATACTTCAGGGAAGGGTTCTGAACACCCCTCAGAAAGGTTACATGTTGTGCTCCAAGTAACACCTGAATAATGTACCACAAGGCTTTAGATTCCTCTCTGCCTATTCTTTGTACTTCTTCTCTTCAGAACCCAAATAATTTAACTTTCTAGTATCGGTGTGCTTCAGGTTATCATTTGCAAGAAAACTTCAACATGAGTCAGAACAAAATTTATCATAAAGGAGAGATTGCAATATAGTTCAAGAAAGCTATCATTTCTCAGTCATGTGGTAATAATAAATATTATCATGCATATGGTAGCTACAATGTTTCATTTACTATAAAAGAATGAAGAAGCTAAGTGTGATGATAACGCTAGATTTAGCAGCTATTAAAATATGAGATGAAAGGATATGCCAGATAACTGTGCCCACGAGACAGTCTTAGAGTGCAGTTCTTTATAAAAACTAATAAAAAATGACCTAAGATAGCAGATATGTGGGACGCAGCAAGGTGCCTGCATTCTAGAGCACATTGTTCACAGTGGCACTGGGTTTGTCATTAGCTCAATTAGAGTTTCAGAATCCTGGATAAGAAGTGAGCTTATTTAAACTCTTTCCATGTCAGAGGCAAAATAACGGTGATTAATATTACTGCAAGCAAGGTTGAACTGGAAAGTAGGAATCAATTCTAAAACACAGCAGGATACACACTGATAAACAAAAATTGATGACTTGTTCAAATGAGGAATAAAGAAGATTCAAGAACAAGTTAATGACAGTTTCATCTATTTTCTAACTCTGGTCCAATTATGAGTCAGAAATCATCATTAGAAATGGTAACTACACTGAAAAGGAACCATGTAATACCACCATACTCAACATTATCTGTCTGCTTTTATGGAAATGACAGCAAATCATGGACATGGATAAATATCCAAAATTTTTTAAGGTCACACTATCATCACCTTAAGGGAATCAATCAATATATATGATATAAAGTAGTAAAATACTGTTGGAGGAAGTGCCTCTTCTTTGTTCCCGGCTGTTCAGTCCCCAAATAATCACACAGAAACTATATTCATTAAATCACTGCTTGGCCCATTAGATCTAGCTTCTTATTTACTAGCTTTTACATATTAATTTAACCCATCTCCATTAATCTGTGCATCACCATGAGGTTGTGGCCTACCTATAAAATTGTAGTGGGTTATAGAGATCTTCACTACAGTATTATTCAACACTCTATCCTTTTGTCACAGGCTCCAACTCCTATCTGCCTCCCTCAAGAACCCCCATCCTTGATGTCTGGAAGCATAGAGACCAGGGAAGCAGACAGACAATCTTGACATTTTCATATTCCCTTTTTTCTTCCACATCCAATCCTGTAATCTCATCCCCAGTATACAACAAACAACTGGTTGTTACCTCTCCTCCCTTTCTGGCTTGTCTCAGGAATTAAGCAGATCCTGGTGGTATATGTTGCTTCATTCTTCCTGTTATGCATCCACAGCCTTACTCCCTCTAGTCTCTCTCCATACTTAAGTGTCATTTCCCAACCCATAAATATATTTTAACAAGAAATTCCAATATTCACAATTGGTAGGATGTCATTGTGGTGGTGGTTTCTCAGGCAGATGGGAATTAATCTACCTCAAGATCCAGCTATACTCTTGGTCATATGCTCAAAGGATATTTCATCCTACTAGTCAGAAACTTGCTCAACCATTTTCATTGCTTGCTGTTCTACTCACAATAGTCAGAATGACTATTTGTACAATCAATACAGAAATCAGTTTGGCATTTCTTTCCTCAGAAGATTGGGAATCAATCAACTTCAAGATCAACCTATACTAACCATACTTGGGCATATGAGGACACTTCATCCTACCATAAGGACACGTTCTAAACCACATTCATTGCTGCTTTATTAATAATAGCCACAAACTGGAAAATCTTAGATGTTCCTCAATGGAAGAATGTATAAAGAAAACATTGTACATTTTCACAATGAAGTATTACTCAGGTGTTAAAAAACAAGGACATTATGAAATATGAAGGCAAATGGATGGAACTTGAAAAAAATCATTCTTAATGAGGCAACCCAGATCTAGAAAGATAGTATAGTATATATTCACTTACATGTGAAAATTAACCATTAAGTACAATCCATAGACCCAGAGAGGTTAGGTTTAAAGGAAGAGTTTAGGATGTACACATAAATCTCCATGGGAGGGAGAAATAGAATAAACTTAACGTGTACTGGGAATGAGTGAAGGTGGGATGATAAGGATCAGATTGGGAGGGTGAAGGAAGACAAGGTAGAGAGAGAGAATTCACACAACTGGAATTGAGGGGCATTTGAAGGATGATATGGAAACCTATGCAGTGCAAATTTCCTAAAATATATGAAGGGGATCGTAACAAGGTCTGCTGATAATGAGGGGATGGAGTCTCAAAGGGCCATATCTTGTTACCAAAAAAGATTTTCAATATTCGAACTGGGTTGCATTCAACTGAGTTGTTGGCCACAGGGATTACACGAAATCCTCAAGGAACCCAGGATGTTTCTAAGTAAATGGTTTTCTCTCTGCCAAGTGACAGCAGGACCTCATGCCCAGGACAACAGTGACAACTCATTTAAGATGGAGACATCCAGCTTCTACCTATATGGAGCCTTTTCCCTGGTGCTCCAGTGTCTTTGGTTGGGAAGGTACTCTGTTGGATACCAAAAGAGAAACATAAACACCAATCCAGCCACAAAATCTTTGACCTACAATCTGTCCTTTTTACAAGATATGATAGGTGAATGGTGGCCCAGAACTTTGAGAATAGTCAACCAATGTCTGATTTGACATAAGGCCACTACCTGAGATAGGACCCATACCGAACACTATTTGGGTAACTCAGAACCAGAGACTAGATAGCAGAGTCTTGGGGTAAAAGCAAATACTACTGATCTTTAAAACATATCAATAAAATGGACTCCAGATGATATTTTGCTATACTAATAGACTGGGACTTATTGAATCATATCATCAGAGAAGCTTTTTCTGCCACTACATAGAAACAGATGCAGAGACCCAGAGTCAGACATTGCATGGAGAGAGAGTGTAAATGGTTTGTCTCTATCAAATCCCTGCCCTCAGAGCTTAGGGAGCCCCAAACAAGAGTTGGGTGACAGAAATATAAGACCCTGAGGGAATGAAGAATACTAGGATAAGAAGATCTTCTGAATAAACTAATCAGGGCACACATGAGCTCATTGAGACTGAAAAAACAAGCACAGGGCCTAGACAAGTCTGCACCAAGTCCTCTGTGTATCTATAACAACATTTAGCTCAGTGTTTTAAGACTCTTGAGTAAGAGAACTGTGGCTCTCTGATTCTTGGGCCTACTCTTCTAACTTCTCCTTCAGTTGGGTCGCTTTGTCCATCATTGATATGATAGATTTTGCTTTATATTACTATACTTTGTTTCATCATATCTGATTGTTTTCTCTTAGAATCCTGGTCTTTTCTTATGATGGGAGTAAACCCAGAGGGGAGGAGAGATGGGGAGGAAATAGGAGTGGAGGGAGAGGAACTTATAACCAGGATATATTGTATGAGAAAAGAACCTATTTTCAGTAAAAATGAAAAAGAATCTATTTTCAATAAGGAAAGAAATATAATTTCAAATACTAAGTAGGTAAAATAGTATGAATATATAATAATTTTGACTGAAAGTTATGAAAATAATGTGCTATCATGAACTCTGAACATAAAATAAAATCTAAATGAATATTGTCGTTTTATAACTTACAGCTTGGTTTCAGCATTCAGTGGAACCATACTGTATGAGTAAGAATATCTCCCAGTGTACAATCTTCTGTTCAATAAACAGCTTTTAATCATCAAAGAGCAAACTACCTCCCTGGATGGGAAAGTTCACGTTATTCATGAAGGATTCCCAGACCATATTAACCATTATTTTACATGCAACCTTGTTATAAGAGAGAGTTCATTTGCATTATCTGCCTGGCTAAATTATGCCAAACATTCAGTAAAGTTTTGGGTCACATTCACAATCAAGATAATCATTCTGAGTCCCAAAGAGGAAAAGGTAACAACTGTCTGCCAAAGGATAACATCTGTGTTCTCTTGTAGCCCAATCCCCACCACAGTGAAAATGGGCACGGTAGCCACTCCTCATTTGTTATATGTACTAATACTGGAAATATATGCAACAGTTTTTGCTACTTCAAGTAAAACCATCAGAGCATGTGTTCAGGTAAGTCTTTCTTTGAGCCAGACTTCATATTCTCAAAGGATGTATGATGTATTCCCCCTTTGTCAAGACAATTTGAGGCATTAGTTTCCTGAGAAATTTTTGGTTGTAGACTCAATAAATACTGACATTGTAAGTCTTGTCCCAAGTGATAACAATAATTGTAAGCAGTAGCTCTTGTGAAAAATACTTTGTTATATGAAAAACTTGCTCCATTTACTAACTGCTTTGTTTCTGCTGTTGTTGATTGCTTTGACTTCAGGTTCCTTTTGTCAATAAAGACCTATTATTTACTTTATGCAGTTTTGATGATATAGAACTGGAAGGAATGTGAATGCTTAGAGCATAAATTTTATTTCAATACACACACACACATATTTTGAAATGATCAACGTAATTATAGTGACTAGCATCTATAGAATGCATTTCTCTCTTCTCAATCTGTGACAATAATTTTAGATCTACTATCTTATAGATTTCATGTCTTTACTACTATATTGTTAAATGTAATCAGTCAGTTATACATTAGATTTCTCATCCTTATTGCATCAAACTTTACAATTTTGTTGAAGGTCTTATAATTAACACCTTTCCAACACCTCACTACCCTATAAATTTTCCTATAAATTTTAGATTTTACACAGGAATGGGATTTTTCTGTGTTTGGTACTTTACACTCTGAAAAAAATATGCTTCGGATCCAAAATTCTTGCTATGAAATACAGCATCCTTTTTGTCAGAGTACTGTTTCATTTTGTTATTGTGTGTACTGTATTTTACCTACAAATCATTTGTGAACATTTAGGTTGTTCTAACATCTTGACTTTTATAAAAAGCACTGGGAAGGAGGACAGTAAAATAACAACAATAAGGATATCTGGAAATGTCATACTATTAACTACTTTAGAAAAAACAATGCACTTTAGTTGATATGTAAACATACATCCATAGTTTAAAAGAAACTTTCTCACATGGGTTGGCAATGCTCCCTCCAAGAACTAAATACAATCTAATAAAAATCCCAATCCCAAGCATCAGGTGGCTTTTAAATCGTATCTATGAAGAATGGATGGAACTAGAAAAGAATCTGTTTTGGTGAGCCAGATCCAGAATGTCAAAGTCACATAGTCTCTCTCTTATCAGACAGTTTGGCAGGTTATTCTATATCTAGATATAATTGCTAGACAATAAAGCAATGGTGTTCCCAGTTGTTTTCTCACATGAAATGAAACCTACACTTAAGTTGTTTAGAATCCAAGAAAAGTAAGCAGGCATCAGGTACAGAACAGAGATTTGGTCCTCCTGCCTGGTCCTACAGCTGTTTAGTCACAAAGAAATATACAGAGGTTTATAATAATTATAATTATGGGACATTTGGAAGTAGGGTGTAAAGAGGAGGGTTAGAAAGCATAAGCAAACAAATGCAGAGTAGCAGTGGGTGGTACAGGTGAACACTATGATATAAAGAGTTTTCTTGCTTGTAAAATGTAACTAGTCATAGTGTTTGTGGGATAATGTTTTGTTAAAAATTAAACCAGGTACCAGGCAGTGGTGGCGCATACCTTTAAACCCAGCACTCAGGAGGCAGAGGCAGACAGATCTCTATGAGTTCAAGGCCAGCTTGGTCTACAAGAGCTAGCTCTAGTAAGTTATGACTGTTACACAGAGAAACCCTGCCTTGAAAATCAAGGAAAAAATTAAACAAGAGAGTACTCTTGGTGTTTGTACAGTTCATGCCCAACAGCTATATTTACATTCAAATCTTTATTTAGCATATACAAATGTATGTATATATACATATATGTGTGTATGTATATATATACTTGAGTATTGTATCATTTTATATTTGTGTACAATCATATGGAAAAATCTGTGTACAAATGCATGTGTAGTTATAAAACGATACAACTTGAAGAAACTGAAGTTTACCTGGAGATATTTGTAGAATCATTTGGTTATTGATTTGAAGATGATGGGAATGTTTACAAAGAGAATTGGGGTCAGAGCATATAACTGATTTTAAGCAATGAACAATAATAAGGTAAATTTTAGGGTTTGGTGGAAAGAAATTCTCTAAAACAGTAGTTTTACAACAAGATGATAGTAATCTCAAAATAATTAGGTTTGACATCAAAAGATGGAGATGAAAAATGTTATTAGTAAGATAAAAATGGAAGTCATAGAAAGTGCAATGTTTTATGCATTCAAGAAACTATAAAAGGTTAATTGGGAGCAAAAACTGAAGAAGACTATTAATGAGGTTGTAGAAATTCTATAAATATGAACATGGCTGAGAGATTGATAGAATTTGAGTAAAATGCCTACATTTTTAAAAGTCACATGTAGATCTCTCCTTGAATAAGGAGTTTAGAAATATTTCATAAGCATACATAATATGTATTTTTATGGAATAAATTAGTGATTTAAAAATTGGTACTTGTAAGCTAAAACAGAAAATCAGACAGAGACACATAAAAAGATTAAATTATATAATAGCATTCCTACAAAGTATTAACTAAAGTCATAGAACTAATTAAAGCTTCATAACTTTAATTTTATAAGAATATCAATAACATTAGGTATCAAGTTCACAAGGGGAAAGAAATAGTGTGAAGTCTGTACCTTATTTGGTGTTAGTCTCCCAAATTCCAAAAGCCCATTTTATGCAAAGAGAAAAGAAAAACAGTTGAAGCATTAAGCATGCTAGATAAATATAAAAGTGAATGGAGTATTTTCCCAGGTCAAAATCCATAGAACTTATTTTCTGATAATATAATAAACAATATTACTTTGAAATTGTGAAATTTAATCTTACCAGAATAGCCAAAAACTACATTACAGAAATTATGTACTCCAATACAAAAATCTATATTTTATTGATTTATCTACCTAAAATGCAGCTTAGCTTCTATGTGGTATTCTATTATTTTGTAATTCAAACACAACTAGAATATATATATGTTCCCCTGAGGTTTTATAAACCATATGGCTAAAATAGAGCCTGTCAGAAGTAAATCAGTTCTTGCTATCCTCTATTATCTTATTTTATATTCTGCAGGAAGCAAATGATGGAAAAGGCTTTTGAAATCATCAACACTCATTGTTTTGTGTTTCTTACATGGGCCAACAGCCTAGAAAATATGATTATAATGATAAAACAACTAACTGGGTAGTAAAAATCCTATTTAAAAAGAGTATAGAGACTTCCTTTGCTCCGATGCACATCAAACCAGTCAGAAGAGGTGAGTGACACGCTGGCCAGATGAACTGCCCTACTCCCTAGATTCTGTCCCCAAAGACACATTTTCATGCCCTCACCCTCCTACCTCATCACCCACACTACTGCTGAGCCCTGTTCCCAACCCTTTGACTTCCCCTGCTCACGTACAGGTAAAACCAGACAGAACAGGTGCAGGCCACACCAGTCAGAACAGAGCCCCTCTGCTAACTGGCATAAGGCCATCTCTCAACTTGGACAGAGAAAAACCTTACTAGATCAGAGGTCTTGCCAGCCACCAGAAAGCCAGGAGACAAAGATTGGAAAACCAAAGAAGAAAGGAAAACAAAAGATAAACATATCCGTCCAACATAGACAAACTTAGATTTCAGATGCTAGACCTACAATCAACCCAAACCCAGACGCCTAAATAGCAGCACCAAAATACAGTCAGCAACAGTCAGGGCAAAATGGCACCACAAGTGCCCAGCTATCCTCCAATGGGCAGACTTGAATATTCTAAGAACAGCTGAAGCACAAGAAAATGACCTAAAAACCAACTTTATGAAGTAGATAGGGATACTTAAAGAGGAACTGAAAAAAAATCCCTTAAAAATAGAGAGGAAAAGACAACAAACAATGGAGGCAATCGATAAATCCCTTAATGAATGCCAAGAAAGCTAAGAAAAAAACAAACAAGTGCAGGAAACTATATAAGACCTGAAAATAGAAGCAATAAAGAACACACATACTGATAGAATTCGGGAAATGGAGATTCCAGGTAAGGAAACAGGAATTAAAATACAAAAATCACCAAAGGAATACAAAAGGTGGAACAGAGAATCTAAGGCATTGAAGATACAATAGAAGAAATAGATTCATTGGTCAAAGGAAATGTTAAACCTAAAAATTTCCTAAAATGAAACTTCCAGGAATCAGGGAAACTATAAAAAAACAAACAAACAAACAAAAAAACTAAGAATAATAGGAATAGAAGAAGGTGAAGAATCTAACTCAAAAACCCAGAAAGTTTCTTCATGTGCTCACCTGCTGGTGAACACCTAGACTGACTCCATTAACTTGACTACTGTAAACTTTGCTATAACATGCGTGATTAGACAGGTATCTCTATTACATTCTGAATTTGTCCCATATTTTCTATGCACCTAACAAATTCTATGGAGCTAACAAATTCACATTGTCATTCTATTTTCCCTTTTAGGGGAAGCTCAGTGCTCATGTCTATAGTGTGTGTGTGTGTGTGTGTGTGTGTGTGTGTGTGTGTGAGAGAGAGAGAGAGAGAGAGAGAGAGAGAGAGAGAGAGAGAACTGATTCCCCTTCAAGAACTGATTCCTCCCTCTTAGCACACAGCACGATAGCCACACTCACCACAGGGATGGGAGAGCTGACCCTGAACGCATGGGCCTAGGAGTATTGGCTCTTCACCTTGGTGACAGGGTGGTTCCAGTGGTCCAGATGGACCAGCTAAGATACCACCCAGACCCAAATCATGGGCCTTGGGTTGGCCCAACCTAACTTCTGCCCCATTTATGACCTGCTCCAATGCACAAAGAAACTGGTCCTCTAGAAAAATAACTGCAGGATCTCCATGACTCGGGGACACAACAGTATATCTAGAAGGAATTTCGTTGAGGGTCCAGTGACGATGGTGGGCCAGAGGCCTTGACCATACCAATGACTCACTGTAATGAATATTTTGCAGGCATGTTCATTGAATGGGTATACTGTATGATAAATTGTAGCTTCTCATGCCATTAGAATAAGTGAAAATGGAAAAAATGAGATGGATTTGTATTTGTTTGCTTTGTGTTATTTTTAATTAATTGGGAGAGCATACTGCAGGGGTGATGAGCAAATATGGAGTGACTTGGAAGTGAATAGGAATGGGCTACAGAATAATCAAAAAAGAATTACTTTTTTAAAAAAGAGTATTTAAATTAGGCCATATCCTAATTCGCACCTTTGATTAAAAACCTTCAAAGCCTATAGAGGCCAGGCCAGCACCCTGAAAACCTGGAAATCCCTCAACATTGTCCCCAACCATGCCTGCTTAACATAACCCTAAAACCCTCAGTTCCTTGCTATTATGTCCAGGCCCACACCTCTGTAGGAAGCTTCTTCTTCTCTTATAGGCCAGGTCAGGATCCTGACCTTCAGGTAAGACTGCTCTTCACACTGCCCTTGCCTGCCCAACATAACTCTACCCCACCAGAAGCCAGTTAAACATTTGAACCTCAGAGAACCACCAGCCATATCTGAGGTCATGCATATACAGAGTCAGAACTCCATTCCAAAACTTGGGCAGCAGCCTTGTGCTGGAACAGAGGCCATCCAGGCCATTAGAAGTCCAGCACCCAACTTGGGCAGAGACCCTGTATTCAACCACAGGCCACAGAATCCAGAAGACCAAAGAGGATACATAAACTAAGGAATAAAACCCCCATCCAACAAAGACAACTTCCGAAATTGGCACCTATATCTATACTCACTAAAAACCCAGTTGCCTAAATATATGTGAAAGAACACAATCAGAAACAGTCAAGGCAATATATCTTTACAAGAACCAAGGATCCCTCTACAACAAGCCTTAAATATTCCAACAAAACGAAAGCACAAGAAAATAATCTTAAAACCAACTCTATGATGACGATAAAGGTCCTTAAAGAAGATATAAAAAACTTCTTTAAAGAAATCATGGAAAAGAAACCAAAAAAAATTGGAGGAAATCAGCAAGTCCCTTAAAGAAGACCAAGAAATCCAAGAAAAAAAAAGAACAAACAAACAAATAAACCAGTGAAGGAGACTATTTAAGTCATAAAAATGAAAATAGAAACAATAAAGAAAACATAAACTGAGGTAATTCAGGAAGCAAAATATTTGGGTAAGTAAACACGAGCTACAGATACAAGGACCACTAACAGAATTCAAAATTCATGCAAAGAAAATACAATAGGAGAAATACATTCATCAGTCAAAGAAAATGTAATATTTTTAAAAATCATGAAACAAAACTTCTAAGAAATCTGGAACACCATAAAAAACCAAACCTAAGAAAAATAGGAATAGAAGAATAATAATCCTAGTTCAAAAACACGGAAAATATAGTCAACAAAACTATAGAAGACAATCTCCTTTTTCTAAAAGACATGACTATAAAGGTACAAGGATAAGCTTACAAAACACGAAGCAGGTTGGAACAGAAGAGAATGTCCCTATCATAAAATAATTAAAACACTAAATATACAAAACAAAAAAGAATATTAAGGCCAAGTAACATACAAAGGTAAATCTATAAGATTATACGAGACTTATTAATAAAGACTCTTTAGAGTCAGAAGGGCCTGGACAGATATCTTGCAGACTCTAAAAGACCATGGATACCAGCCCAAATACTATACCTAGCAAAATTTTCAATCACTATAGATGCAGAAAACAAAATGTTTCATGACAAAGTTAAATTTAAACATCTATCCACAAATATAGCCATACAGAAGGTACTAGAAGGAAAATTCCAACCCAAGTAAACATAGGCAAAAGAAAATCTCACACCAGCAAAATATAAAGGGAAACACACACACACACAAACACACACACAGAGACACATATATACACCCCTTCGCCACCACCACCAATAGCATAAAATCAGAAATAAACAATTGATGGTTATTAACAACTCATTATAAATGGAGTCAGTTTCCCAATTTCAAAACACAACAGGCTAACAAAATGGATATAAAACCAGTATTTATCCTTCTGCAGCATACAAGAAATACACTTCAACATCAACAATAAACATTACATCAGAGTAAAGAGTTGGAAAAAGATATCACTAGCATTTTACAAGATTTTCCTTCTGAAGAAGGAAGCTGATGTAGTTATTCAAATATTTAACAAATAATTTTCAAAACCAAATTAACCAAAAGAGATGGAGAATTTTTCATACGCACCAAATGAAAAATCCATCAAGTGATATAATAGACCAATCTCCCTCACAAACATTGATGGCAGATCAAATCAAGAACACATCAATATGACAATCCACCATGATCAAGTGAGCCGCATCCTAGAGATGGAGGGGAGATTCAACAAACGAAAATCTGCCAGGGAAATAAACCATATAAACAAACTGAAAGAAAAAAAACACATTATTGTCTCATTAGATGCTGAAAAATCCTTCTACAAAATCCAACGTCACTTCATAATAAAAGTCTTGAAGAGTCATGGATACAAGGAACATAAATAGAATAAATCAATATGCAGCAAGCCAATAGCCAATACCAAGATAAACAGAGAGAAACTCAAAGAAATTCCACTAAAACCAGGAACAAGACCAGGCTGTTCACTCTCTTTATATCTATTCAATAGTATCTGAAATTCTAGCTAGCTCAATATAGCAAAGGCAGGTCAAGGAGATACAAAGCAGCATGGTATTGGCATAAGAGCAGATACACATCAATATGGCGGTTTCTCAGACAATTGGGAGTCAGTATACCTCAAGATCAAGTTATACCACTCCTGGGCATATACCCAAAAGATACTTCATCCTATCATAAGGACACTTGCTCAACTATGTTAATTGGAGCTTTATTTATAATAGCCAGTAAGTGGAAACAATGTAGATGCTCCTCAACAAATAAAATGGAGTAAAAAATATGTAACATTTACATAATGGAGTATTACTCAGCTGCTGAAAACAATGACATCATGAAATTTGAAGACAAATGGATGGAACAGGAGAAAACTTTATTCTGAGTGAGGTAATTCAGACCCAGAAAGACCAATATGGTTGGTTCCCACTTGGAAGTAGATATCAGTTGTAAACAGACTCAGAGAGACTAAGTCATAATGAAATCATAAGGGAGATGCGACAATCTCTATGGGAAGGAGAAATAAAAGAGATTTGTATGGGTTTACTGGGACAGGTGACATCGGGAACTGGAGGAATCAAGTGTGTGGGGGGAGAGTAAATTTTTGGAGAAATGGTCATTTCAGGGGTGAGGTAGAAACCTAGTGCAATAGGAACTCCATGAGATCTATGAGACTAACCCTACCAAAAACTCGTAGTAATGGGGGGACAAAGAGCATGAACTGGCCATCTTCTGTGACCAGGCAAGTCCTCGTGGAGGGATTAGAATACAAACTCAGCCAAAAAAAAAAGCCTTCTACCTACAACTGTTTTACATGCAGCACATTCTGAGACCAGAGTCTAGCAGAACCATCATCAAAGAGACCAGAGAGACTTTATTCAGCAGGGAGCAGATGCAGAGTCTCACAGTCAAATATTAGATGGAACTTGAGGAGTCCTCAGGAGGAGGTAGGGAAATGCATTTAAGAAAGCAGAGGGGTCAGGGACACCAGGAGAACACGGGCCTACAGAATTAATTGACTGTAACTCATAGAGGCATGCATCATGGAGCCCATATGGTTATAACGTAGGAGGTGCTTTGTATATATGATTTTGCTGAATAGCTTGGTGTTCTTATGGGATTCCTAACACTGGGAACTGGAATGGTCACTGACTCTTTTTTTCTGCTTATAGGAATTTTTTCCTCTTACTGGGTTGTCTTGGTCAGCTTTGATGTTATAATATGTGCCTGATCTTTGAGTTATATATTATGCTATGTCTGCTTGATGTCATGGGAAGCCAGTTCTTTATCTGGGGAAGAGGAGAGATTGGGCTAGACACTGGGGGAGAGGAGGGAGGTGAAGCTGTGACCAGGATATAATATATGAGAGAATAGTAGTAGTAGTAGTAGTAGTGTAGTAGTAGTAGTAGTAGTAGTAGTAGTAGTAGTAGTAGTAGTAGTAGTAGTAGTAGACGTAGTAGTAGTAATAAAAATAATAATAAATCAGTGTATTTCTATATTTACAGAAAAAAGGTTCAATTGTAATTGCCTGAATTACCGCTTTGATTTGTAGGCAAATTTCAGATGTCAAAGAAGGTTGATCCATTTTTTTACTCATTACAATAATATACTCATTAAAGAAGAATTAGTCTAAATTTCATTACGGGATGTGAAATAAAAGTCTGAGACTTTATGTCAGAGAGCTCCGAGTAATTTCTAAGTTTTTATAAAATATCAAAGGTATTTATAAAATACCCAACAAAATGTCTGGTTAAGTGGTAAAATAATAAAATATTAGTTCTTTTTTAAGTTTAATAAACATTTAACTGTGAATGTGTATATGCATTTAAATATATGACTATCCATTTTACTCTAAGCTATATTAGTGCAAGAAACAGTTCTCATCTTAAAGGGAATAAGAAATAGCTTATTCTGGGACAGTTTCTAGTGATCGTGGCTTGGGAAGAGTTTTAAGTTACCCCAAATTCCACGTTCCAATGGGAAATCATTTTATGAAGTTTGTATAGTTTTACAGAACAAAGAATGTTATATATTGAGGCAAGTTGGAAAGCAGAAGTTAAGGGAACGGGATGGTTGAGATGGGGGAAGGACAGAGATGAGAGAAACGAAAGAGATATCTTGAGTAAGGAGCCACTATGGCGCTAGCAAGAAACCTGGCTCTAGATAAATTTCCAGGAATCCACAAGGATGACCCCAGCTAAGACCCTAAGCAAGAGAGGAGAGAGTTCCTGAACTGACCTTTCCATGTAGTCAGATTGATGACTAGAGTAACTGTCACCATAGAACCTTCATCCAGCAACTGTTAGAAACAGATGCAGAGATCCACAGTGGAGCACTGGATTGAGCTCCTAAAGTTCAGGCAAAGCGATGGAGAAGCGCGAATATGAGTAAAGAGGACAAGACCATGCTGGGGACACCCACTAAAAACAGCTTACCTGAGCTAATATGAGCCCACCAATTCCAGCTTGACAGCAAGGGAACCAGCATAAACCTATACTAGGCCCTCTGATTATGAGTGACAGTTATATGGCTGGGGCAGACTGTGAAGCCACTGGCAGTGAGACCAGGATTTATCCCTACTACTTGTACTACATTTTGGGGACCCATTCTTATTGGAGAGATACCTTGCTCAGCCTAGATATAGAGGAGAGGGCCTGGGTCCTTCCTCAAAGCACTGTGCTAGACTTTGTTGACTCCCCATGGAAAGCCTTATCCTTTTTGAGGAGTGGATGGGGAGATGAGAAACAGGGAGGGAAGACGGAGTGGAAGGAGAGAAGGGAGTGGGAACTGGAATTGGTATGTAAAATGAGAAAAGATAGTTTAAAAAAAATAAATTTATTAATTAAAAAATACATTGATAGGCACATCAGAGAGTGGTGACAGTGACATGGTGGAGGCTTTTCTGTAAGCTTTATATGCTCTACTGATAATTACAGATTTTGGTTAGTGGAAACCAATAGGTCTTCTAAGTCAATCGATTTCAAAAGTTTTTATCTCTTGGCCATAGGATGTCATTTCTGACCCAGAAGTGGGCGAGGAATGGTTATTCCAGGGACTAAAGTGTTGGGAGCAGTGAGACCTCAGATCCTGAATTTCTTGTAAACAACTTATTTTCCCCTGTTCTGAGTGCCTACAGCTGCTCTGAGCACGAGACCTTCAGGAGTTCCTGATGGCAGAAGAGTGGTTTCTGGTGGGTTTGGCTGGGGCGTGGCTATCTCTGTATAATCTGCTCCTGTACACAATAAAAGATCATTCTCGAGGCTTTGGTATCAGTGTAAGAAGGTCTGTGTGTCAGTCTCTGAATCTGCGTCTGTATTCTCAACCTCCAGCCCCTTGCCCAAAGCTCTAGAATTGGGTTCTAGCATACAGAGCACAGACACAGGAGCGCGGTGCACAGCACTAATGTTAGCCCCAAGTGAGGCAATTAGCCTCTGGATCTACTATCAATATTTTTTAACATTTCTTCAAACTGGAAAGCTATTCATATGCATTAAAACATTAGAAGAAATAATGATCTATAAAATGGGTCTATGACATGATCAACATTGATACATAGATTTTTTCAATTAAATTATATAAATAAGAAAAATATCAATATTAATACCAATAATATTTATGAATCTATATATTTAATAAAATTATACATTGCAATTAATAATATTGCTCAATTATGATAAACATAGTAGTTTTGGTGCATGCCTCTAATCCCAGCACTCCGGATGCAGAAGATATCTGAGTTCAAGGCCAACCTGATCTACAAAGTAAATTCCAAGACAACCAGTGCTACCCAAAGAAACTCTGTCTCGAAAACAAAGTAAAAAATATATATATATAAGAAAAGTAATAAATATTGTATGTTATTTTTAACTTGAGTTCACATGTATTACATAAAGGATTCATGTTTTCAAGGTTCAAGAGTCATAAAAACATTTCTAACAGTATAGCCACAGTTCTTTTCCAATGCTGAAGTTGAACCAACCATGAGAAAAGTAGGAAAGGATACTTAAAGAAAAAAAAGCCACAAAAAAGCATGTTTGTTTTAAATTTTAAGTATGTGAAGGACAAGCAAAAATACTTCTGAACTATCAAGTATGGTGGTACACGTCGAATACTAGTCTGAGATACAAAAACAAAACATGGGAAACGAAATCTGTCTTTTAAAAATCTGCTGTTCAAAAATTCATAAGTGAGCCTAAACTGACCCTGTAACGAAGAAATATGGAGGATTGTGCCAGTTTTCAGAAGGAGCACAAAAAGACCCCAGGCATTCTTTCCTGTGAGATCACATGCAGATAATCACACAACTGCTTCCTAGAGCTTATAATTAGCTTTGAAATTCAGTGGTCATTCTTCCCTGCTTGGTATAGTGGTTGACTTGAGGTGTCTCAAAGCACAGGCTGTATTCCCAAGTAATTGGCACCCTGACTCTTCAGTCTCAGACAGTATTCAGTCTGCACTCATTTGGATACGATGTGCTCCAAGCCATCTTGTTTTAGAGCTGAGATGTCACAAGCAGATATTTTTACGTCTTAGCTGGCAACTCATGACATTGTTTGATAATTCTACTTTCTGGCCACAGGCAAGCACGGCTTCTGCCGTGAGGGAACCATACCTTAGAACAATTCCAAGCTGTACTGCTCTACATTGTTATTCTCTTCAGTATCTTCACCTCTGCCTTGAATCCCCTTTCTCCGTGGTAGAGCTGGAAAGTTTATCAAAAATTTTATCACAAATATATCCATGTGAACAAAAGAGCATAACCATTGCAGATTCAAAACATTTTTTGTTTTCTCCAGGCAATACCTGAAAATAATTCTACTTCTTGCTTCCCTGAATCTTCCCTCCGCAAATCTTCCACTACCTTCTTTCCAAACACATTGCCTCATGAGCAGGATAAATGAAAATTTATCATATCATCCATGTCTTGTCATCTGTATATTCTGAAATTATTTGACTTAATCTGAAAAGTGGGTGTTATTTAGGAACCAATAGAAATTACTTTTTTTGCACAGCTGCATCATAGTTCCAAGAAAGTCTAATTCATACATATAAGTAGTTATTAATAAGTACAACTGAAGACAATGTTTTCATTATATACTGACATACTTTATGAGAAAATATTCTTCCTATTAAGGCAGTCAGTCTTCAACTTTAAAATAAAGCATTTCTGTTATTTGAAACAATGGAAATGGAACCAGAAGTTATTTGTGTCAGTAAAACAATCCAGACACAGGCAAACAAATCACATATAATCACAGCTATATTAATGAGACATATGGTAATACCGGTATTCAGGATCAGTCTTGCATCTTTATTTAAACTTTGCTTAAAGTACACACTCATGTATTGATTCTAAATCTAGTCAACTTGATAATAAAGCTTAGCCATCACAATAATTATGTGAAATCTCAGAAGCTTAGAACAGAATGCTATTTACCAAAATCTGAGAAGAGAAGTGCCCATAGGAATGAGGCAGGAGTGAATATAGGTACTGAGTTACACACTGGAACAGGATGGTCCAGTGTGCTCTCAAACAATAGGATCACTATAGACAGAGATAGGGGCATACACAAAAGTGCTAGACCAAATGATTCTAAAGAATTTCATCATAAAGAAATAAGTGTTTGAGGAGACATATATTTAACATGATTTAATTATCATACATGTATCCATATATAAAAACAACATTAATATAATTTTATATTTTATGTTTATGTTAAAATAAACTTAATTTAAATTAAAGTAATATATTATTATAGCTATGAATATTTTATTCTTTTTAATTTCTTAATTTAAGAGATTATAGATTGTACAATACATTCTGACCAGTTTCCTTTCCCTCCACTCCCCCCAGTTCTCTTTCAATTCCCCTTATTTCCAGATCCACTTCCTCTCTACTTCCCTTCAGAAAAGAGCAGGCCTCCAAGAAGCAACAACCAAACAGACAAGAAAAGATACACAAGGCAAAATCCCTCATACACTGTGGAACAATCTTTGTACACTGTAAATATGTATTACTCTCATTGACTAATAAAAAAACTGACTGGCTTATAGATGGCAGGAGAAATTGGACAGGAGAGCCAGGTTAAGAGAATTTTATTAAGAATAAGGACAGAGTCAGAGTAGTCACCAGGAGACAGAGAGGAACAAAACATGCTAGAGGACATGGCAATATATAAAATAATAGAAATGGATTGATATAAAATTGTAAGACCTAGTTAGTAATGAGCCTGAGCTATTGGCCAAGCATTAAGTCTCTGTGTGGTTACTTAGGAGCATCCTACAGAACAGAAACTTTCATCTATACTCATATCAAGGTTGAACAAAGCAACCAGACAGGAATAAAAGAGTCAAATGATCAGACAAAAGAGTTAGAGACATTGCCACTCCGACTATTATTCCATAAAACAGCAAGCTGACAGCCATACATATGTGCAGAGGACCTGGTAGAGACCCATGTTTGCTGCTTCAGGCTCTGTGAGCCAATGTGAGCCCTGCTTAGCTGATTTGATGGACCATGTTATCTCAGAGCCCTCCCTCCCCTCTGTTTCCTACAATCTTTCTTCCTCTTCTTCTGTGGAGTTGTCTGATATCTGAAGGGAGGGACCTGATGGAGATTTTCAATTTAGAATGCTTCTCACCACAATATCTGGCTGTGGGTCTTTGTTCCTGATTGTGTCTATAACTGAAGGAAGCCTCTAAGAAGATTTGACAAGGCACCAATTAGATTTGTCTTACTGGGTCTGAGTTACCTCACTCAGGATGATTTTTTTTTCTAGTTGCTTCCATTTGCCTAAAAATTTCAAAGATGCTATTTTTGAAATCTGAGTAATATTTCATTGTGTAAATAAATCACAGTTCCTTCATTGATTTTTCTATTGAGGGGCATCTAGGTTGTTTCTATATTTTATTATGACTGAAGCCACATGAATGAACTAAATGTCATTGTGGTAGGATAGATCAAATCTTTGAAGAAGATATCAGAAGATGTAAAGAATATGAGTTGTTACGATTAACATAGTAAAAATGACCATCCTATTAAAAGCAGTCTACAGATTCAACCCAATCACCATCAAAATTCTAACACAATCATTTAAAGACATAGAAAGAATAATTCTTAACTTCATATAGGAAAACATAATGGCCAGAATAGCTCAAAACAATCCTGAATAATAAAAGAACTGCTAGAATTATCAGCTTCTCTGATTTCAAGTTGTACTACGGAGCTTAGCACTAAAACTATATGATTTGGGCATTAAAACATATGTACTGATCAATGGAATCAAACTTAAGAACCCAACATAAATTCACACACGGATGTATACCTGGTTTTTAATAAAGAAGCCAGAAATACATGCTGAAAGAAAAGATAGTATCTTCAAGAAATGGTATTGGTTTAAGTGAGTGTCCAGATCAGCATGTAGAAGAATGCACACAGATCCATATCCATCACTCTGGACAAAACTCAACTCCAAGTGGACCAAATACCTCAACATAGAACCAGACACACTGATACTGATAAAAGTGAAACACATTGGCACAGGAAACAACTTTCTCAACAGAACACTGATAGTGCAGAGACTTAGATCAACAATTAATAAATGGTACTTGATGAAACTTAAAAGCTTCTGTAAGGTAAAAGGCACTGTCAATAAGACAAACCAGCAGCCAACAAAATGGGAAAAGATTTTCCAACTCTACACCCAATGGAGGGCAATATTAAAAATATATAGAGAACCTAAGTAACTAGACATCAACAAACCAAATATTCTGATTTAAAAGTGAAGTAGAGATTTAACGAGAGGATTTTTAATAGAAGAATCTCAAGTAGCTGAAAAACACCTAAATGTTGAACATCCTTAGCAATCAGGAGAATGCAAACAAAACTACTTTGAAATTTCATTTTACTCCTGTGAGAGTAGTTAAGATCAATAATAACACAAGTGACAGCTTTTATTGGTGAAGATGTGGAGCAAAGGAAATGCTTCTACTTTATGATGAGAGTACAAGCTTGTACAGCCACTATGAAAATCAATATAGTGATTCCTCAGATAACTGGGACTCATTCTACCTCAAGACCCAATTTTTTTTTAATTTCTAAAACAATCCTATTTTAAATCAACGTATCCCAACTTTATATTTATTTTCATTTTTATTAAAAATATTGAATTCTCTTGTTGGAAATTATATAGAGCATTTCCAAGATGCCTAGATTTAGCTATTTATATTTACAGCCAAATTATAGTTGCAAGTATTTGTAAGTCATTGGTTCCGTCCCTTTTATTTCTAACTACATAACTCTTAATTTAATTGAAATTTGTGAATAGGTAGTAAATAGATGATAGATGAAACTATTTTTAAGATTAAGAGACTGTATCTACTTTAATTCTCTCACATATAATAATCAACATTTTTATTAGATTTTATGTAAATAAAATAAAAGCAGTAGAAACAAGGCTTTAATTCTTTGGCATGTAGAAATTTTATTTGAGTGGAAACTAACTTTTATTTTTAATTGGAATATGATCTGTAAATTCCAATATTTTAATTTACTTTTAATGTGAAAGGTGAATAAATAGAACAATAACTGCCACAGGTTATGCTATGTTAATAGATGATTTTGTCATAGAAAGAGAAGGGGGTCAAAAGATAATCCATTCAAATGTCAGATGTGCTAGAACTTCTGTGAGGAAAAGGACAAGTGATATTTCTGTTTGACATTATATTAGGTAGAAATGAATTCTGGTAAGGAAATTGTAATAATTTTGCATTGGATACCGATTTTATCTCTTCACATAATCTTTTAAGTTATTTATTTTTGCTACATGATAACCAGATAAATTTTAGCTAAATGTTTATTACTTAAGACTTATACATCTGTAGGCTAAGGAGATGATAAGTGTGAAGGATTCTCTTATCTGCCGGGAAAGAACTGATGAATGAAAAGATAAGGTATATACAGTTGGAACAAGGTGGTTTTGTAGGGAAGAGTAATGTGATTGGAGTTTATATTTCAGTTTATTTATTAATTCAGTGAATCTATAACAGTGTAGCAAAGGATAATAATGCCACTGTACTAATTGCAACACTTTAGGGATACTACAGTTCTAATGCAATAATTTAAGAGGATGTGTACAAATTTCTCATGCAAGTTGCCTGCTTGGTGGACTGACCAGTCTCACTACAATGCTTGTGAAAGTAAGATAGTAGGCAGGTGTCTTTTCAAGTGATGTATCTTGACAGAGGGTTCAACTCTTCCTTCATGTCTATAGTAGCTATGCCAGGTATGGCAATATTCTGAGAATAGTAGATTATGCATGAACTAGTAGTTCCCTAACCTCAGGAAAAACTTGTTTAGAGAGGTAGTTAAGAACAAGATAGGAAGGTGATAGCAATGATTAAGTTATATTTTGGTCTTTACTTTCTTAGTGCACTTCCAGGGTCAGGTAAGAAACTGTTTCTGATGTTTGACTTTTAATTCTGTGGTAATTTCTAATCACATGTACAAACCAGTGTATAATTTAAGGTTGAGACAGAAAATGATCACTTCATTTTGTCTGATATGTAATTATCTTTGACATACTTTTGTATTAATTAGTGGACAATTTTAAAATTAATGGATCGAAAAAATATTTTAAGTATTCCTTTATGATTATTGGAATGCCAGTATCCAAAAGAACTCTTAAACAATTGGACCCATTAAACTGCAGTATTAGATGCACTATTTTTTTCAGAGAAAAATTAATCTTCAAATAGTATTTTGTGGTACTGTGCATTAAAAAAACAAGCAAAAATAGTAATTGTTCAATGGTTTTCTAGGACATCAGAAGCTCTAAGCATCACAGGTCTTTCTGAAAAGAAAAAAATTGACATACATTTTGAAGGTTACCTTCTAGTATATGTATTATTAGATCTTAATTTTCAGCGATATGCACATTAAAGTTTGCAGAAATCAAAGCAATTTTGTTGTAAAAATTCGTAAGAAATGCACCTTGTTGTCAGAAGCTGTTCATTCATTCCCAGCTTCTCAGACCTGAAATAATCACACAGAAACTTTTTTATTTGTAATATTGTTGTGCCAATAGGTAAATCATGAGACTCTTAATTAGGTTAATCAGGTTCAGGCCCACATTGAACGCCAATCTGTAGTTGAAGGCTGTTCATGTGTTCGCAGCTGCTCAGACCTGAAATAATCAAACAGAAACTTTATTATTTGTAATACTATTTAGTCAATAGCTTAAGCGTATTTCTAGCTAGCTCTTATACCCCAAACTAATCCATCTCTATTAATCAGTACATCATCAAGAGGTGGTGGCCTGGGGATAAAGTTTTGGTGGGCTCTGGTGGAGGTGTCTGTTTCCTGCAGGGGCTACATGACTTCTCATTGACTCCTCCTTTCTCCCAGCATTTAGTTTAGTTTTCCCACCTGGATCTACTCTGCCCTATCACAGGCCAAAGATGCTTCTTTATTCATTAACCAATACAAGAAACATATATACAGAAGGACTTCCCACATCAACACCTTATTTTCATCACATTCAAAAATGTTTTTATTTTTAGCTTATTAATAATAATATAGTGGATTTTACAGCTAGTTTTGACTGATTGCTATTGTGTTAGTCAGGATAACTATTGCTGTGCTGAAACACCATGGCCAAAACAACTTGGGGAGAAAAGGGTTTATATGGTTTACTCTTTGACACAATAGTTTATTATCAAAGGAAGTCAGGACAGGGACTAAAGCATGGCAGGAACCTGTAGGCAGAAGCTAATGTAGAGGCCATGGAGGCGTGTTGCCTAATAGCTTGTTCCACATTGGTGTGCTAGGTCTTCTTTCTTATACAAGCTTGAGCCACATGCCCTGGGATGGCCACACCCACAATGAACTGAGGCATCCCATATCAATCTCTAATTAAGAAATGTTGTACTTTCTTGCCCTCGGTCCAATCTAATAGAGGCATTTTTCTCAATCAAGATTGTCTCCTACCCAAGGAGTCTAGTTTGTGTTAAGTTGAAATAAATGAGCTCATGCAGTTATATACTATTCCTGTAACGTCCTCAATTTAACACATTAATATTTATTAAAATTATGAGAAAGAAATATACATAAACCTGCCATCTACCTTCTTGGAGTTCTGTCAGTTTCAACTATGATCTCATACACACATTTTGCTAGCTTAAATCCTGTCTTTTTTCCAATACAGATTTCTTCCTTGTCACCATGTTTGTATCATTCATTTCTTTCCATTTGTGTCTTATAAATATCAGAATATTTTAATGCATGCTGTGACGAGAAAGATATTCAAAATATGAAATTCAGAACACTATACATGTTGTACTGTCGCATGCTGTAGTTTCCACATGGGATGATTGGTGTTTGAGTTCACTGAATCACTCAGAACTCAAGTGAGACAGAAGCAACACTGGTGATTTAATTTTGATTATTAAGTAATTTGATTTCTCCATTTGGGGGGGATGAATTCACAGTATGGAGAATCCCACATAGGTGTTTCAGAGATTTTGTCAGAAATTAGCAAATCACTCCCACTGTGTTTGAGCAACATATCCTTACTCTCATTGATTGGGATGTTAGAAGAGCTCAGGTGCTGGGGGAATGAGACATTTGATGAACGTAACTGTCTTCATCACCTCCATGCTTCCCTTTATTATGCCAGCAACTGAATTTCTGTGTTGGAAGAGGAGAAGAATATTCTGGAAATTAATTTCTTTTTTGCTGCATCTCCGCTTACATGTTCACAAATTGTATGCCCCTTGATTCTCTACTAGGTTATTGAAATACTCTCCCGGTAATTACATATAGATGTAAAAATTTCATATTGCCTGTTGTAAAACTTTACTATTCTTATTGAACATCTCCTAGCCCTCTTAAATATGGAGGGAATAAAAACCTCAAATCATACATTAATATAAATGTTTAAAATGTGACCTTATTCTGAAGGTTGGAAAACACTTTTTATTGCTGACTTTTGTCTCTTGTGTCTATCCCTCAGATGTGTTTGGACAAATTTAAAATCCTCCATAAATGTATAAGTAGAATCAAAGAAATATCAAACTCTGGGGCTGACTTTCCTTTATCTATACTACACATCAAGTGTAGTTGATTACAATTCTTCCCGCCTGTAACATGGTTTTCTGTTATTATAAGCCTCTACAGTGTGCTGAGAAGGAGAATCAATGAATTCAGGCAAGAAGCAAGTAAGAATTTAGATAATAGAAGAAGTCTGGTCGTGGGTTGTTTATATTTAAAAAGACTTGCTACTGAATTTTTGCATATGCCTTTCAGTGATGCCCCTGATAAAAGATGACCAGAAATCACTTGCTTCTTAAGTTTGAGTCATAACGGTCCAAGAATTGGGTTATGCCTTGAAAGCATACTGTGCATTAAAGAGCAAGAGAAGAAACTTAAATGACTGCATCTAAGGTCCTTCAAATAAATAACCTCTGTGATATGAGAAAGGAGTGGGCAGAGCAGAATGGCAGGTTTGCCAGACTGATGAGGCCCCCAACTGAAAACCAGCAAGACTGGAGGCAACATTTCTAGTATCTGTTCTTCTCTCTATTTTTTTAATTTACTTTTTTTGGGGGGGGAGGGTTTGATTTTATTGAGCTATAGATTTTTCTCTACTCCCCTCACTACCACTTCCTTCCCCTTCAACCCTCTCCCATAGTCCCCATGCTTCAAATTTACTCAGGAGATCTCTTTTTCTACTACCCATGTATATTAGATCCATGTATGTCACTCTTGGGGCCTTCATTGTTGTCTAGGTTCTCTGGGATTGTGATTTGTAGGCTGGTTTTCTTTGCTTTATGTTTTAATACCACTTATGAGTGAGTACATATGATAATTGTGTTTCTGAGTCCGTCTTACCTCACTCAATATGAGTTTTCTAGCTCCATCCATTTGCCTGCAAATTTCAAGATGTTGTTATTTTTTTCTGCTGTGTAGTACTCCATTGTATAAATCTACCACATTTTCCTTATCCATTCTTTGGTAAAGGGGCATTTAGGTTGTTTTCAGGTTCTTGCTATGACAAACAAAGCTGCTATGAACATAGTTGAGCACATGTCCTTCTGGAACGATTGAGCATCCTTTGGATAGATACCCAAAAGTAGTATTACTGGGTCATGAGGAAGGTTGCTTCTTATTTTTTTGAGAAATCGCCATACTGATGTCCAAAGGTGATGTACCAGCTTGCACTCCCACCAGCAATGCAGGAGTGTTCCCCTTTCCCCACAACCTCTCCAGCAAAAGTTGTCATCAATGTGTTTGATCTTGTCCATTCTTACATGTATAAGATGGAATCTCAGAGTTGTTTTGATTTGCATTTGAACTTTTCTCAGGAGAAAAAGTGCCATTTATTAATTCAGAAAATGGAAAGATTTCCAATGTTCTTGGGTTGGTAGAATTAACATAGTAAAAATGGCAATCTTACCAAAAGCAATCTACAGATTCAATGCAAAGCCTATCAAAATCCCAGCAAAATTCTGATCTCCAAAATATATAAAGAACTCAAGAAACTAGAACGTAAAAGGCTAATCAACCCAATTATAAAATGGGGCCTTGAGCTGAACAGAGAATTCTCAACAGAAGAAGTTCAAATGGCCAAAAGACACTTAAGGTCATGCTCAACTTCCTTAGCGATCAGGGAAATGCAAATCAAGACAACTTTAAGATACCATCTTACACCTGTCAGAATGGCTAAAATAAAAAAAACACCAATGATAGCTTTTGTTGGAGAGGTTGTGGAGAAAGGGGTACACTCATACATTGCTGGTGGGGATGCAAACTTGTGCAACCACTTTGGAAAGCAGTGTGGCGGTTTCTCAGGAAATTCGGGATCAACTTACTCCTGGACCCAGCAATACCACTCTTGGGAATATAACCAAGAGAGGCCTTATAATACAACAATATTATATGCTCTACGATGTTCATAGCAGCATTGTTTGTAATAGCCAGAACCTGGAAACAACCTAGATGCCCTTCAATGGAAGAATGGATGAAGAAAGTATGGAATATATACATATTAGAGTACTACTCAGCAGTAAAAAACAAGGACTTCTTGAATTTTCCATACAAATGGATGGAAATAGAAAACACTATCCTGAGTGAGGTAAGCCAGACCCAAAAAGAGGGACATGGGATGTACTCACTCATATTTGGTTTCTAGCCATAAACAAAGGACATTGAGCCTATAATTAGTGGTCCTAGAGAAGCTAAATAAGGAGAACCTAAAGAAAAACATATAGGCATCCTCCTGAATATTAACCTTCATCAGGCGATGAAAGGAGACAAAGACAGAGACCCACATTGGAGCACCGGACAGAAATCTCAAGGTCCAAATCAGGAGCAGAAGGAGAGAGAGCACGAGCAAGGAACTCAGGACCGCAAGGGGTGCACCCACACACTGAGACAATGGGGATGTTCTACTGGGAACTCACCAAGGCCAGCTGGCCTGGGTCTGAAAAAGCCTGGGATAAAACTGGACTCTCTGAACATAGAGGACAATGAGAACTACTGAGAACTCAAGAACAATGGCAATGGGTTTCTGATCCTACTGCACGCACTGGCTTTGTGGGAGCCTAGGCAGTTTGGATGCTCAACTTGCTAGACCTGGATGGAGGTGGGGGTTTCTTGGACTTCCCACAGGACAGGGAACCCTGATTGCTTTTCGGGCTGAGGAGCGGGGGACTTAATTGGGGGAAGGGGAGGGAAATGGGAGGCGGTGGCGAGGAGGAGACAGAAATCTTTAATAAATTAATAAATTTAAAAAAAAATCAAAAAAATTCTTCACAGACCTTGAAAGAATGTTATTTAACTTTATATGAAAAAGCAAAAAAAAAAAAAAAAAAAAAAAAGGGCCAGGATAGCCGGATAGCCAAAACCATCTTGTATGAGAAAAGAACTTCCATAGGCATCACAATCCCTGACTTCAAACTCTTGTATGGAGCTACAATACTGAAAACAGTCTGGTATTGACATAAAAGAAGACAGGAGAATCAACAGAACTGAATTGAAGACTCAGATATTAATCCACACACCTTCAAACACCCGATTTTTGACAAAGAAGCAAAATATATCAAATGAAAAAAGGCATATTTAACAAATGGCGCTTGCATAACTGGATATCAACATGTAGCAGAAAGAAAATAGACCCATATCTTTCACCATGCACAAAATTCAAGTCCAAATGGATCAAAGGCCTAAACATGAGGCCAGCTACACTGAACCTCATAGAAGAGAAAGTAGAAAGTACACTTGAACGCATTGGCACAGGAGACCACTTCTTAAATATAACCCCAGTAACCCAGGCACTGAGAGAAACAATTAAAACATAAGGCCTCATGAAATCAGGCCTGGATATGAAATACCTGGTGCTAGTAAAGTCATGTATATTTGATGAGAGCTTACGACTCCCACTTTAATAAACCAGGAGAATTCATAACTATATTCTAAACATTTATCCTTATGATCTCATTTTTTTTGTTTGTTGGGCAAAGGGTCTGTCAACCTTCTTTATCTTCTCAAAAAAAAAACCTCTTAGATATGCTGAGCCTTAATATTGTTTCTATTTCACTAATTTCTGCTCTGATTTTATTTCTTACTATCATCAAGTAGATTTGAATTTGATTTGTTCTTGTTTTTCCAATTCTTTGATATGTATCATTAAGTAATTTATAGGGTTGCTTTCATTGTGTCCCAGAAGCTTTTTTGTGTGTTTTCCATTTTTATTTTTCCCAGAAAATATTATTTCTTGATTTCTTCCTTGAAAGAAGGAATAATTTAGTAATAAGCTGTTTAATCTCCATGTGTTTGTTATTTACTAAAGATTTGTATCCTGTTTATTTTAAGTTTTATTGCACTGTGTGTAAAATATGAGTGATATCAATATTTTGAATGTGTGAAGATTTGTTTTGAATCCCAATATATGGTGTTATAAAAAGAATCTTCTGTCTGCTGATGAGTGGAATGCATAATTGTTATGTATGGATAGAATATTCTTTAGATATCTGTAGTAAAAAGAGCGGCGGGGCTGCATCCCCAGCACCCCAGCCACCTGGCTAGCTTATGCCCCGAAACAATTACATGGACAGTGTATTCTTTTTTTTTTTTTTTTGGTTTTTTGAGACAGTGTTTCTCTGTGGCTTTGGAGCCTGTGCTGGCACTAGCTCTGTAGACCAGGCTGGTCTCGAACTCACAGAGATCCGCCTGCCTCTGCCTCCCAAGTGCTGGGATTAAAGGCGTGCGCCACCATCGCCCGGCCGGACAGTGTATTCTTTTAATCACTGCTTGACCCATTTCTATCTAGCCTCTTCTAGGCTAACTCTCACACCTGGACTAGCCCATCTCTAATAATCTGCTGTAGCCCACAAGGTGGCTTACCGGGGAGATTCTAGCCTATGTCCATCCTGGGTCAGAGCTTCATTGCATGTGCCTCAGAGAGCAGAGCTCTCGCGTCTGCCCTGGAGATGGGAGCATGTCGTCTCTGCTCCAGAGCAGAGCTGTCTAGTCTGAGCTCACTTCCTCTTCCTCCCAGCATTCTGTTCTGTTTACTCCTCCCACCTATGTTTTAACCTATGAGGGCCAGCCAAGCAGTTTCTTTATTACTTAACCAATGAAATCAACAGATTGATATATGACACTCCCACATCAGATATCCCTTAAACTTATTTGATATGTGATATCATTTCCTTCTGAAGTGTCTTTGTTACTTTTGTCTAGACTGTTTATTAGAGAAAATGAGGTATGAATTTACCTTCTGTTAGTTGATTGATTTTAATCAGTGTCTTTAAATATATTAATAAATAGTGCATATTTTATGAAACGGGTTGCACCAGATTTTGGTGCATATATGTCTAGAATACTAAGTTGTTCTTGGTTGACTGTTCTGTTGATTATAATGAAGTGTCCTTTTGCATCTCTTTCAAATTCATTTTAGTTTAAATTCTATTTTATAAGATATTTAGATAAGAATACTTGAAAATTCTTGATTTCATTTGAATGGAATATTTTATTTATCTTTTTTTTCAATAAGGTTGTGACTATCTTCAAAGCAAAGATGTGTTTCTTGTAACCAACAGATGGATTTTATTTTTGATTCATTCCATCAGTCTGTGTCTTTAGATTAGAGAATTGAGGCCATTGATATTTAAAGTTCTTTAATTGCAGTCAGGTGGTGCTGCTGTTTGTTTTTTCTGTAACACTTTGTATCTTAATGATATGGTTTGGTAATTTTTTTCACAGTCTCAATGTTCATTACTCTCTGCAGTCTAAAGTATAGCTTCCTGTATAAAGTTTTGTTTTAGTTTGTTGGGTAGAAATTTGCCTGAGACTTGCTTCAACAGGGGTTCAGATCCCAAAGTGAATGTGAGGAGTTAGCAACAGGGAAGGAGGAGACAAACATGATCCGATGGTGAGCCAGGATGGCAGGCCATGTGTTTATTGAAAATGAATACACCTTTTGTGCTCTACTGTTGCATATAGGATTAAATGGGAGAAAGGAGGCATGTAAACTAGGCTGTGTCTTGAGATCAGGAGTTGAGGAAGCTAGCATTGACCTTGACAAGTAAGTAGGCACCACAGTCATAAATTAATTAAAGGTCCAGAATTTCCTTTTGCCAGAGTTAAGAGCGCCTCCCTTTTTAGCAAGCAGGAACTTAATTCAAACACCTGGAAGAATGAAGACTTTTGTCTAAATGACTGACTTTGGGAAAAGGACTTTCTTGGGGAATCAGACACTCCATTATAAAATATTGCAGTTTCTTGCATAACTGTTTAAAATACCTAAAGCTCAAAAGTGAGAAAGGATGAGGCTAGACAAATATTACTTTGAAATAGAGTAGTCCTGAAGAATTTACAAATCTTGATTATCAAATACACCTTATTTTTCAAGCAGGTGTGAAATATCTAAATTTGTAAACAGCTTGGTGTTAACTTGTATGGGAGTAGGCAGAGCTCGAATCCACTTCAACATTTCTATATACTATTGAGTTCTGTTATCAAATTGATTGTTTTCATCAATTCCATCAGCTTTTTGTCTTTTTGTTTGCTTTCTTGGGTATCACTCAGGTATTTATTCTCTTTAAGTTTTTTCTCTTTAAGTTCATTGAAATATTTCCTTATGTCTTATTTAAATTTCAAATTCTTTGATAAAGTTGATGATTATTCTTTTAAATCTTCTGTTTTCAGATTAATCAATGTAATGAAACTATTAAAACCAATTTAACAATTCTATTTACATATGGGATTCTAGAATCATAAAAACTAGGGCTATTGACAAAACCAGTTACTTAAATATTCATATATTTATGAGTTAGCTCTAGGAAAAAAGTAATTTTATAATTGTAAAAATGCCAAATGTTCAACTAACTCTATATAACTGGATTCAATACATCAACCATCATGTGAACATGTTTAGATATAGTTATAATTCATATTTAATTTTATAATAACAAAAAATAAGCATTGAAGAAACCCCTTTGGCTAAAACCATGAAAAGTTTGTTTGAACAGTATGACATAACTTTCTCTAAGATGACGGGAGGCATAGGTTACGTTGATCAACTTTAGTACTGCTCTCATGGTTGTCTGCATATTTATTTTGTCTTTGTACATCTTTTTGATGACTTAATAGTTAAAGTGTTTAGTTTACTGATTATAATAGTGGTCAGTAAAAAGCATAAAATGCTTTTCTTTCTGGAGACATAATCTTACAGTAGGGAAGTGTGGAATAATGTTTATATAAGTGAGCCTTATTTATTCTAAGTATTTTTCACCACAATAAATGTTTTGGGTGTGAAAATATTTTACAATATTTCTAAATGTGATCAAATTTAGATGGTACATTCTTATTAAATCTTCACCAGAAATTGATTACAAATATTAATAACACCCATAAATTAATATCTAATTAAATAGTTCTGCTTTATTTTATATAAATTTCTTTATAGTATGACAATTTTAAATACTAACGTGGGTTCAATTACTAATAGTTGTATAAAAATGTATCTGTTTCATAGCTTTATACTCTAATTTCTTGAATTACAAATGAGAAAAAAATCTTTTTATTTTTCTTCCTGGGTGTCTGTTTATTTAAACTAAAAGTCAAGATATAGACAATGACATGTAAGACAATTACTATTTTTATCACATTATTGCATTTAAAGAAACATATTATTTAAACAAATTTATTGAGAAAAATGTATCTGAAATGTTCTACATAAATTACTAGCAGAGATATAAAATTAAGATGAAGGAAACCCTCCAATATTACACTTCACAGCTAAAATGTATTTCCCATTGTTCTGTTCTTTTCTCGCTCCTTCATATTAATTCCATCATATCATTTTCTTACAACCATCTTGTCTGTGCTTTGAAAGCTTACAATTTGACGTTACATTAACATAAAAATAGATTATCTGAAAAACGTTGAAGGTAGCATTGTTATGATAAAGAATATAATTAAATTTCCAAAAATCAGCTACTGCTTATATAGTTAATACAAATGACAATATACTGCATTAAATGGACCACTAAACTTATTCATATGTTTTTAAATAACATCTAAAAGGTTGGAGGAGTAAAATCAGAAAAAAATATGTCAAAACATTCTGCAAACTATAGAGACTGTAATTATCATGGACGATAATGAGAACTTGGCTCAGGAAGGATCTAATTCTGAGAAATGGAAAAGATATAAGCATTCTGTCTTTAACAATGAAGTTGGTCATACTTAGTACAGTGAATAAAACAGTTGGAGGGAAGCTACTATAATCTGTAATGAGTCTAATGGTATTCCAAACAGGCACAGAAGCTATGATCAAGGACATCATGTACATACATTATGCAGTTGGGTGTAGACCATCACTGCGTCAAACTGTTTTATTTCACATAAATTTCTGGTATTTGCTAACCTCATTTTGGTTATTATTGTATTGTTTTAGCATGCCTTCATCTTATGAAAAATTTCTCCTAAAGATATTCTATCACTTTAGAAATTTATTGCATATGTTGTTTTCTTCATCTTAAATTTGCTGGCGGCTCCATGCCTGCTCCTATGTTTAACCAGCTGCAACACTGCACACATTTAATTTAACTGTCTTGTGATCTGAATATTATAGAGAGTCAAGTGATGAAATCATCTTACTTCTGAGTTGATATTTATTCCTTCCCTACTTTCTACACAACCATGACAAGATTTCACCAACGTATTTTACACTGAATTTTATGCTGCATAGCCATGCAAATCAAAATTAATTTTGACTTCCTAGCTGATAAAAATGATCAAGGAGTTAATATAAAAGTTTCAACTTAGGATTTATGAAGAAAATTCTTGTAACTTAATATTTGTTCAAAGTCATCTTGTGTTCCAGTAATGTTTTCTGTGTAAGATCTTTGTAATAGCTCTTGTAAATTAGTTTATGTAATTATTTTCATCTCAGTTAGTGGACTTTGAGCTGTGTCATGGGATCTATTTTTCTTTGTATTCGTACTGTTTGATCTAGTGAATGACAACTGATTATACTTATCAGTGCTTAGCAAATATCAAGTAAATTAAAAACAAAACTCTCTATAAAGATAAACTATATAATTCATTTACATTAGAAAACCATTAGGAATTTAAAAATATATTATGCAATGACATTCAAATTGTCTATTTCTAAAACAGTTATGGTAATTTTAAATTGTGTCTGTCTCATTTAATCAGCCACAGTACAACTCAGAGGATCTGCATCTGAACATAAGAAAGCAATAAAACTGAAACTGATAAGTCTAAAATTTAAAGTAGATAGTCATTTTCTAAAATATATAAAAACAAATTAAGTATTCATATATATATATATAGTTTTATTATACATTAGTATTAGATCATACCAATTTAACTTAAATACACATGTAGAAAAATCATGGAATTTCATATTTTGTATTTTGTTTGTTTATAAGGAGAACTGCCCTGTCATTCCTTAAAATAGCAGACACAATAAGCAACAGAATTGACAACCTTGATGCTTTTTTGAGACAGAAGTCCTTCCTACAGATTATGGAAATAGAAAATGACAATTTTGAATCATTTGAATCAAATTTTATCTTAATTATGTTTAACTTCTTGATGGATAAATATCATTGATTCTGTTTGATTATGAGAAAAGCCTTTAAAGGTTGAAACACTTCTACAGTCTAAAGGGGAAAATGGAAAAAAATGGGGAGAAGCGGAAGGGGGAAGGGACAAATAACACCAAAGTTTTTTTCATAGAGTCTCAAAAGATTCTATTATCTATATTTACTTAAAATTGCACACAGTACATAGAAGTTTAGGTTTATACAAATATACGCTAAAATAGAGAATTATAGGGTTATTAAGAGAGATTAAAAGAAGTTATGTCACTTGAGTTGATATGAATACATGTAACCATAGTAACCAAATATGGCCAACAATTAAACCTAAGTGGGATAACATGTGAATGGTTGGATATATTGGAAAGATTAGGTGAAGACAAGGATGTTGGGAAGTGATAAACTTATATTTTAATTAAAATTAAAGTATTTATTAAAATATTTCAGGTTCTAATCTAATAAAAGTCTAATAATTTTTTCATTATTATTACTATGCCTTCTGTTCTTATATAGTGACCATAAGTATCTACCTGCTTTTACAAAGAAAATTACTAAGCAATGCCTTGAACTATTGAAAATTTACAAAATAATATCTTATTATTTCTACTCTCTGATACAAAAATCTAAGAAACTAAAGGGAAAATTAATTTCCAAAAAAAATTTTCAAATGTATAACTTGAGTTTGATCAAGACTCATTATTGTTGAGAATAAGAATGAAAACACAGTGTTACTAAAGATGATGAGGCAGCGCAACTAAGGTCAAACGAAACAAACGCATTACACCAATAACTGTGGCATACAACTCTCTGTGTTTTCACGTAAGGCAACAAAGAAAAGTAACTTTGAAAATGAATTTAATAGGAAGGGAACTACTATGAACTTAATTTAGTTTCCTTTCTTTTTGGCTGAAAGTACATGTATGAAGGAAGACACCACTAATGGCCAGGTCGATAATAGTAAATAAAAAAAATGCTATGGGGGCTAAAATATACCTTAAAAGCAAAATAATAAGTTTGAAAATACATTTGAGAACTCTTTCATGACCTATAAGCCATTGAATGGCATATTTAAGATCTGCCTGAACCAAAAATGATGAGTGACACCAGGTGTTGGGAGTATCTTTGCATGAGCTACAAGATGGACACACCATGAAACTTGATAGAAATACAATATAAAAGAAAGTAAATCATTCCAGAATGTAAATCTAATTTTTACCTGTTAGCACCAGTGTTAAGTAGGATATGTGGTGGAAAACTCAAAAAGTGATGTATAATACCCATTTATCATAAAATGATTAAAAATGTATTTTTCAAAATAATATGCTTCAATAACAGTTAAAAGAGAATGAAGATACTTTTCACATTAAAGGCGAAAAATATTACAACAGAAAGAACTATATATGTGTGTGTGTGTGTGTGTGCTGTGTGTTTGTGTATGTGTATGTACTCTGTTTCTGGAAGTGGACAAGTGTATTTGTGTGTGTATATTTGTATATATGTGTGTTTTACCTCTTTTCATTCACAACAATGATGTCACTTTCAGAGTTTTTGTGGATAGAAATATATATTTTTTATATTACAATAGTAGTTATGCCATAACATTTCCTAACAAAATTTAGTGGTATATTTGAAATCATTAGAACTTTCATATTGTATCAAATGATTTGCCAGCTAAGTAAACATTTCTTTCATTTTCTCTTTATTTGTAGAACATAACAGCATCTTAGTATATTAGTATGAATATGTCTTAAATTTAATTGTAATTGTTTTTCATTATTTTGGATTTATACATATATACGTACACACACACACACACACACACACACATATTCAGAAAACACACACAGATCCCCTCATCCTAGTCTACCTCCATTATCATGGATGTCTTCTTCCTCTTTTTGTGGATGCCCTTTAGTTCTTCCAAACCACCCCTTTCAATCAGCTCTTCTTCTTTTTTTTTTTTTGGTTTTTCGAGACAGGGTTTCTCTGTGGTTTTGGAGCCTGTCCTGGAACTAGCTCTTGTAGACCAGGCTGGTCTCGAACTCATAGAAATCCGCCTGCCTCTGCCTCCCGAGTGCTGGGATTAAAGGTGTGTGCCACCACCGCCCGGCCAGCCAGCTCTTCTTGTTCACCATTTATATACTCATGGTCAAGGGTCCCAGTAATTCTTCCTTGCCACCCCTTTCAGTCATTCCACCTAGCCATATCCATTCTGATGACCTGAATAAAGTAAACTAATGTATCTGATGTTAATCTGCTTCATACTTGGGCTCCACTCTTTAGGACTTTAAAGTGAATATGAACACATGTGTTAATGAAGACTATAAAAACACAAACAGGTGTAGGAAATAATGACATAATATAAGGCATGTAAGTAGAATAGAACAAAGAAACAGAATTGATAGAGGAAAGTCAAACTGAAGTAAAACTGGAGATGAAAAACATAGAAAGTGAAAGAACCTGAGAGATAAACCTCACAAGCAGAATGAAAGATATGAAAGACAGAACTTTATGAATTCAAGACAAAGTAAAGAAGTTTAGAGCTCAGTCAAATAAAATGTTAAATCCAAAAGAATTCATAGCACAAAACATAATAGGAAATCTGGAATACTATGAAGATACAAAAACTATGAAATATATATATATATATACATACATATGTATATATATATATAAATGGAGAAGCCCAAATCAAAGAAATGGAATATATTTTAATAAATATATTTAGGAAAACTCTTCAATCAAAAGAAAGTGATGCCTATCAAGGTACAAGAGGAATATAAAACATAAAACAGAGAGAACCAGAAAAGAATCTCCCCACAATGTGGGATTATCAAAACACTAAATGTACAGAATTAAATTTATTTAAAACTATAAGAGAAAAAGTTCAAGTTACATGTAAAGTCATGCTCATTAGACTAACTGACTCATCAGTGGAGATTCTAAAAATCAGATGGACCTGTATGGATGTTTTATAGAATCTGAGAAAGCAAGAATCTAGCCAAGAGTACAACAGGCAATACTATCACTCACACTAAGCAGGTAGAATTAAACAAATTTAAGGACTTTCTGTCTTTCAAGCAAACTCCACAGAAGACATTAGAAGGAAGACTTCAGTCTGAAGAGGAAGTTAATTAGACCCAAGGTGCCACAAAGTAAAAACAACTCCAAACTAGTTAATCAAAGTGGTAAAAGACCAAACCACACCTAATTAATAGGAATTTATGAACACTTGTCATTAATATCAATCAGTATGAATGGTCTCAATTCCCCAGTTAAAAAATAACAGAATAACAGATTGGATTAGAAAACTAGATCCATCTTTCAGTTACATCCAAGAAATCACTTTACCAACAAGGAAAGACATCCCCATGGGGTAAAAGACAGGGAAAAGTTATTACAAGGAAATGGAACCAAGAGAAAGCATGTATAGCCATTTTAATATATGATAAGATAAATTTTAAACCAAAACCAATCAGATAAAGTAGATAGCCATTAAAAGAAAAATCCACTAAGAGGATTTTTGCACATTTTTTGCAGGAAACACAGAGGGACCAGTCGAGGACTGGCCTTGACAAAAATGCTTCTTTCCAGGGAAGGGGAGTGGAAATTGAAGAAATATAAGTAAAGAATATGAAGAAGCATAAAAATAATAAGACAGAATACAGAAAGTATCGGGAGGGCATTCCATGACTGAAATCATGAAATTCACCTGCTTTTATTTTCCACAGCTTTTATACCTAATGTAACCAGAGAGGAAGGTAACAAAAGACTTTATCAACATGGTACAAAGGATAACTCACACAGTCAATGGCTTTATCAATCTGAGACATCAAATGATTAGCATTTTGTCGTCTAGGGTGCTCTAGATCAGGTCTGTTGAAACCCTTCCTAGGTGACCTCATAGTTACAGAAGAAGGAGCAGAAGTACATTTGCATATTCTGACTACCTTTTAGGATGCCATTGAGCTATCTTAATTTCAAAAAAACTAAGCAATCACCTCCTGAGTTAGGACTTGCAACTCTGCTTGTCAATCTTCACACTCTCTGACCATCAGACAAGGTGGAAATGGGCTTGCATTTTTCTGCCTCCACAGGCACCAAATATCCTAAATACATGCCACAGCTAATATCAAACATTGACCCTAACACAGATGTAGTAGATAACTTCAATACCTGACCAAATAGATTTGTGATCCATACACCAGTTTTCCAGAGTTACATAACATCATAAATCAAATGACCCAAACAGCATTGAAAGAACAGTCCACTCCAACACTAAAGAATGTACTTCCTTAACAGCAGTCCCTGTAACCTTATCCAAAATAGGCCACACATTATGTCACAAATCAAGAATCAAGAGATAGAGGAAATTGGAATAATGGCCTGCAGCTTATCTGGCCACCACAAATTAAAACTGTGTATCAACAACAATTAAAACGGTAGAAAGTATAAAAATCCATGGAAACTGAATAATTCAGTACTAAATGCATATTGGATCAAAACAGAGTTGTTTCAATGTACATAAATCAATAAACATAATCCAATACAACAAATAGAATAAAAGACAAAAAACATATAATCATCTCATTAGATGTATAAAAAGCCTATGACAAAATCCAATACCCCTTTATGATAATATTGCTGGAAAGGCAAGGGGTGCAAGACATATACCTCAATATAGCAAAGTCAATTTACAGCAAGCCTATAGCCACCATCATATGAAACAGAGAGAAATAAAATCATTTGTACTAAAATCAGGAACTATGCAAGAATATCCACTCTTTCTATACATATTCAATATAGTACTGGAAATCTTTGCATAATAAGAGAACTGAGAACCTGAAAGCGTTCAAGGGGATACAAATAGGAAAGGAGGAAATAAAATTATTTGTAGATGATATGATTTTTGACATAAAAGGCCCTAATGATTCAACCATGAAATATCTACCTGGCTAGACACCTTCAGCAAAGCACTAGGATTCGAAGCTAACATACAAAAATTAGTATCCTACAGAAGACAAATAGTATCATTTATCATTCATCATTTATAGTCCACCAATGCTTAAGCACGCATGGGCAGCCTGTTTAGGGAAATTCTCCAGTTGCTCATATTCTAAACAGTGCTAGATGCTTGTGTTATTGTCATACCCAAGGTTCCACAGTATTCTTTTTTTGCTGTCTATCCAGAGTTTTTTGGGACTTCCTCTTTGCCTTATCCCGTGCACTCCTCCAAGCAGTGCTATGTCTGGGTATCTGCCATCATTAATTCCCATAACATGGGCAAAGTATCTGAAGTGCCATTGCCATGTCCTGTAGTTTACCTCCTTCTGTATATGAAAATGTTTATTAATGTCATAATTACACAACCTGTCTCTTCATACGATGCCTAGAATTCTTCTGTGGTCTCGTGGTAGTTGTCTCTTCAATGGCAAGACTGGAAACGGCCAGCAAGGTCCTCTGGAAGCCTGGGCAATTAAGTATGTGGGTGGAAAGAGGTCCAGCTGATAGGCTAAAGGCTACCACATGAAGAGGAAGACACCTGGTCAGTTGTCCTGATAAACTCAGACCATGAAAACCCAATCCCAGCACTAGTGTGGTAGAAACAGGAGTAATATGGCTAGGTGGAGAGAGGAAGATAAGGCAGGAGGAGACAGGAGCTCAGAGACAGTCTGAGCATGCAGTCTGAGGTTTCGTAGAGACAGGATCGCTCCTTCAGTGTGATAATTGGTAGAGGTAAGAACTCTCTAGTGACTGGCTGCTCTGCCTCTCTGATCTCTCAGCTTTCATCCCATCATATCTGACTTCAGGTTTTTATTATTAAGACCAATTAGAATTTGTGCTACTTAAAGGAGTGAGCCACCACTACCCAGCAAAACCAAAAAATTTTAAAAGACAGGTTTTTTTGTTGTTGTTGTTGTTGTTTGATTTGCTTCTAATTATAATCCCAGGGTATTCAACAGTCTAGACATTGAAAGAGTTCTCATTTAAATAAAAGAAATGCCTGTGATAAATAACTTGGCAGAAATTTTCACTATTGAGCTGAAGGTCATTTTCTGATTTGAAATAAAGTGCAACATTAAACTACAGAAGACTGATAACCAAGTCATGCCATAAAGTTTAAAGTGAAATGTTTTATTGGAAATATGTCTCTAGAAGGAAGAAAAAAAATAGAAGTAGAGAGAGGCTGGAGAAATGGCTCAGCAGTCAAGAGAGCTCATTCTTCTGCAGAAGATTTGGGTTTGGTACCTAGGACTCTCATGGTGGCTCATAACGATTTGTAAATTTAGTTCCTGAAAACCAACTGACCTCTTCTGTCTTTTGTAGGCATCAGACATACAGGTATTATATATGCATGCATTCAAACACCTAAACACTTGTACACAATAAGTCACTACACACACACACACACACACACATACACACAAACACATGCATAAACATAATGTCCAAATTTAATCTTGTGGGATAATATACATAATTACTACTTTATTAATAATATTCAAATATATAAAATATTTTGAACACTGGATTCTAGAAGAAACTAAAATATTTCTAATCATATACTAGCATTTAGTCATCAATAGAGGATTTGAAAATTGTTGTTTTAAAAAACATATATTAGTCAGGAGATGGCTCATGCCTTTTATTCCAGCATTTGGCATATAGATCTCTGTAAGTTCAAGTCTACATTGGTCTTCAAAGTGAGTTTCAGATCGTTAATTGTTTCACAGGATACCTTGTGTTATACAAATAAAATATATGCTTTAATATGATGCTACTATTTGAAAAAAATGGATTAAAAAAATAACAATTCTGAATTCAGAAAAAGAATATGATGATGATTTTGTTATCATCTTGAATACATAATAAAACTAAAAATACATTAAGTGGCAAATGCATTATTGAAATATTTTTGCTATCTAAATATTTATCACTGCCAACAGGCAAGATGAAGCATGAAATTAGAACAAAGCAACATAATACAGAAAATAAATAGATGAAGTTGGAACACCACTGTATCCTAAAAAACATTGCTTCATAAGTCTTAGAAACAACAATTTAGTACAATATTAAAGCATTTGCTTAGGAAAAAAGGTAAATTATCATTAATTATAAATAAAGAACAATTATTTGGAGCCCTGAATGCTAAGACTATGAATAGAAGAGCTAAATATGAAATGAGAGACATTAGTAGTAAGTTCAAATTAGAATGAAGTGAATTTAAGTAATATGGCATTTGGATCTGCATCTTAACTGACAGACAGTTATCAAAATAACAAGAATATGAAATCACTAATTAATTAAAGCCAAAGTTAGTTTTATTCAGAAATGCATAAATCGAAAGTTTATCTTTATTCCTTCTAATTATTCCTATGATTAATCCTACTTACATATTGGTAATTTACACACTTAAAAGTTTTCATCTTAAAGTGAGTTTTTACCTGCTCTTAACTTCAGCTGTTTAAAATACTTGTGACACTGAGGCCTGATATTAAAGCAATATTCTGAACACAAGCCTTCTTCTCCATGCTGGAATCCGTGTCACATGGCCAGTCATAGACATTAGGTCCACATGACAGAAAGCCATTAATGACAACATTGAGATCAGCAGTTCTAGGTTTATATCACAAAGGCAAATTCAGCCGTATAACTAAGCCACATAAACTTTAATGAGCAGAATGCTTCGGGCTTATCCAATTTGTGGCATTTTATAGCCTCAGTCATATATGTTAATATACGCCATAAAAACAAATGCCTCTGAAAGTGGCTAAAAGAGAGGTAGGGGCACGGTTGTTTTATATTCAAATTCTGTAGGAAAGAAAACTCAGTGGTAGAAATCAGACACTTTCTTGGTATGTTTTCTAACTTCTGAATGGACTCTTCACTCATTGATTAGGAATCTGTAGAATAACAAAATTACCTTACTTGCAAGAGTTGGTGGCAAAATTGGTATACAAATTCCATTTGTTGCAGCATCAACATGTCAACGCATTCATTTTAAGGGTGGCAAAGTGAGCGGAATCAAATTGCTGAACTTGAGGACAAGGCCAGCTTTGCTTAGGAAATCATAATGACGTGAGCAGAGACAGATGCTGAGGGCAAAGTGCATGCAATGTGCCGTCAGCTTCTGTGCTCCTCTCCAGATCCCGTCACACTGTAATATGTGTGTGGCAGGGTGCCACTCAAGCCAACAGCATTGTTCAGCTGCCTTGAATATCAAGTAAAGAATGTGATGCTTGGCGAGGCAGGCTACTCGCACAAGTATTTGGCTGCATAGGTCCAATAAAAGTGTTTTTGATAGCTTGCAGTGGAAAACAAAGTAAATAATGAATAAAGAGCCGGTTATTTCCAAAGAACACACAACTGCTTATGCTGCAAAAATTTGAAACAGGGGCAGTGTTATTTCATTACGTTCTATCAGTGCTCTGGGCAGATGGATAATATAGACATGATAGCCCACAACCATAGGATGGCATGCAGACAGACCACTTAAAAGCAAGTTTGAATTCTGGCTTTGCATGCATATATTTATGTGATAAACTCAGAGAAGAAATAAGGCACATTTCTGGAATTTTGTGAAAATGCTATTGCTTTAAAAATGTTATTTGAATATATGTGTTTTCCTTTCTTGCTTCCTGTTTTTCGGCCTTATCAGTTGAACCATGAGTCAATACTTTAGACAATGTAGAATTCCTATTTTTCTCTAGCCTGTTTTCTTGCATAGAGGAAGCAAACTTTTGGACCTGTGGACCATTGTTTGATAAAAGGCTTTCAGGGGAGTCTGTCCTTTTGCCGTTGAGACTTCCATTGCCCTCCACAATTATGTGAGACCATATTGGCCGGAAACGTGTGACACAAGTCTTGTGTGGACTACATGTCGGCCTCACCGAATTAGAGCCTTGTGGAATCTCAGTAGAGAAGGCTGAAATTGATTTCTTTGTAGAAAGTTGTTGGTGTTTTGATTTGGGTTGCTTTGAATTTATAAATTGCTTTAGTAGAAAGAACAACAGGCAGCTAATGATTACTGGAGGAAAATCAGCCTCTCCCAGAAATGAGCCCCCTGAACTAGTTGCCCAATGAAGAGTGCTTAGCCTGGAAACCATATACATACCAGCAGCAAAAACAAACTCAGCTATATTTTATATATTTCTGCATGAATATTCATATACATATGTCTATATATACATATATACAAACCAATAAAAAAGTGGTTATCAACTTGAGAGTTGGGGGCCTTGGGAGGGATTTCAGAGTAGATAACTGAGAAAGGTTTGATGGAATAAAAAACAGAGGGAAAGTGGTGCATTCTATTTTAGTTTTTAATCAAATAAAAGTAAATTAAATCATGTAAAATTAAACAAAAATAAATAAATTAAAAAGGAACAGCTGCAATCTCATTTTATTCCCATCAGCCCAGTGGGTAATTGTCTAGACATTACTGCAAGTGAAAATAGGGGCAATGTTTTAATGTTGAAGAGTGAAAAAAGAGTTTGACATCTACATAATTCATAATTCACTCAAGGAGTGTTGACAAATATGAATAGCTCAGAACTCAGAGTCCACTAAGTATCAAAGCAAGACTGAGACAGGGGTTTAGGCTGTTGTTACTTTAGGTACTGAGAAACTCCAACAAGACTGATGGGCCATACACCTGTCTTCTGGAGCATTTGAAGAGCAATCGCAGCCTGCCCATATAATCTCTCTTTCAAAGTACACCACAAAGCCTGAGTTCTTGTTAGGCAGGTAAGAGAGAAACATATAATGTTTGTATGAAGCCAAGGCAATTTTGAAAAATATATCAACAAAAAGTCTCTATGAAACAAAAGAGAGGGGGCAGCATCAAATCAAATAAAAATAAATTTTATAAAGATAAATAATTATCATTATTATTTAGTATTTATTATAATAAATACTAAAGCATTAATTCATTTATGAATTGTGTATTCAAGGCCATGGAAATCAGGAGAAAGAATTTTACTCCAATATAATAAACAAACAGAAAAAGAGAAAGAAGATGAAGAGGAGGATGAGTAAGGGGGTATTCAACTTAAAGCTCAGTGGTAGAGCATGTGTTTTGAATGTAAAAGGTCCAACAGTAGATTCCTGCATCCACAAAACCTGTCATCTAAGGTGAGATGTTTAGATGGCAGGGGTATCTATTTGGGAAACAACTGAATCAAGATGTCAAAATATACATAAATTAGGCAGATTCACTAACTAATTAAACTTATTTTTTTAGAATTAAATTTAAAATTATTCAACATGAGGAAACATCAAGAGTTGACATTAATTGAGCACCAGTTGTGGGTGTGCCTGCGAGGCAATTTCATAATTTCTGAACAATGTGGGAAGGAACAGTCTACTGTGAGCAGTGAGATCCCTATGTGGGTGGGCCTGGGCTGGGTAAGAAATGTAGCTGATTAAACCAGGAAGAGCAAGCCAGTAATCAGGTTTCCTAAATGGTTTCTGCTTTAATATTCTGCCTTAAATGCCTACCTTTGCTTCTCTTGTTGATGTACTGCAATTTGTAAACTAAAATAAGCCCTTCCCTCCTCAAATTGCTTTTGTTCAGAGCAACAAGAAGTGAACCAATTCATGGGGAAATCAAAGGAATGAAATAATCCAAGAAAACTTCACTATTAATGAGAAGAATAGCAAATGTATGTAAAGGCAATATGTGCTATCAAGAGACACAATCCAAGCCAAAACAATTAATGAACATTGACAATTAAGAGATGGTCATACTTTTTAGTGCTCAGACATAAACAGAATGTCCTTATGAAACCCCTTCTCTTGAGGTTCAAAGAGTCAGGCAAAAGAGGCAGCCGGAAGATTGTAATACTCTCAAGTGCTGGATAACTCTAAGAAAGCACCGACTTCCATCATCTCTCAGGCACAGTTGGACTGATACACATAAAAGCTTAGAAAAAATGACAGCACGTACAAGATCTGTACAAAATTGAAGCAGACCTACCCTAACTGAGATGTTATTTGAAATTGGGAAGAGAAAATCAGTTTTCTTCAATAGAGGATGACTACACTCCAGGGCTGGCCCCACACCCAGGAGAAGGTAGCCAGCAGAAAATGGGTACCAGGTGTGTGTGTCACTTTGTTTTGGTAATTTTTGTTTCACTGTTTTTTTTTAACCTTTTCAACATGAAGTTGAATGAGAAAGAAGTTGGGGGGGTCTTGGAGGAGTTGCTGGAGGGGAGAGAATATGATCAAAACATATTGTATATTTTTAAACTAAAATATAATCATATATTAATAGGAATAGTTGATCAACACAACCAGGAATCCATGTTCTTTGTGAGCTTATGTTTTGCTTTGGTTTTATTCTATATTTTTTGTCTTATTAGTTTTTTGTTTGTTTTAATTTTCATTTATTATTTGTGTTTTTGAGAGAGAAAGAGAAAAAACATGAAGTTGGGTTGGAAGGAATGGGGAGGAGGTAATGATGAGGTGGGGAGGTAATGAGGGAAGTTAGGGAAGGGTAAGAATATGATCAAAATATAATGTATGTAAAAATATTTAATATAAATTTTAAATATAAAATATAAACCAGTAGCATTATGAAAAAATAATGTCTATTACAAATAGGTACAAAATTATAAATATGACAAATGCTTTATGTAGCCCAATATAATCCATTATTTCTAAACCAACGTATTTTTACAGATAAATATCAGCTCAACAGCAGGTCATCTAAAAGGCTACTCAAGACTTCAAGTGAAAATACTGAGATAAGTAGTAACATGCTTCTTAACTGAAAGGCAATGCCAAATTCCAGTAACAATACAACAGCACTGGTGAGTAAGTAAGGAGATTTAAACTAATACTAAGTGACAGAAATGCCTGTTATCACTACCAAACTGTCACTGCATTACCATTTTATCAAGTGAAGTTTTATCAATAGATATATGCAGGCACTAAGTACTCAGATAGGCATAACTCTCATGTGATCCCACAACAGGACAAATAACTACAGGAAACTGACTGCTGAAAAAGAACCAGCTTCTTACAGTGATGAACCCTCTAACTGGTCAGGAAATAAAAGTAGTCAGCACAGAAATCATATCCATGCAATCCAAACTAAACAGAGTCAATTGTCTGCATGTGTGTATTTAAGGGTATGTATATATGAATTTTAAAAATCACATCTATAAGATATATTTATATATGTCACAAAACATGCCACGTTGGGTTGTCATATGTCATAAGCCATACTTTGTAGTGACTTTGCTGCAATCCAAGCCACAGTGGGTTTGTATGTTCCAGGGTAGAGGCATGAGGATTAGAAGAATTAGATAGGAGAAAAAGAGATAAGAAAGAATCACAGAGACATAATATAGTATCAGGAGGGCAATTTAGGCATATTACATACTGAATTCTGAGTCCACCTGTTTAATATTTCATACACACACACACATAATGAAAAACCCTTAAATACAAATTTCAAAAATAAAATATAAACCAGCAGAATTATAATGAAAACATATCTATTACAAATAGATGCAAGATTATATAAATGTGCCGGGCGTTGGTGGCGCACACCTTTAATCCCAGCACTCAGGAGGCAGAGAAGGAGGATCTCTGTGAGTTCAAGGCCAGCCTGGTCTACAAGAGCTAGTTCCAGGACAGGAACCAAAAGCTACGGAGAAACCCTGTCTTGAAAAATAAAAAAAAAAAAGATTATATAAATGCATATACACTCAATATATACATAACATATACCAAATATATAATACTTATGCAAAATATATATCTATATAATTGTGTGTGACTATATATAATATATAGAGAGATTGTATAGATAGATAGACAGGCAGACAGATAGATACATATTAGATAGATAGATAGATAGATAGATAGATAGATAGATAGATAGATAGATAGATGTGTATATATATGTATATATGTAACAGTAACAATCAAATAATAAGAGGCCACAAGTTTGATAGGGAATCAGGGGCAGGCCATGGGGGATTATGGAGGAGGAAAGAGGAAGGGAAGGAGTGATTTAATTGTATTTTAATTTTAAAAATTAAAAATAAAAACAGGAAAATAAATGCTAGAAATTAGAGGAAGACATGAAACTGTTATGTGTTGATATTATATTGTTATATTTTTAAAACCCTCAAATCTTTTAAAAATTCTTCTTAATAGGAAAGAAATAGCCAAAAACAATTTCCTCCAGTATCATGTATACATTTTTTAAGTCAACTAATTTTTCTCTAGACTACTAATAGGTGTCCAGAAATATAAATCATTAGTAAATAAAAGATAAATATGAAATATAGACAGGACACTGGAGAGACTGTTCAGGGTGAAGAGCACTGACTGCTCTCCTGAAGGACTATGGTTTGATTCCAACATGCTCAGGGGGTCTCACACAAGGATCTGTACCTTGCTCTGGTCTTAGAACCCACAGAGATCTGCTTGTCTCTTCCTCCCAAGTACTGGGATTAAAGGCTTGTCCCACCACCACCCAGAGAAGTAGTGTTTTTTTTTTCTTTTTTCTTTTTTTTTTCTTTTTTTTTCTTTTTTTTTATTGAGAAAAGGAAAAAAAAAACAAGTTTCTGCCTCCTCCCAGCCTCCCACCTCCCT
>NC_022009.1:6120414-6123324 GCF_000317375.1 Microtus ochrogaster | reverse complement strand
CAACCCTAAGGTGGCTCCCTTATCTAAGAATTGTGCTTACGTGCTCCCCTATCCAACCTTACTTTATCCCAATCATCTTTTTTCCCCAAGTTCCCTCAATGTCAATATTCATAGTTTGATTTCACACTTAATATGAAAGAATAAATGCTGAGACTACCTTAAAAGTGTATTAATATAATGAATATTTTACAGAAGAAATATTTACAAGAACATAAAAGGCACTTTAATAAAAGATATTTTTTACTAATGCAATTTATAAGTAAATCCTAGTTTTAAAAGTATTTAATATTATCTCTGACCTAATAAATAATACTTGCATAATTGACTACTCATCTATTACAATTTTCAATAATTATGTAGATTTCCCAATTCCCACATTATATAGAATAATAACTAAATTAATGTAATGATCACTTAAAAATTATAGTAGAATATGTGGATGTTGGTTTACATACAAGGTTATATACACAGACACCTATCATAGTTTGAAATTATTATAGTGTTGAACAAATCATGAAGGACTCCAATTTTGTTAATAACTTGTTCCTAAATCCATAGTTTTAAAAATATCTCTAGAGAATTATATATTGTCAGATAGAAAAATATGCAACACACGCACACACACACACACACACACACACACACACATATGCATAGTTGACACAGAGTAAAAGAGAGGAAGATGGGAAAGAATATTAAATGTATTTATTATAGACATACGTAGGACTAACTGACTTGTTTGCATATTCCTGAGAAGGGGATTTAGGAATAAGGAAAGAAATAGACAAGAGAGAAGATAGAGTTGAGAGGGTTTCCATTGTCTACTAACAGCCTCAAGTTTATTACTCATAGGCCTTAGACACCCCAATTAAAAGGGGGAAGCAAAAGACTTCCCTCCATGAAATAAAGAACAAACAAGCATAATTTCCTCATTACATCTCAAAAAAACCCTACTAACCACAACTTAGGTCAAAATCCTATTGTCTGATCTTTGAATAGCAAGATATCCAGTAGCCACACCTTTGGTCAAACATCCTGTTATTTGTCCTTGTGGACAAATAGATTTGAACTCTCTTACTTTTATTCAAAATGGAATGGATTCAAAGATGTGAACTCCCACAGACATTTACATTTCCAAACTAAACTTTATGTTTAGAAAATAACTGTAAAATATATTATAAACGGTGAGGATTTTGAATGAGTCTTCAATGAATGTTTTTAATCACTAAAGAAGAATATTATGGACAAGTAGAATTTGTGAAGGAATTAATTACATTACTACATATTAGCAATTCAATAAGTATGCTTGTTTTTAATGATTACTAATATTTATTGTTACAAAATGCATTGTAGGAATTGATGTCATAGAAGAAAAAAAGAGTAAATTCAGTGTATTTCAAAGAAACTATGTTAGGTCAAAAGTGATATAATGGTGAAAACAAGAGTCATCGAAGTTCTTCAATATGCCCCCTACAGCATTTTTCATCTGAAAGTGAATTGTATAACCTATCCTTTCACAGTACATTGTAGTCTATCTAGCTCATTTAGCCTCCCAATTTCCTCATTTGAAAGAAATATTTGCATTCAGTCAAGAGCTGTGTGTGTTGATTTCTTTCTGGCTTATGACACCAGATGTAACTAAGCTAAAATTCAGGCATATTTGTTTTGATTTTTTTTTACAACAAAACACTAGGGTTTTGTTCCATTTGGATTTTCATGACAAAACTATAAAAGTCAGTGCCATTTGTCAGCTTAATTATGACAGAATGTGCAAATGGAATTATATATACATATATAAATAGACTATTCTGATACATGCATCCACTGTGTGGTCACTGAAATTGATGTCCTTATCATGTCCTACAGTGTATACCATGTGTGATATGTGTGGTAAGAAACTGTGAGATACATACTAATAGCAATTTTCATTTACTGCATTTTTCTTATCTGCTACTATTTGTATGACAATTGAATAACTTTCCTCTTTCTATATATTGCAACCTTTGAAAAATAACCACATTTTTTCCCACGCAAGCACTCAGCCGCTTCCTAGTTTATACAATACATTGAAACAATTTTAAATGGAGGGAGGCATTGTTATAACAATTTTGCAATATTCAAGGAGTGTTCTGTTCATATTCTAACTAAACTGTAAAGATGGGAAAGCATTAAGATACATATGCCTTTGGTCTCAGAACTCCTATGGGGAAATCGGAGTCATGGGTAAAATAGAAAAATGATTATGACACTCATAATTCCTTTGAAAGATTAAAGTGGAAAGGATACGGTAATGAAATATTATGGTATCTGTGTCAATGAACTTCATTTAGCTTGAATGTTCAGAAATAATGATTACCCCAAAAGGCAAGGAGCATCAAAAGTAATAAAATTACTGAGTAATATCATGAAGATAAACCTGATATGCCAAGATTAAATAGGAGAACAGGCACTAACTGTAGTTCAAATTTTAACAAGACCTGATTCTTTATCATGAGAAAGATTACGTTTTAAAGTCTGATATTTGAAATATAATAGTACATAATATAATACTCATTTAATTTACATGATTTTCATGACTCTTGCCTAAATAATGAAATCATTAGTGATCTGTTAAATTAAATTTTACATTTATAAGTAATTTTTTAAGTAATGCTTTAATCGTATCACTTTAAATTTAATTAAATTCAATTAATAAAGTTGTATTCATATTTTGTGTATTTCTGCTTATTTAAGTTAAATGTTCTTCCTAGTCATAAAATTATTTTTATTAAAATTAATTTTATTTTATTTAGATATCATTGTTGTTAGTATTAACGTTTCAATTGCTATAAAGAAACATTACAACCACAGGAACTTTTATAAAAAAATTTGTGGTGGCTTGCTTACAGTTGAGAGGTTTAGTCCATTATC
>NC_022009.1:6116634-6120314 GCF_000317375.1 Microtus ochrogaster | reverse complement strand
TTGCATTCTTTTTTAATTTTTTTTTAATTTTTGAGATTAAATAAAATTGTTACATCAATGCCGCTTCTCTTTCTTCTCTCCAAACTCTGCCATCTACCCATCCTTGCTGTCTTTCAAACCATAACCTCTTTTTTCTTATTAATTGTTGTTAAATGCATATATATATATATATATATATATATATATATATTTGTTCCTAATTCTACTCTTCTAAACTGTTGCAGTGCTACTTGTATGTATGTTTCAGGGCTGACTGTCTGGTATTAGATAATACAATTAAAATGTTTAGAAAAGAAATTCTTGCTTGAAAGATGATTTGAACCCAGGGCACTATTCCCTCCTTACATTGAGCTATATGTTCATCACACTGCATTTTTGTCAATTGCATTTTTAATATTTTTATTTATTCTTTGATAAATTCATACAGTATACAATTAGTGCTGTTGCATGTTCATGGGTATAGCATCATGCAGGAAGGCAACCTACCAGGGGCCACACCCTACTGGATGAAAACTGACTTGTAGTTTATTTCAAGGTAGATGCTCATTAATTTCACATGGCTGGCTCTGATCTAACATTGTTTATAGACTAAGTCTTATTCTCCTACACCCAGCTAAAATATATTTTCCTGTAAACTCAAGGTTAGCCTGATCTATAAATCTCTTTGCAGGCTAGCCTGAAATATGATAATCTAGTGAGAACCTCTCTCAAGAAATTCACACGAAGAATTTTTATTGGATACTTTAAAAAAATGAAGGTTATTTAATTATTTGGAAATGTTTCACCTAAAGTAACAATTGTAAACAATTTAAAAAAGATATCTGTCAGTTTAGCCTTACATATGCATAGAGTTGTACAAAGTTCTTAGAGTTTTACTTTCAATGAAAAGCAAGTTGAAAGTGCTTTTTAAACTGCCTTTTGAAATACAGTTGAGTTTATCTTCAGCATATTCAACTATAAATCTTTAAAGGCATTAATTTCTTCACATTAGTAATAATGGTTATGAAAACTAATCTCAAAAACACTGTTATATTATTGTTACTTACATTTAAAAGTGAACAGAAATACCCCAATTAAATAAATACTTTGTACAATTGTCTTTATCAATTAAGAATATCTTGGACACTCTCAGCCACTAATATGGAAATACTTCCATTATGTAACTACACATCTCTACCATCTCCACGATAGCTGTCTCTTTTGTGTGAATCAGAAGTCTTTCTTTACTGTTTTATAACTGTCTGCAATTTAGAATTTTTAAGAAAGAAAACATTATTCTTTATGTAATAAAAAACTATTTTTACTGCAAAATCATGAAACAGCATCTAATGTTTGATGAAGACTAGAATATTTCTCCTATATGCATGCATATTGCTGTATAATCCCCTTGTTTTGTTTATGTTGATGAAAATGCTTGTCAGCGTGTTGATGCTGCTACAGACATGCAATTATTTATATGACTGGGAAATCCTGCTAGCATAAATGACTTTCGACCATTTCCATTATCTATAAGAGGGGTAGTGGAATTTGCTTGTCTCTCAATTATTAAACAACTTATTTATTTCAAATTATGGCTTTTCCATTAATCTAGAAATTGATATGTATAAAAATCTTTCTTAAAATTATTATTACAACATCTCATAAGTTTAGGTTGTAAATTCTCCTTTGATAGTGTCATGTTTGCCCGAATCCTGTGTAGATTCACAGAGGTGTCTGTTTTTAAGGCCAACTATCTCTTCTACTCTTTAGAGACTTATTAATTTCTTCTGCTGTGCTGGGTTTTGGCTTTATGTGACTGTCCTCAAGGTTAAAAATATGTAGAATTCAAATGGATTTTGCTGTGTACTCAGTGGGGTTCCTATTTGATGGATCTATTACCAGGGTCTCATGAAGATTATGTGTTATTTCTAGTCCCTGAATAGACTGGATTGTCTCTGAGATTTTAACCAATAAACTGTCACCAGGTTGATAATCCATTTTAGAATTTGCAAATAACAGGTTGCTGTTGGATGCATTGGTTGTGTAATTTATGACTAGTTTGGGGAACTCTTCCTGGATCATTCAATGTGCCTTGGTCTTGGATCATGGCTGAAGGTTGCTGCAATGAAGAAAGACATTAACTAAACTGCTATTTGTACTGACTACTCAAACAGACTTTGCACATTACTGCTCTGAAATTTTGAACATTGCTTTTCTCTTAAATAACATCTTGAGTCATGGGTTCTGCAATGTACCTTTGATTCGTTTTTCATTACTAATACTAATATAACTTTATCCCTTATGAATCAATGAATCACAAATAACCCTCTGGCTCATTCAAATATTAATTTTGTTTCACAGTCAAATTCAAAGATTCAAAGTAGGGAAGAGCATGGCAGCTAGCGTCAACAAAGGCAGAAACTACTCGTGATGGAGGAAAGTTCTTGGTAAGAGATCAACCTTTGACATCTATCTATTGCTGTGAGTAGTTGTTTTGAGTTCCTCTCTAAGAATAAGAATAATGAAGTTCTTGTAAGATGAATACCTGAGTGATTGGAATTCATATGAAAATGAATTAGAAGATTGACTAGGAAGAGAATGAAACTGGAGATTAATATATTCATTCAGTGAAATATGTCCACTTAAGAAGAAAATGTTAGACTTAACAATTGTAACAATGGTCTGAATGATAAGAAAGTAATAGAGAAAACTATATCTTTCCCAAATCATGTAGTTGAAAAATGACACTGAAAATGTTTCTATGTAGTAAATAAGACATTAACTTGAAAAATATAGGAACTTTAATCTTGCTATAAAATAGTAATCACTCTTAAGTGATTAAATATAATCACTATATTTAAGTATTTTATAATAATTTGTAGATTGTTATTTAACATATGGACTACAATGGGAAAATTAATTTTCACCAACAAGATACTGATAATATGAATATGAACTATTTAGTGTATCTATGATAATTTTAATGAAAAACTTCCACTGTAAGCACACATATTTGCACACTAGTTTCCAACTTAGTTGCACTGTTGGGAAAGATTGTGAAATCTTGCAGGATGAAATATGCCACTGAGAACAGGCTTTAAAGTTTATAGCTTTCCTCCACTTCCCTTCTGTTTTGCACATACAGTTAAAAATATGATGTCTCAGCTTGCTGATCCTACTGTCATATTTGTTACTGAGTCATGATAGACACTGATTCCCCTGAAAGAGTAAGCTAAAATAAACTCTTTCTTCCCTAAGTTGCTTGTGAGAATAATGTTATAACAGAGCAACAGAAAAGCAACTAATGTATTATAAACAAACAAACAAACAACACCAAACAAACAGTATGCTATTGAGCTACACCATTTGAAGAATTCTGATAAATAAAATCCACAATACAAGTTAATGTGTGGAAGATATTATCTGTACCAAAAAAAGATGATAAGGCAACAATTACTGCCTTGACTTATTCACCAAACTGTACCTGGGTCAAAAAATTCCATTCCAACATGTGTTTTTCTTCAAATAAAGAAATGGATGTAAAATAAACTATTAAAAACTAGTAGCATAATTTATGAATTTTGTTCATTATACTATTTAAGAATACTTTTTTCTCCCCATCTCCCCTTACCCCCCTCCCACCCCACCCTTAAGATCCCGATTTTTTGCCTGACAATCTTGTCTACTTCCCCTACCCAGGA
>NC_022009.1:6090858-6116302 GCF_000317375.1 Microtus ochrogaster | reverse complement strand
TAATAAAAAAAATAAATAAAAAAAATAAAAAAAAGAATACTTTTCATTTAAATTACGCACATAAGTGAGAATATATAGATACATATTCTTGTTTTATATTTGTGAAATTCTGAAGACTTTTCTCAAGAAAGATAATGGACATATTTTTTCTGAGAATATGAGCAACAAATGTCTTAAAATTTCAGTGTTTGTCAGGACAGCATGATTCAGATCATTCCCTCTACCATCAGTAGCTCATTTGTTAGATCATGGACTCACTTAAGCATGCTGACTGCCTCCTCATAGTCTAGACAATACTTAGCATCCAGATTACAGAAATTGTGCCATTACTTGGTACCTTATATTCTCTTCCTTAAAGTAGGTTTCTGGAGAGTGATAATAAAATTCAGTGAGCAGCACCAATGTCATGGCTTTGAGTTAATGTGTCCAAAGAGGAAGCATATGATATTTCTTTAATAAAAGGTTTTAAACTCAGTAAGCCTAGATTAGAATCTACTATTATGACTAACTAATTTAACATAATTTTGAGGGACTTTAAGTCATCAGTTAATGTTTATGTTTTTCATGAGAAGAATAAGCATGATAATAATTTTTCATTTTGTTAAGTAAATACACAATCTAGCTAAAACTCACAATAACTCATTGGGTAAAATTCCTACTAATGGTACATATACAACATACATATACACATATAATATATATACTATGTTATATAATGCACTAATAATTAATAATGTATGTACTAAAATATATACTAATAATACATATTACCAATCAATAAGTCATCATCAACAATCAAAAAATATTATTTATAATATTTTGACAGAAATATTTTATCTAAAATATAACTTAAAATAACAAAGTTAAAAGATGAAGGTAGGTTATTGATAAATAACCTTATAGTAATTCTTAAACTTTTTAAATAATCCAACTATATCTCTTATGAGTACTTTAGATAGTCATAAGATAGTCTCAAATTCAAAGCCTTATAATAAATAGCTTTGGTGTTTGTTATTTAATACTAAGTAGGCTGTACTCATGATCAGACACAGAATAGTGCACATTGCTTGTTATACACACAAGCTGAGACTCTCTTTGACTGGCAGCATATGTTACAGTGAACACCAATCCGTTACGGTCGTGATTTCATGGTTGGACTTTCTGTAGCAGTATGAACTGTAGCGTATTTAAGATGAATGTGCTTTAGTTTATTTAACAAGTCATGATATAATATTTGGCGAATATTTTTATTATATGCCATCTGCGGCTTAGAAAGTTCTTCCAGTAACACACAAAATGCCATTGTTTCAAAAAGGCATCTAATTGAGGTTTAATCAGATAGAAATTTTTCATTAATTAAGTGCAATCTGACTACTGAAAACATATTTTTTATATCTAATCGCTATGTTATTATGGGACATGATTAATTCAAAATGATTTGCATTGTTTATGAAATGTAGACATTGTCATGTATACATGCATGCAAAATGGTGAAGTAGAGTGCATTTAAATAGCATTGAAATAAGTGGCATGCATCTACTGAAGAAATCATAGGTGCCATGTGTGGGCCACACATTATGATACCTGAGTCTTTTTGACCCTTCTGTGTACTGTCTTAAAGCAGGGCATTGTTCTTGTCACAGTCAGACATAAATTTAAATGTCCCTACTCCCACTGAGACCAAGAGTTCCATATACGCAAATCCAGAAGCAGTGCTAACTACCAAAACAATTGTAAATATCTTGTAAGATCAAACACAAGCAGATGTTTTGAAAACAAAACAAGGTGCTTGTTAGGAGCCAATTTCCTCCTAAAATCATTGCAGAAACCATCACCCTAGGGGAGTCTGCAGAGAACCTCACACCCCTAATTATGTTAGGAATCGTTCTATTGACAGAGCCTACCCCACACCCAAATTTGCTGATGGAGAGCTATCTGGAGAGATATCGGTTTGCAGAACCCACCCCACATTCCAAACTATCTAGGGAACTAGGTGTGGCAACTCGTGACTTCTTGGCCTGCAGTGACCTGACCGAAGGTAACCTCCTGTCTACGTGACCAACACGGACCACGTGACCAACATGAACCACGTGGCAAGAGCTCAGACCCCTGTGCCCACCCCCCAACTCCATACCCTATATAAGTTGTACCCCTTCTCTAATAAACGGAGGCTCTGACAAATGTAGCATGGCCTTCTTCTTCTCTCCTAGCCCATTTATCTTACAGATAGTGCCTCTCCGGGACCCTGGAATAACTGACCTGCCAGACGGGTTACCAACCCTAGACTGGTGACCCGTCGAGGTAATTACACCGGGACCCTGGAATAACTGACCTGCCAGACGGGTTACCAACCCTAGACTGGTGACCCGTCGAGGCAATTACAGGTGCTGAAATTTAGAATCTCAAAAGAAAATTTGCAGAATGAAGCAGTTGCTTTCTCCATCTTTCTTCATCTCTCAGTTTTCAGATTTCCACTGCATATCCATTTCATTTTTATTCTGGCTACATGTCACACGGTACTCATTTTAGCAGCATTTCAAAATAATTGAGTATGTGCCATTCCACTTTTATATTTTAGGGTCTCTTTGCAGCCCAAGTTAGCCTCAAACTATTTCCCACCTTTACCTTCCAAAAGCTAGAATGACAGACAGGTGAGCATCACCACATCCAGCTGTGCATTTCCTTTCAGGCAAGGATATTCCCTTTGCCCTGAGAGATGTTTTCATACCTGAGACTATAACAGAAATCTGCTCATAAGACAGGAAAGCTCTTGCATGCTAATCACCTCCACCAAAGCATGGTGATTGACTCCCCTTTCTATGCTGGTGCTTTTCCTTCAGAATAAAGGAAAATCAAAGGATAAGGTCAAGGATTGAATGGCCTCTAGACAGAATCCATCCAAGAGCATGTCTTAGAGTAGATACAGCTCATTCTTTTACCAGTGCACTCGGTGCTTTGCAGACAGCACAAGGTAAAAGGCATCCCTGAGGTTTTTAAAGCTTGTCATCTGATTCCTATGCCACCCTAGGGACCTGAACTGTTCCATATTTGCTAATTTTATCTACAGTGACTGACATGTTGTAGGAGGCCGCTTGTTTGTTTCCTGGCCACCCAGACTCCCGAAATAAGCTCACAGAAACTGTATTAATTAAATCACTGCTTGGCCTATTAGGTCTACCTTCTTATTGGCTAGGTTTTACATCTAAGTTTAACAAATATCCATTAATCTGTGTACTGCGATGTGGTTGTGACTTACCGGCAAGGTTCAGTGTCTGTCTCTGGTGGAGGCTTCATGGCTTCTTGTGACTCCACCTCCTTTCTTCCAGACTTCAGTTTAGTTTTCCCTGCCTAGCTCTACCCTATCACAGGCCTAACACACTTTCTTTATTAACCAATGGTATTCACAGCATACAGAGGGGAATCCCACAGCACTGAAACACTTCATGACTATAGTTTAAATACACTTTTCACTACTTAATATCATCCCAAACTTTATAAGTTGTTTTTTATCTGTTTATGACAAATTGCTAAAAGTTAGTAGTTGGTAAATTTGTCTATATGGAGAAGATGAATAAGAACAGAAGATATTGCTATCCTGTCTCTAATCAATAATCCATTTACCCATGAAATTTACACTATAATAATCTTCAGTTATTATCTTGACACAACAACTAGATGGTTCATACACTTTTTGTGTGTTTTTTGTTTTGTTTCTTCTTGGTTATGATATTGTAGATGATTACAAGGCATCATATATCTGAGGCAAACATTATATAATGTGCCTGAATTCTGTTTTTAACCTATTCAATGTTAACACTTCTGCATCCATTTTGATAATTAGCAAATTCCTCTCTCTGTAATTCCGTTTTACTGAAATCTCTTTACTTACATCTAGGCCTTTGGCTATACTTCTTTGCATTCGTTTATGTGTGTGTGTGTGTCTGTGTTTGTGTGTGTTTATGTGTATGGATTATCTCTCTTGACAATATTATCCACCCTCTCGTACTTTTATATCATTTTAAAATTAGTCCATTACTATTTGTCCTCTTTCTTAATTATGCTTGAAAATAAACTCAAAGACTCAAGACAACACAATTTATGCAGTTTTTTTGTTTGCACTGGCATACAGACACCTTCTTTTATTATTCACTGCTCTTTCAGAAAAAAAAGCACAGCAATAATCTTTCCTTGAGAAGTATTTTATAAGCTTCAGAAGAGAATATAAAACATTATTTGTATTGAAAATTAACTAATTCATTAATTAATTCAGAAATAAGATGCTTATTAGGATATATCCCACGAAGAGCAGTATCAAAAAACCCAGTCTGAACACTTGGATTCACTGAGTGTGTTTTGGATGCTAGTGACATTGGCAGACGTTTGTACCTGGAACAGTAGCTTTCTCTGCAACATATCAGGCACTTTAGTTAACAATTTCACCCTTGAATTCTTCCAAAGTTTATGAAAATTCCATCTTCTCACAAGGACATACTTAAATATAAATTTCATATTTTCCTGTGATTTGATACTTTTAAATTGAAGTCTTTACTTTGTAATTCCTACTTAATTTCTATTAATGGGCAAAATGCTAAAAACCAAATTATGATAGTGTCAGAATTGTAACTTTCAAAAATGACTAACTTTTTCAGCACAAAACACTTCAAATTGAATACCTATCAATGCTACTATTTATAATTTTGGGAGATTTCTTTTTCCTTTTTTTTGGTTTTTCTAGACAGGGTTTCTCTGTGGCTTTGGAACCTGTCCCGGAACTAGCTCTTGTAGACCAGGCTAGCCTCAAACTCACAGAGATCCGCCTACCTCTGCCTCCTGAGTGCTGGGATTAAAGGCATGCACCACCACCACCCAGCTTTTGGGAGATTTCTAATGGAGATAAAGCATGCTTATAGACTTTAGAGGGAAAAAATAATTATTTCTGCAGACAGGAACATATCCACTTATAAAAGTATACAAGTTCAAGACATTTATCTATAGACAATGTGTTTTTATAGGTGCTAAAAAGATCTTACTTTAGGAACTTTAATGTCATAAATAAGATGCCTTAAATTTTTCAATTTTATTTTATTTTTAATCATGTATTTATGTGTGTATCTATATGTATGTTTGTCATGTCTATGCAGGAGCACACAGAATCCAGAAGAGGGTGACAGATCCCCTGGAGCCATTCACAGGAGGTTGTGAGCTGCTTGGCAGGCTACTAGGAATGGAACCCGAGTTCTTTGAAAGAGCAAGAAGCACTCTCAGGCTGTGAGTGATCTCTCCTGCCCAATACTTTACAATTTTAAGTAATATTTTACTTTTTGTTCAATTATTCTCTAGTCAAACATACATCATTCCTCCTTCACTTATTACATCCAGATATATGCTGTTAGAATTTTATATAGTTTTATTTCTCTGGATTTTGTTTATAAATAATCTTTACTGATATTAACTTTAACAATTTATTTTCCACTCTCCATGCTTTATAAAAATTACTTAATCAGTTGTATTTTGCATAAAATGTGAATTGACTGAAAGTAGTATTAAATGTTAAAAACAACAAAGTTCTTGAATGTTATCATCACTGGCTTGGAGAGAACGTGTTGGGCAAATCATTCTATAAATATTCTAATTTCATTGTATTTCACTGTGATTCATTTGCAAATGTATTTCATCCTGATATATCACCTTTGTCTGCTAGTATCACATGTCCTTCCCAGCCACTCACTGGATTATTTCTAGGTATGCCTGGTACATGTGGAGAATGGTAGCAGAAACTTAAAATGGAACTTGTTAGTGAACAATTAGAGCCACCCTGATTCTTGTGTGCTGGGCGTGCATTACGAACATGTGATAAGTGCACAATATTAGTAGACTAGAAAAGGAATGGCATCCTGTCAGTCCATGGCTGTTTAGAAAGAAGTCAAAGAAGTGACTAGAACATACTTTCCTTTCAGATTTCCATACATTTTTGGACATTTTATTTCATGCATCATTTTCAATCCTCTGTTTCTAGTTATCAAATTCCCTCTGCATATTAGAGCCAGGCAAAGCCAGAAGACTGACAGCTTGCCTCCAGGAATTTATTTTGGGTTATGCAAGTCCCTTGAAATGTTTAACAAGAGTCTGTCACACAAAGCCCAGTTAAATTATTCAAGTCACCAGCTGTGAAATTAGTGTATTTAGTTTAAAGTGCTCAGTTCCCCTAAGAGGCTCACTTCCTCCACAGGGCTTTCTCTAAAGCATAAACACACCTCAAGATCTAAACCAATTGGCTTGGTGAGACCAATATAATGGATATCAGAGGTAAGGTTAATAGTTTGTTAATAAGAATGTGTTTGTTTGTGTCCTGTTCTTTGTCTTGCAATTTCCTTCTTATTGAAGAACAAAACAACTGAGTCTGTCAAAGACAAAACTCTATAAATATCATTCTATATTTTCTGATGTATTATCTATCTATATAACCTAGTAATTCCTACATTTAAGTTCAGATCTGCAGATATCTTTCAATTAAGTAGTAACTATGTCTTTCTTTCTTTCTACTAATAATATTTTGGTCTATTTCTTTCTTGAATTTCTGCAATAGCTCAAGTTTTCAACTTTCAGTACAATTTAAAATATCTTCAAAAGTCTGACTAGTAATGTTTTAAATAACCTCACTAATAATGGCATATCTGATGTATTTTGATTATTCCTCAGGTCATTTTGTGTAATATACAAGTTTCTAAATACTTTTCATGATGAGACTCATGTTGGGCCTTAGTCTCAGAGCTTCTCCTTTTATCTTTGAAAAATCCCACAACCTACACAACCTACCAACATTACTTAGCACAATCTATTCACTTTCCCATGACACTATGATATGATTAGAAACAGAGACAGGATGACCAGAGCCAAAAGTTTAGAAGGGCTTTTAAATTATACCACAGTGTTATATCTTAACCTAGGTTACCAGGTCACAGGTCTTCACTGAAAAATATTCTACTGGACATTTCATGCAGGACGACCAGTAATAACACAATAGTCACAAAATACCTGTTTAGGGGAAGGCTTCGGATTTGCTTTTAAAGCATCACAATCAAAAATAGCAGTGTTTGTTGTTCACATCTTTATCCCAGCACTCTGAGGATAAAGACAACTTCAAGGCCAACCTTGGCTATCTAGTAAGTTCAAGGCCAGCTTGGGTTGCTTAAGACACATTATCAAAAAAATTAAATAAAGAATAAATAAATACAACTAACAGAAGATGAAAAAATTAAAATAAGCTACTCAAATTATCGTAAAAGGAATTACTATTTTATTATCAAATAGATCAAGGCTTATTCACTGATTTATTGACTCTGTTGGGGATTTCTGATATTTAAAGCTTCAAGTTCTTTATATATTATAGATTTCAATCTCCTATCAGACAAGTGATTCATGAAGATTATCTCTCATTCTATGTTCTGTTTGTTTTCTCTAGTAATTATTTTCTTCATTGCATAGAGGGATGAATTTCTTCCAATCCCAGTTTTTTCATTTCTGTTGTCATTTACTGAGCCTTTGGAGGCATCTACACAGGTCTGTCTGACATGCTCCTCCAGTGGCGATTTGCACTTATTTATACCTACTTTTTAAAAACCACACAAATGAAAGGCAATAGCTTTTTTTGTTGGCTTTTTTTTTGAATACCTTACTGTAAAGAAAGGAAGCTAAGTGCACTTCTTGCTGAGCTTATGCTCTGCTCATCTTCTTCAAAGTTTATAAAACTACACTTTTATTAGAGAGAGCAACTAAAACTCAGGGATCCTACAACCCACTCCTTAACAACTCCTAAACTGTATACTATTGTCCCCTGATTCTAGAAAACACCCACAATTTGGCTCTACTGCTCAGCATCTAATTCTCTACAATGTATTGATTATGATATACAAATTAACTAACATCTCAAAGAAAGCATAATATTAAGTATTTAACTTTCAAGGGAAATGTATAGTGCCCTTCTTCTAAAGGACTTCATATGTTTTCTTTACTATAGAAACTCCCTGTTCAGAATATTTTTATTGAGATATTTTGTTTTTCTATAGGAAGTTTTTCTGTCACTCTTGTAGAAAGGAACTGTGCCTGTGTGTGTATGTGTATTAATTACATTATTTTTGAACAAAAGGACATGAACTCATAATAAATCAGAAAATATTATTTTGCTTATCTTAACTTTCCTTATATAAACATGTAATTTTGATATTATGATTTCTCTTGAGGTGTATTTCACTCTGTTAGACACATCTTGCAAATAAAGCCAGCATTTACAACACCCTATATTCTTAGAGAGTATATTATTAAAGGTCAATATAAACACACCCCAATGGTAGAAAAACAATTATTTATTTTAAGCTGAGTTTCTTCCATTATTTTCCCTGTTGTTTACATTATCCAAGATACAAATAGAACAACAATTCTAATAATTTTCTGAGGTCTTCAATGGAACCAAATACATGATTTCCTTCCTTGATTGAAACGTCCTTGAAATGGACAATGGATTCCTGACAAAAGGAGTTCTAAACCTTGTGTTCTTAAGTCTGGTCCAGAAAGAAAGGAATGCCTTAGTCATGAGCAACAGATTTAAATGGCTGCTCACTAACCAAGCACCAACAGTCAATTACCTGTTCTTTCCAGAATTTAGTTACTAGAAAACAGAATCGTTGATGTTGGGGAAGCTAGGAAGACAGAGAAGCCCCTGAGAACCCTTTAAGCATTGGACAATTGAGGCTTAACTTTGGTTTTGTGTTTGTTTTTATTGTTGATGCCCTTTTTTGTCCAAATGTGGACTAGGACTATTATAGTGGAAAAAAATGGACTTGTTTCTGTTATCATTGTATCACAGAGAAAGTAATATACCCTGCTAAGTAATGGAAGGGGAAACAATTCTAATAAGAGCATTTGAAACAAAGTCCTAAGATCTTAGCAAGAACTTGAAGAGACTTTTTTTATTTTTAATTTTTTCAAAATATAGGCCATTCCAGTTATTGCCTTTAAATACAATATATTGATCATAAATTTTAGGGTATCTCATGGGAAAAACTCCCTTCATAACTTTTGTTGTGCAAATAGATAAGTACCCAATACAGCCATATGAGTAGTTGACAAGAGCATGGTAGCTACCTGCAGTGCAGCAGCAGCTGAGGCTAGTCATTTCACACTCACTGTGTGTGGACATCAATATGTCAGTACTTCTGCACACACAAGCATCCTTCTATACGTCAAAGTACTATTTCTCCCTAAGCAGATTCAGATGCCGTTACTGAGATGAGTAAAACAGAGATTAAACTAGAAAAGTTAAACTAAATTTCCCAGGCTAATACTCACTCAGTACGAACATAAATGTGAAAAGCATAAAGATCTCAAGCCACATCTCTTGACCCAAGTTCATTGCTGCTTCAACTCCAACATTTTACCTGGCATTTTACTTTTTCACAATTTTCATAAAGATTACTCTTTTCCGTGTATTATACTTTTTCCTTCTAGCTTGAACTAAATTACTAAATTCCCAGAATGTTTTCCTGGAATGAGTCCAACTCTTTTCACAGCCTGATTTGACTGCAGCAGTTGTTGGGCCTGATGGCCCTGTTGATCTTCAAATAAGTGGAAAACTGCCATTTCTCATCATCTCCTCTGTTTGTAACCACAAATCCATTATCGGGGTTAAGCAAAGACCCAGTGATCCCTGAGGTCTGTCTTAGCTTTTTGTATTTGATGAGACATTTTTGAACATAAGCTCAAGCTAGGCATTTACTACTAAATACTTCTATCAGGAGTACAATTTAATGAAGCCAATCAACTATTATTGAATATAGAATACATACATAAAGACTCATAATCATATTCCACAGTTGCTTTGAACTAAAAAGTACAAGAGGCTCTTGTATTATACAAAACAAAATAAAACAAACAAAGCCCTATTAATTTGTTATAAATACAAGTACAGTAAACACATAGTGTGACAAAATGCATAAACATGAAGACAAAATGCCCTGATGGAAGAATGTTGCTGTGTTTGGAACTGATTTAAAAGTGTCCCAAAAGAAATATATTAACAATTTGGTCTTCAGTGTGTCAATATCAAGATCTCTATTGGAAGGCTTTAAAAGGAGGTCATTACAGTCCCATCTTGGATTTTATAGCTTTCTGAATTACTTTATTAACATGCTCTTTTGATTCAGATACCACCTACTGTGAGGCATTTCCCAGAGCTGAAATAATCTGGTGTCAGACCCTGGAACGTCCAGAACTACTATCTCAATGCAGTTGAATTTAGAAGTTGTACATTGGGTTGGAGAGGTTATTTAACAGATAAGAACACCTGCTGCTCTTCCAGAAGACCTGAATTCAATTTTTACCACTTACACTGTAGAGTATAATGATTTGTAACTCCAGTTCCAGGTGATCTTTTCTGGATTTTGAGGATATCACATACAAATAATGTACAGGTATACATGCACCCAAAAGACACATAAATTTAAAAAAATCTTTAAAATAAGCTAACCAGCCTCTAATATTTTTTACAGTAACTGTTCAGTGCTCTGGAATGGGGTTGTTATTATAATGTCAACTGATGAGGAGGAGATACCCTTGGGATGGTTAGAGGGTTAGAAGATTTGAGATGAGCTTGCATAAGGTAAACTCAAATAACATACATCACTTTTTCTACCATCTCTCATATACATCATGGCTGAATATTTAAGAAATGTTTTAGCCGGGCGGTGGTGGCGCACGCCTTTAATCCCAGCACTCGGGAGGCAGAGGCAGGCGGATCTCTGTGAGTTCGAGACCAGCCTGGTCTACAGAGCTAGTGCCAGGACAGACTCCAAAGCCACAGAGAAACCCTGTCTCGAAAAACCAAAAAAAAAAAAAAAAAAAAAAAGAAATGTTTTATCTACATTTTCTATATTTAAGTCTCATAACATTCCCTAAAATTTTATATTGTACCTTTAAAAAACTTTTTTCACTCTCATCTGCGTCTTAAGGAAACTGTTGGCTGACCTTATAAGACAGCTCTAAAAATAAATACTTGTTAAAAGATAACTAATGAAAGCATTTGAGAGTTTTGAATTTTTTAAAAAAAAAAATAAGGAGAAGCACACAAACTGAAAGTTATTTTGCATTACACCAGAAAGCTCATAACCACTAAGGCAGAACTTTCCTTTAGCGTAAGTCAAAACTGAACTAAAGCCATGGATAAGCATGATGGTTTGTCAAAGTTTTCTTCCTGGTATCCTAAAAGGTGATAAGAACCAAATGGTTAGTATCTGTAGAGCCACATCCTAAATAAAGCACAGGTTTGAGAAATCCCACAGTCTAAAACTATGAGAAAGCTAACTTCAGAAAGAAGACAACAGGATTCCCTCACCAGATGCTTCTGGGAAAATCAGCAGGATTCCCTCCACCTGATGCTTCATGCAAAGATAGCAGGACGCCCACCTCCCCTATGATTCATGGGAGATAGCAGGGCTCTCATCTCTCCTATGATTCATAGGAAGATAGTACGATGCCCTACGCCTATGCCTCATGGGAACAAGAGAGGACGCCTGGATTCTACCACAAGCCATTGTCTTGAGATATATCTCTTAGCCAGCGTATCTCTGTTACTAGTGAGTGAGTTCAAGTGGATCCAATCATTGTGGCAGTCGCCTGGAAAGCATGACTGTTCCACTTTTATCGGGTTCTAAATACGCCTCCCAGTGGGCAGAACACCAGCGTAACATGAGACTGTCAAGGCACTGAGCTACCAAGGAGAGTTTGGGGATGCAAGATGAACACACAGTGCTCTGAACACTAAAGTGAGTACGCTCTTTGTTGTAAGAATTTTCTGAAAAGATCTAAATGTAACTAGCAAATTTCTACTTAACATAGGCAGATGTTGGTTTATTAGTTTTGTCCATTATTTAAACAAATGTTAGAAAAATAATACCAACCGAAAATTATGTGATCTTATAAAGTAGGAAAACTATTAAGTAAGCATCATGAAATGAACATGTCGCTAGCAGTTATTTTATATATTTATAAATCTGCCACCTAACAAAGTCTAATGATTTATGAAAATAAAATCTAACGTATTGAAAGATTCCGAAAATGTAGTCCAGATTTGTAAAGTGAATGCATGGCATAGTCCGGGTTGAGAAACTGTTTCTACGCAGTGTTTCTAATCCTTTGTAACATGGATTCTTTTAAGAATATTTCATTAATTCCTTGAGAATTCTATACAATCTATTTTGATCATATGCATCCTCTCCCCAGCTACCTCTAGATCGATCCCCATCTCTCACCTGCTTCAACTTCATGCTCTCATTCTGTGAAAAACAAAACCAAATCAAACAAATAAACAAAACCATAAAATCCATTTTAGGTTATTCAATGACTCTTGGGTGAAGAAAATGGTCCCGTAGTGTATTTGAACTATTAGGGATAAAATAATAATAATAAAATAATAATAATAATAAATAAATAACTGACTCCCACGTTCTCTCAGCTGTCAAATTCCAAAAGTTCATCTTCTGGTGAATGGATCTTTGCCCACTCCATGTTGGGATTTGTTTAGCCTGAACTTGCCTAGGTATCATGTCAGCTGTCACAATAACTGGAATATGTAAACTGCTTATTTTTGTGTCTGAAAAAACACTGAATCCTAAAGTCATTCACCACCCTTGCAATTAAAAACCTTTTATTATTTTTATTATTTTTCTATTAATAGTAGTGCATTGAAGGAAGAAATATGATATAGAATTTCAAAGTTACTTATTCTTTATACATTGACCAGTTATGGGTCTGGGAACTGCCATCTAATGTGAAAAGACATTTCTCTAGTGAAACTTAAGAGATGCCCTCATCTATGGGTATAGCATTAAATCAGTAGGAGTCTTTTTCATACTATGCTCACTTTGGAGAGTTAACAGTACAGGTTTTTGTCCCTGATATTGTTGTCATATATGGGTTCTATCTCATATTAGAGGCCTTGGATCCAGTCGCAAATTGGTTGATTAGGCCCATAACACTCATGTTACCATTACACTAGTGAAAATGTCTTGTCATTGGTCATTATTGGTTGCTTGAAGAAGCTGAGTAAGACTGATGATTGCTTTTCTCCCTCCATTGGCTGCATCACATGTGTTAGCATTATGGAAGCCAGCCAGGAGAGATGAAGCTTCTAAGCCATTACCAATTTTATGACTTATCATTAGCAATAGAGTCTTATCGTCAAGTTCTGGAGGCCAACCAAAGGTGATGCAGTAGCCTGTAATGATTGTGATCTAAAGGGTTTCCCTTGACCACACACTCAAAAAGAGAGAACCCTCACTTTAGCATAATAAAGATGGGATGGATTGGTCTTCAAGGAATTGTTGATTGTTAATCTTAACTATTGCATATGTTTCCCAGGAAGCAATTTTGATCACATAATTAGATATGTTCAAATTCATTGTTCGAGTCATGAAAGTCACTTTTTAATTGGCAGCATTGACAAATTTATGCAAATATATCCTGGCCTCTCATTTAAATGAGTAAGCTACAGATGGGCTTTACCTCTCACTTATTTCTAAAATTAGTTCAAAATAGTCAATGCTGAGAAACAACTCTTCTTTCTTATGGGAAAAGAAAAATTGCAGGATAAGACAACAGCATTCTTCTGTTCAGCGTAATAAAATTAAATATTTGGCAAAGAATTTTTTTTTGTAAATTTTGTAAATGTCATCAGACTACCAGATTTCAAACAGGCCCCTAACATTGACGGCAGTAGTGAACATAGAGCAGAAATTGTCACTTGAGGTCTAATCTCTTGACCAAAGCTTTATTTACCTCTAAAACCAAAAGAGAAGGGAAAACAAATAAGTCTTTGGCAACAACCATGTTTTATAACTAAGAGAACACAAGGAGTTTAAGGAAGCACGCAGTGGCCTTATCACTTGGAAGCCCAAAGGAAAACCAGTGACTCAGGAGAAAGGCCTTCACCGGAAGTATGTATTACCTCAGAGATTTGTTGCTGAAAATATGTTTTCTAACTTTAAGTATACAGATTATTCTTCTCAGATTATATTTAAGCATAAAATCATCTATGTTTAGTTATAATTAAATATCTGAGTATTCCTGACTCATTTATTTTTATACTACTAGCTAAAATGATTTTCCCTGTTCTGTTTTTGAAAAGTCACTAGATTAGTTCAAAAGCAGCAAAGGTGACAAACCAACTTCATCCATCATGTTGTTGGTACTGGGATGGTTAATGTTTAAGACCCTTATTACTTCTATTATGGGTGACTGAAAAGTAAGTTAAAAGAACAAGAACAACCTTCTTTTGGTGTTCATTAAGAACTGGATATGTTTTTTGCCCTCATCTCTTTGCTGACACAAGTCTTGTTTTCTTTGCTTTTGACTGTATAAATATCTTTGCTCTTTTGTTCATTAATTCGCTGTCTATTGATTAACGCCAGAAGGAACAAGACATTGCTCCCCATGGAACTTTCAATAAATAATGAAAGCGAGCAGAGGACTGTGGTTCATGCTCACCCCAGAGAAGGAGAAAGCTGTCAGTGCATGGAAGTTATATGATTGTTTTTTTTTGAAATATTTTTCTTTGTGTTGTAGAACCATGGGCTTCCTCTTCTCCACCATAGGGATTCCTAGGCCTTTAGCTCTGATACTTTCTTGAGAAACACGAATGGAGATGGTTTGGGGAGCTATAGTGATCTTGTCAACTGCTTGGGTTGTGAAATAGGTGAGAGAAAACATCTGAAGGGTCTAAGCCATTGATGTTGAATGGGGACGTATGGATCAGAGGTATTGGGTTGTGAGTGGTAAACTCGGAGAATGGATTTGTAAGCTTTCTTTTGTCAGATCAGAAGAATGCTTATCCACTTATCAAATGGTTTGGTAAGACTGTAGTTGATTTCTGTGAACACTTCCATATCCATTCATCTCTAACCATGTCATTCTGCTAATGAAAACTTGAAGCAACAACTGTACAGACTTAATTAGGATATGTCCCGTGTTAAACCCAAACCTAATCCATAAACAACCACTCCCTGCATTGGCATTTCTAATAGACATTAAATAATAACAGAGGAAATAATAAAAACGATTTTTAGAAATTCCCTTCATTATGTACAAAATAGATCCACCACCTCTGGTTGTTTACATGTTTTATGCATGAACACCAAAGCATACGCATAAATTTTCATAATAAGAATCATAAGGTTAAAAAGGTTGCTAGTAACTTTATTTTTAAATAGAACCTCATGCACTCCAGTCTTTCTAAAGGGAAACTGGAACCACTGACTTGTGTGTTGAAAATTTTAAATCAATTGCAATATATACAAGAACTGCTTTTCCTGTATCTTGCAATTTTGAAGACTAACAGTCATAAACAAAGACATGAATGACACTACATTTCTGTCGCAGTTTTGCTTGAATCAAAATAGCAGCTTATTTCTCACTTTAAAAAATGGCAGCTCTAATTTCTATCCTAGAGATCTCAGCAAGGCTAGCAGTCACAAAGTAGGACAGCCTAGGGAATGTTAGAGTGCCCTCTGCATGTACTATCTCAAATGCTGCCCCAAGAACTCACTTGTGTTTTTGTCTGAACGTCAAAATATTTTTTCTTGCAAAATATGTAATTATCTCAGTCTCCATAGTCATTTTCTTGAATTAAGTGGGTGAGCATAATATGGGAAGAAGGATAATAAAGTCTGGCTATTCTTCTTAATTTGATAGTCATCCTCTTGGATTATATGACGTTACAAACAGAGCATCACTGTTTCTTTTAGATAAATGACTTAGACTTTTTTTGTCCAAGTTTAAAATTCCATAATGGTTAAGTGAAACTAAATTCTTGCAAATTGCAGAGTTCCTGTTCATAGCAATTATGGAGCACAGCTCTTGCCATTTCCTGTATGTTCAATATATTATACCTAGCTTCATTCTTAGGCGTTTCCGCATTCCTTTAGATACAAGTTCACCAAATTTCAGCTATAGTTCTGAACTACATCTCAACTTTACTTGTTAAGAGAAGATCTTTAATGTTCTTTCACTTCAGCATGGGCATATATTTTAGAAATAACTGAAATAGGGCTGGAGAGATGGCTCAGTGGTTAAGAGCATTGCCTGCTCTTCCATAGGTCCTGAGTTCAATTCCCGGCAACCACATGGTGGCTCACAACCATCTGTAATGATGTCTGGCGCCCTCTTCTGGCCTGCAGACATACACACAGACAGAATATTGTATACATCATAAATAAATAAATATTTAAAAAAAAAGAAATAACTGAAATAGCCATTTATTCCTTCTTAAAATACCTGTCTCGATTCATGACATTTAAGCAAACAACAACTTATTAAAACAGAAACATGATAAAACTGCCTTTCCATTGAGCATTTATTACATTTGCCCTTTTTTTTGGCATTTATCAATAAAAGAGGTTTATGTGATTTGAAAGTTTAAAGTGATAGCTTCATTTCTCAAAATTAAGCAATCACTCAAATCAATGCAAATTGAAATACCCACATGTGATGAGAAATTTAAAATGCTGACTGAAAGTGATGTGACCGGGCACCATTCTCTTAATAAAATAAGGATTGTGGCTTATTGGACACAAGACATTTAAGAATGGGTGCATCTGCATTTCACTGATATAATATACCTCTACCTTGACATGTGTGACTATCCCAATTACAGCGTCCACCATAATTGGCAATCCCTGTTGCATGACGAAACTCTGTACAGGAAACAAGTATTGCAATCATAAAATCTGTATGCTTTTGCTTCCTCAACAAGACACGCTGTAACAGAAGTCCTCTGGTTCTCACTTGCTCATCATATGTATGACGCACAAATTGTACCTAGCAGAGCAATCGTCACAGTGCAGTAGATACAGCTTGGTTCCTTTCAGTGGCTTCTAGAAGACTGTACTTGTAGCTAGCTTTCAAAAGTATCACATACTAAGATTATGTGTGCAAATAGCTTAGAGATACCTCTCTGTGACATTTGAGAATTTCAGTCTTCATTCTTGGAGCACAGGGCATATGGAAATTTGAAGTTCTTTTACCTGAGAAGTCATTAATATTCAAAACCCTAATGGGCATTAAGACAAACTGCAGTCTGGGACTTGGGCCATTGTGTCTGAGTTGGCTTATCTTGGATTTTTTTGTTTGTTACTCCCGCAGAAATGTAGAATGCTTTTTTTCTCTGAATTTTGAAGAAATTCATACACAAGGAATAACAGTAAAACAGCTTGAATTAGAAACTTTAGTTTTCATTTACAAAGAAATTTCTCTTTCCCTCCTTTTTCTCTCCCTTCCCTCTTCCCTCTCTTGCCTCTTTTTTATCCCCTCTTTCCTTTCTTTTTCACAATTGATTAACTAACATTTTAGAGTCTCCAGTAGCCTGTGTGATAGGAGCATAGGAGGTTAGCTGCTCCCTGCATTGGCGATCTCTCACACCCCACCCGTACTTCTTTTTGCCCAGAGGTATTCCAGGGGAACAGAGGGCATTTGCTTTGTGGCTGCTTTGAGGACATTTTAAAATAGCTTAACCTGATGCTGAAATCCATAAGAATGCCTCAATTTACACACAAATAAACAGTTTCTGTTAGGTTTCATCAATATTCAGTTTGGTTTGTGTCTCCCCACAACTATTTCAGTTAATTCAAACTAAAAGACTACCCAGGAATGTTTAATCATACCATAGGGAAAGCTGCAGAGAAAAAAAGAAAAGGATCTCAGAGTACATGTACAAGAAAAGGAACTGAAATTCACATAGCATTATGAAATAATCATAGAGGTGAATCTAGAATTATTAGTTTTGCTTAAAGTATAAAATTCTTTTCTTAAATCTAGATAATAAAGCTGAATTAAAATAGAAATTATATATGTTTACTTATTTCTATTTTACATATGTGTATATATATATATATATATATATATAGAGAGAGAGAGAGAGAGAGACAGACAGACAGACAGACAGACAGACATAAAGATAGCAATAAAAAGCTAAAGAAAACAGTTCAATGTATAGGGAATATGTTTTAAAAAATCTTAAATGTCATCATTCCAACCTTAACCACGAGTTTTGAATGATTGCCTGAAAGCCACAGGTTTATGATAACTTTTCCAGTCTGTTTATAAGATCATTGAAATTCCTATGTAGTCACAGGTAAAGGAAGAGACCCAAAGCTACAGTTAACTATTTTACACATTAGATCTATTTTAAGCCTGTTTATATATAATGAAAATGTGTATTATTTAAATTTTTTTTGATCTATTTTTACCAACACAAACAAAAACTATGCTCCAAGGTTAAATAGAATAAAATACTTTCTATTACTCAGAAAGCTTGGTAAAAAATTGAATAAGGAGGAAAAAAAGAAAACAAAATTTAGATGAGAACTATCTACTAAGAACATACCTGTTCTTAGTAAACATAAATAAAATAAACCTGTTTTAGAAAACAATTAGTTTGAGAATTCTGAAAACAATAAACAGAATATAGCTTGAGTTTGCAGAAGTTGATCAGTAAGTCATTATATTTTTGCCTTCTGTACATAAAAATATGTAAAAAGGAATGAGGCATAAGTTGTTAAATTTTTGAAATTAAGATTCCTGGCATGTGAATATTCCTCAATCAGGCTTGATTGACAACAGCTAATATTAAAAACATGCATTTATCTCCTATTTCCCTGTAATTGCCCATTGTTTCCATAAAAAAAAAAAAAAACTTCGGATATGCGCAAACCAGCTGTGTTCTTGTTAACAGACTCTGCATTATACAGCATCAGAACCGATCCTGGCAGGTTATTTATCATTGGTTTTCCTCCAAGGATGGAAAGGGTTACAACAGAATGATAGATGATTGCACTGAGAACACTAACACGGAGAACAATTAGAGTAGCAATTAACTTTAGCTTACCTTTTTTTTTTTTTTTTTAAGGCAAAGGGATACGTTTTTCTCAAGAAATATGCTTCAGTTAATTCATGACACCAGAAGGGTTTTTAGAATTAATATTTTAATCTTTCTTCTAAAATGTTGTTAGGGTAAGGGATAAACCACATTCCTCATTTCATTACTTTGATTAAACTAAAGGAGTGTTAATATGTTTTTCTCAGCAAATAAAATAATTTCCTCTCAGGTTTAAGAAAAATCTGGTTTTATTTCTAACTGAATAAAACGTAAATGATTCACCTATATATTTTGATCACTACCAGTTATTGGTGTATGACTTGAATTGTTTCCTTAGTTCTGAGTTTGCCTTTCAAATCTGTAGAATATTCTGATGGGATAGGGGACGAAATATTTTCCATAGCATGCTTTGCTAAGCCAAGGATAGATTTACATTCCTGTCTCTTCTAGTTGTTGTGGAGCGAGATTACTGCCATAATGGAAGTTCAAAAAGTATATCAGATTATGCACATATTTTATTTTGGGGGGGTTGTTTCCCCTGGTGGTACTTCATGACTAATACAATTGTATTAATATCTGTCTTTTTTCTTCAAAAAGATGTTTCTGAAATTTAACAATGTCTTAGCCTACATTGCTTTTTAATGTGATTTGCTATGAACATTACATTGAAAGAATCTAGTGTTGCAAGAGGCTGCTAGTTTGTTTCCTGGCCACCCAGACTCTAAAAATAATCACATAAAAACAATATTATTTAACTCACTGCTTGGCCCATTAGCTCTAGGTTTTTATTTGCTAACTCTTACATCTTAATTTAACCCATTTCCATTAATCTGTGTATTACCACAAGATCCTGGCCCACCAGCAAAGTTTCAGCAAGTTTCTCTCCAGCAGGGGCTCCATGGCTTTTCTCTGACTCTGACTCCCTTTTTCTAGCATTTAGTTTAGTTTTCCCTGTCTATCTACCCTATCAGGCCAAGCCAGTTTCTTTAATAACCAATGGTACTCACAGCATACAGAGGGGTATCCCACATCAATGTAGCCTATTGCATTTATTGACTTTTCATTATATATATTGTATGGCCATGATATGATAATATGAATATTTTCCAAACTTAGAAAAAAATAAATCTTATTTCTATGTTTTGATGGGCTCAGATAGAGTATTTTCCTGTGAATTTAGGAGAGAGAGAGAGTTTGTGAGTCTTTTCTGAGGCAGCTGAAGCCATGTATATCCTAAACATTTGAATATGAAGCTATTAATTATCTGTGCTCTTGGCAAAGCTTTCCTCCCAGTTGTTTGGCTATTGTCATTCTGGTAGGTGTACAATATAATGTAGTGTGTTTTTAAACAAAAGTTTAATAATTTTTTAAATGTAATATGTGTTGATAACTTTCACTCCGCCACAGCTCCCACCAGGTTCGGTTCTCTTTCCTAATGGCCAAAGTTTGTCTTGTCTGTACTTTGACAAAACAGCTGGTCTAGTTCCCTGGGATTTATAATCTTCCCCCAGCTTCTCTCGTGATGACCCCTGGGCCCTAGATGAAGGAGATATAAATATATCAGTTGGACAGAAGCACCTGGTTAGTTCTTTCTGTCTACCGAAATTCTATGAGAGCACAGAGTTGTACTTGTCTACAGATATAAGGATAGCTACTTAGAATGTAGTTAGACATTCTCCTGGCTCAGGAAAATGACAGAACAATCCACTCTAAATCTTATGGCCTCCCCAGTCTCTGACATTTTAAAAAGTTTAAAAGTGTATGTACAAAAAAACTCAAATCAAATTTCTAGAGCTCAAATATGTCTTCAATTTTTAATCATACAGGATATGAGTAGCCCAAATTAGATATTATTGGATAAAAGTTAGTAAGGATAAACACCAAAGTAGAAAATGAAAAAGTTGAAGTGCCTACAGATTTTATTCAAGTGTTTAAAATCTTTATGTTATATTTCATAATAATCCATGGTTTTATTACAATTATATCATTTCTCCCTTCGCTTTCCTCTCTGTAGCCACTATCTCCAACTACTCCCATACCCTCCATTTTCAAATTGAGAGCCTTTATCTCTGATTATTTTATATACATATACATGTAATGTGTATATGTGTGTGTCTGTGTTTGTATGTGTGTATCTGTGTGTTTGTTTCCAAGTAAGTGTATAAATTTACCCTACTGGGTCCACTTTTGTTAGTGTGTGTGTGTGTGTGTGTGTGTGTGTGTGTGTGTGTGTCTGTGTATGGTTTCAGGGCTGACCACTTTGTATTGGATAATGAATTAAAGCACTCATCCCTGTGATAAGCCAATTCTCTGTCTTCCAGAATTCATTAGTTGCCTGCAGTTCTTTGTCTACAAGTGGGGCTCCTTGAAATATCTTCCTAAGTAGTAGCCTGTCTTTTGAAATCATCTTTGTTCAGGTCTTCTTTATAAAGCTATCTATAAGAGAGGCACTCCCACAGAGTTCTTCCTGGTATTCTGACTCTTACAATCCCTCTGCCCTCTCTTGTACAATGTTTTTTAGTCAGTGAGGCAGAAGCTGTGCTACAGTTGTATCCATTGGGGCCTCCATATGCAATAGAGGGATACTTCTTGGATGAGAGGTGCTAGCTATACTTATATCTGAAGATTTGGAGCTAGCAACGGAGAGAGAGAGAACATTGTAGTATTTGTCTTTCTGGGTCTGGGATACCTCAGTATTATCTTGTCTAGGCCTACCCACTTACCTGCAAATTTCATGAATTCATTTTTCTTTACAGTGGAAATATTATTTTGTTGAGTATATGTAAAATATTTTTATTATCTGGTCATACATTGAAAAATATTTCCTTTTTTTCCACTCAATAGTTATTTTGAATAGGGCAATAGGATTCTTTATACTTATTTCCAGAATGCCAGAACCAGTTTGCATTCCCACCAGCGGCAAGCAAGTGTTACTATTTCCTTGCAACCTTGCCAGCATGTATTGTCTGTTTTGTGTTGATCTCAGTTATTCTGATTGGGGTGAGATGAAGTCTCACAGCTTTTTCAATTACATTTTCCTCGTTGATAAGGATGATCAACAGTTTTTGAGATATTTCTCAGCCATCTTTATTTCTTGAACTAGGAACTCTCTGTTTAGATCCTTAGCCCAATTTTTAATTGGGTCCTTTGCTTTCTTGACTATTAATTGTTTTGAGCTCTTTGTATCTTCTTGATAATAAAACTCTGTCATATGGGTAGCTGGCAAATATTTTCTTCCATTTGTGTATTTCTTCTTCACTCAGCCAATTGTTTTCTTTACTATACAGAAGCTTCTAGTTTTATAAACTCCCTCTTGTCACTTGTTGGCCCTAATTTCTGAGAAAATGAAGTCCTATTCAGAAAGTAATTTCCTACATCAACATCTTATAGAGTAGTGTCTATATTTTCTCCTAGCAATTTTAGTGCTTCAGGTTCCAGCCTGAATTCTTTCATCTCTTTGCATCTATTTTCAATGAGCAGGATGATAAATGTGGATCTCATTTCATTCTTCTACATATGTACATCAATTTTCCCCAGCACTATTTATTAAAGATATTGTCCTTTCTCCAAGGTATATTTTTGTTCACTTTATCCAATATGAGATTGTTAAAATTCTGTGTATTCATGCTTGAGAAATCAGGGAAACAACACATTTTATGAGCCTCAAGTAATATTAAATATATTGAAGTAAATCTAACCAAGCTACTGAAAAACTTATATGATTAAAACTTTAAGGCTTTGAAAGAAGAAACAGAAAAAGATACCAGAAGATTGAAAGCTATCCCATGCTCATGGATCTGTAAAACTAGCATACCAAAAATCCAATTTCCATCAAGATAATCCAAAGCCAATAATTTATAAAATTTTAAAGGACAGTTCTCAAATTCAAAGGGAAAAGCAAAAACCCAGAATAGCCTAAACAATCTTGAACAATGAAAGAATTTGCCAATTTCAAGTTATATTGAAGACCCACAGTAATAAAAACAACATGGCATTGTCATCAAAACAGACACAATGACAAAAGGATTGATTTTGATAAAATAGGTATAAAAACAGACACATTGATAAAACTGAAGACCTAAACAGAAATCCACACATATAGATATTTGAGTTGAAAGATCCAGACATACACACTGGAATTTCAACAAATGGTGTTGATCAAACTGTATGGTAACATGTAAAAGCCTTCAAATAGATCCATGCTTATACCTGGTATAAAATTTAAGCTCAAGTGCATCAAAGACCTCACCATAAAACCAGATAACTAAACCTGGTAAAGAGAAAGTAGGGGAATATCCTAGAATGCATTGGCATATGAGGTAACTTTCTGAACAGAACACCCATAGTGCAGGCCTAAGATCAATAATTAATAGATGGGTCTTTATAAAACTGAAAAGGTTCAGTAAGGCAAAGAACACCATGGCAAAGTCAAAGTGAAAGAATGCAGAATGGGAAAAGACTTTGATCAATTCAACATCCAACAGAGGACTAATATTCAAAATATATAAAGGACTCAAAAAGTAGTTATCAAATAAAACTGTTAATTTAGTTTAAAAATTGGATACAGATCTAAACAGGGAATTCTCAACAAAGGAATCTCAAATGGCTGAAAAACACTTATAGAGAGGTTCAACATTGTTATCCATCAGGAAAATACAAATCAAAACTATTTTTAGATTCCATCTCATACCTGCCAGAATGGCTAATATCAGAATCATGAGCTCATACTGGTGAGGATATGGAGCATAGGGAACACTGCTCCATCGCTGGAGTGTAAGCTTGCACAGCCACTTTTGAGACAGAGTTCCTCTGTGTAAACAGTACTGGCTGTCCTGGATAAAGGGTTGCTTTCTACAAATTAATAACAGGGACCTATTGCCAACAGCAACACCAACACAACTCACTGAACATGAAGAAGTCAAGCTAGTACCTACATGAAGCTTTTACCCCTAATTTCTAGACTCTTTGGTGAGAGAAGATACTCTGTAAGCTACTGAAAGAGAAATGCAGACAACAACCCAGCCGCCAAGTATTTGACCTATAATCTGTCCTGTCTGCAAAAGATGCTAAGGCAATGCTGACACAGAATTTATGGAAGTAGGCAACAAATGTCTGATTTGACTTAAGGCCCACTACACAAGAAGTAACCTATACCTCACACTGCTTGGGTAACCAAGAACCAGACACTAGATAACCCAGAGACCTAGAGTAAAAACAGACACTACTGTTCAAAGAAAAAAAAATCAGTAAAATATCTCTTAATGATATTCTGCTGCAAATTTCATAGATTCTTGCTTTATTGATCAGTGTTTTTCTCATCAGAGAGGCGTCCTCTGGCAACATATTAGACAGAGGCAGAGACCTACATACAGCCAGACATTATGTGGAGTGACAGTCTAAAAGGGAGGTCTCCCTCAAATCCTCATCTCTGAGCTTAGGGATTCCAGGGTAGAGGATGCAGCAAGATTGTGATAGCCAGAGGGGTTAGAATATTCAAGGAGGAAGAGGTCCTTTGAATCAACTAAGTAAGGTGCTTAAGAGCTCACAGAGATTGAAGCAGCAAGCAAAGGGCCTATATCGTTCTCCACCATGGTCACTGAGTACGTATTATAGTTATGTGCTTAGTATTTTTATTGGACTCTTGACTGTGAGAAAAAGTGAGTGGGTCTCTGACTCTTTTGCCGACTTTTGGGACTCCTACTGCTGTTGGGTTGGCATGTCCAACTTCAATATAATTTTAGCTTCACTTTATTATATCTTATTTTGTTGTGTTTGGTTGTTTTCTCTTGTTCTTTTTTTTAACAAGAGGCAGAAAAGGGTTATATCTGGAAAGAAAGGTGGGGGGAGGAACTGGGAGGAATGGAGGGAAGGGAAACTATAATTAGGATATACTGCATGAGAAAAGAATCTGACTGGGTAATGTGGTACACACTTTTATTGACATATCTTGGGAGGTAGATAAAGGCAAATCTCTGTGAGTTTGAGACTGACCTGGCCTACAGTGAGTTCCAGGACAGTCATGGCAGTTACACAGAAAAACCCTGTCTTGAGAAACTAAAAATTAAAACAAAAGAAAAAAAGAAAGAAAGAAAAGAATTTATTTATCAATAAAAGGAAAAAAATTAATCTACATTTTATACAAAATCTACAATATTTAACAATAAAAGAGATGGCAATCTAACCAATAAGTGCTAAATGGTCAAATACAAATGCCCCCCAAAAAATACCCCCAGAAATGCTGGAAAACATTCAGCATTGTTAGACAACACATAAATGTGAATCAAAACTACTTAAACATATCACCTCATCCAAGTCATAGTGGTTACCTGATGGAGGAAGGTCATTGGTTGATTAAATAAAGAAGCTGCTTGCCCTGATAGGTTAGAACGTAGGTGGGAGGAGTGTCATTGGTTGATTAAATAAAGAAGCTGCTTGCCCTGATAGGTTAGAACGTAGGTGGGAGGGGTGAACGGAGCAGAACGCTGGGAGGAAGAGGAAGTGAGCTCAGAGACTCGACAGCTCTCC
>NC_022009.1:6089252-6090758 GCF_000317375.1 Microtus ochrogaster | reverse complement strand
CACCTTGGGGTGCGACACATATGATTGGAAATGGGTTAGTCCAGGTGCGAGAGTTAGCCGAGAAAAGGGCTAGAGCTAAAGAGCCAAGCAGTGATTAGAAGAATACAGTGTCCGTGTAATTATTTCGGGTAAAGCTAGCCTTGCGGGCAGCGGGGTGCTGGGGACGCAACCCCGCTGCTCATATTACTACAGTTACCATTAAGAAAACAAAAACAAATAACAAATTCTGTACAGAGGCTTCTCAACAGATGAAAGATAGAGCTTCCATATGACCCAGCTATACCACTCCTGGGTATGAACTTAGAATACCCCAAATGACCTTACTATAGCAATATTTGCACATTCATACAAATAATTGTCACAGTATTCATAAATATCAGATTATAAAACCAATCTAAATTCTTGTATAGTTGTGAGAATAAAGAAAATATTAGGTATCTATACAATGAATTTTATTATTTGAATTTTATTTAGCCATAAAAATTGAATGACATCATATCATTTCAACAAATAAATGAGACTACAGAGTCATCATATTGAATTAAAAAGCCAGTCCTACAAAAATTAATACTTTCTCTCATGTGGAGAAACCAGCATGGGGGCAGAGCATCTAAATAAATGGTATAATAATGAGGATGTAGAAGGAGGAAATATTAAAGTGGAAGAAGGGGTACAAAGCAACAATTGAGGATGTAAACAAGACACAAGTACACTCTACACATGCATGAAAACATAATAAAACTCTTTATGCTGGCCAATTATTTTATGCTAGAAAATTATGAAAATTAAAATAATAAATCTGTCTCACATGTATCATGTTGGCTAAAGAAAAGTAGAAATAAAAACATTGTAACAATTTATTTATTTGACACCTTCATAGAGAGAACATTAGAATACAAGAATAAAAGAACAATTTCTGAAGTTGGCCTGTATGAAGGCTCTGCTGCTCGGGATTTTATGACACATGATAAGATGATTTAGGCAGCATTTTCATGATTTCATTTACCAAAACTTGCAGAAATACTGACAAAATTAAGCTTTACCAACATATAAATCATGTCTTAATCTCAAAACTAATAAAGAAAAACAATGACTCTACTCATCTGCATCCAAAGGCTTTTGATGTAAATCTAAGATTTCATCATTTACTAGAGACCCAAAACTGACATTTTTAATGGAACTCGTTGATGAAAAAAATTTAATCTTTATAAAAATGTATTACAAACACATTTTGGCAAGCATGCACATCCTGCAGTGAATAAAAATGAAGAATCATTATTCCCAGAGATAATTTAGCCTTAGCAGTACCCATGTACAATAAATTTAGAATAAATAAGTGCTTAGTGAAAGTCCTGTAATAATCTTTGAAATTGAAACTGAAAATGAAACTTCATTAATGATAAACGAATATCACAAAACACTGCTATGGAAGTTTACAGGAGGGCAGTGTAAATTCTTAGAAGTTGTTATAAAAATGTGGACCGTAGCCGGGCGGTGGTGGCGCAC
>NC_022009.1:6087538-6088062 GCF_000317375.1 Microtus ochrogaster | reverse complement strand
CAGGCTGGTCTCGAACTCACAGAGATCCGCCTGCCTCTGCCTCCCGAGTGCTGGGATTAAAGGCATGCGCCACCATCGCCCGGCAATATGTTACTTCTTATCATGAGCTGGATGACATATCCTGAGGTTGTTTGAATTTTCTTTTATCTTTTGAAGAACATCCACAAGAAAGAGATACTTTGCATCTCCTTCTCTTCCTCTTTCTGTTGCCATACTGCCTTTATTTTCTTTCACCTGTAAGGACATATTCTAGTTATAGCATTTATATTAGCAATGGAAATAACAAAATTTGTATTATTCAACATCAATGAGACAGACACCCCACTTCATCATTCTTTATCTAATTTACGTGTCTTATATCTGTCAAGTATATATGGTTATACTTATTTTACATAACAAACTGAACTGAGTCTTAGCCAGGTGGTGGTATGTAGTAATAGGAGCGGCGGGGCTGCATCCCCAGAACCCCGGCCGCACCCCGGCCGCCTCCAAGGCTAGCTTTACCCGAAATAATTACACGGACA
>NC_022009.1:6017140-6085548 GCF_000317375.1 Microtus ochrogaster | reverse complement strand
CCAGCATTCTGTTCTGTTTACTCCTCCCTCCTGTTTTAACCTATCAGGGCAAGCAGCTTCTTTATTTAATTAACCAATGACCTTCCTCCATCAGTGGTAGTGGTGCACGCCTTTAATCCCAGCACTTGGGATGCAGAGGCAGGGGGATCTCTGTGAGTTTGGGGCCAGCCTGGTCTACAGAGTTAGCTCTAGTACAGGCTCCAAAGCTACAGAGAAACAAAAACAAAACAAAAACAAAAACAAATAAACAACAACAACAACAACAAAAAAACTGAGTTTCAAAGAGTTAGAACTTCAACTTAGGTCCAAAAAATTAGAAAAAAAATATTTGATTTCAATACTTCTGTGTTTATAAACAGCCTTGAAGTATTTCAGACTGTACTATTTTTTTTTAATCATCAGTCCTGACTCAGTACCTAGGTTTGAGATTATTCTGTATATTATAGGCCTATTTGTCAAGTAGAAGTAACCATTGCTTTTATTTATTTCTTAATTCTAAGTACCATTAGTTGTCATTGAATTACTGGACTAAAATCATGGCGTTTATTTTCTAAAGGGAATCTTTTCAGTCTAGGACTGCTACTGGTACAAACTTCAGTTAACATGATTTTAAATTGTGTTTTGAAAATTTTAAATTAAATGTGTCAAGAATAGATGACTCATTTTTGGCTTTTTTATTTTCTAATTTTATATATTCTAATATCTGTTATAGAAATTTTTCATTAATATAAACAATGATTCGTATAAAAATAAGTAGTCAGTCTAACTGTATGCACATCTACCATCCCTCTTCCTCAACTATTCTTTTATCTACTTTTGTCCCTCTTTCTCTGAAATCAAAATATTCAAAATTTTCTACTGTTATATGTCAGTAGTGAATCTCTTAATTTGTGTATTCAAAATCACTAAAAAACTTTTGAATTATTTTATCCATCTTTTTGATCTCAGAAGACATTGAGCTTATGAGAAGCTTAGCTTTCGTGAACTGATTAGTTTAGATAAGAAAGAATTGGTAAAATTTGCTTTTATTCTCTCAGTTGTTAATATGACAACATATAAAATAAAATTATTTTCAGATAGTTGTGCATGAAGACAGGTTATGGAAGAGGAAGAAAACCACTGTTTTCTTTTAAAAATTAGAATGATGCTGTTAAGATGCCTAAATGATAATTAAGTTTGACATAAATTGAATTATAATAATTTAACACAAAGGAAGTGAGTGAATATGGTCTATAGCCTTGCCCTCTCAATAAGAATTATATTTAAGGTTCTAATATCAGATTTTATATTATTGTAATATTGGTTTGTGATTTAAGTTACAATATTGAAATGTAATAAATATTGAAGGGAAGTATATTGAATCAAGATTTAAGCATATATCTAATTTACAAATTAGCCAAATATTGTGATGAAAGATATTGTTATAACACAATGCAGATAAACATGCATACAACCAATGTTATAAAGTGCATTGTGTTTTTTCAAATGATAAATCTTGTGCTACGTAGTAATTTACTAAACAAAAATTAGATTAAACAAATCTATAAAATACTGCTTTGTAAAAGATCAATTCCTAAATATTTGTAGCAATTTTACCATTGAAGAATTAAAAATCATAGATTCACTTAGCAAACTGCTTGCTATCCAAGCACAAGAATTAGTTTACATCACCAGAATCAATAGTGATTTTTTTTTAAAAAGGTGCAATGGTGTATACCTACAATCTCATCTGTGAGAAAACAGAGAAGGAACAGAATCCTCAGTTCATTTAGAGATTAGGAAGTCAGAGAGAGTGAGAAATAATATGAACCTAGCATAAGACAAGACAAAGGTGAACACATCACTAATTCTGTTTTTCCTTATGTATCTATTGGGAAGTTGTACTGTATCCACCATGAATATTAATATAGCCTTGTAAAACCAAGCAAAGTGTGCAGTTATTTTTAAGTATGAGAAGACAAAGATGAAACGAGAGACACTTCCATCCAACGTGGACAAAATAGGCTCTTAGATGAAAATTCTCCTGGGTGTGACCCACATGATGACATATCAGACAGGAATATAGCATATCCAGTGAGCATCAAGGTTGTAGTAATATTCACAATGACTCATACCCCTTGCTGTAGCATGGAGTTCTGGAAATTTTACTTTTCTTTCAGATGACAAAATAGCCTTCAAGGTATTAATTTTGCTTCTTGCAAATGAAGGAACTGATCATGACAAGAGAAGGTCAGTTAGATGATTGTACATAGAAATGGGGGCATTCAGAGACTTTTTAGTAATTAATGAATTTGGACCTGAAAAGACATTAATTCATTTTGATTCTGAATACAAAATGTATTATGATTTGGCATTCCAGGAAGGAACTTGTGAGTCTAACTTATTAATAAAATTTGCCTTAGGTCTAAGTCACAGTAATTCTGTTGAAATTCTAAATGCATTCTGCAGTTGTTTACTTAGCTGAAGAATGCACAGTTGAAATATACATATTCAACAAAAAAAATAGCTTCTAAGTAACCCTGAGACTTGCCTGCTAAGGATGGTTCTAGTAAAATTTGCAAAGCCAAGCCATCAGAACTGCCAGTCCCCTGAATAAATGCAGAATTGATGCTAGACCCCTGGAAAGATGGCAACACTGCATCTTATCATCACAGACTTATAAAGAAAGGAGTATTGATGGCTACCACAGTGTTCAATGAGCTTGTCTGCTTTCCTGACTATGAAGACGGATGGGCCCTGGAGAGCAGTGTATTGCCTTAAATATAACATGGCTTTAACAATGCATCCACTTTCAGCTGTACATTCAGCTTTGATTTACTCGCTGGAGATTTAGGGTTGTTAGTGTGCACATTCCTAAATGTAGGTATGCAGATGCTTATAGAGTAAGGACACAAACAGAAACACTTTCTGATTACACTAATCCGTGAGTAAACAGACTCAGAATCAATTATTTTCACCTAATAAAGACAATGGTATATGTTGATAACATATCTCAGACTTATCTGAATTTTTATTCAATCTCATTCTAATTTACTTTCCATTAATAGATTTTTGCACTACATTCTGGACTACTTAGTTGATGGTATTATTCTTATATGCAAAGAGTGAATGAGGTCCTTCTCATGGCTCATTTGCCAAAGAATAAGGCCTGAAAATGACTGTTTCAGGAGTAAAGATAAAGACATACAGAAAAAAAATCAGTCATTTCAATAAACAATTTATATTTTAACACAATATTTTGTGTAAATCAAATTGATTAAGATTTTATGTAAATGTGTTGAAATTGTAAATGAAGTCAGAACCCTTGCTAGTGATATTTTATTTCCTTTTGGCTCAGGATGTATCATGGTGCACCTTGGCTCTGTTATTATTCTTGAACAGTGAAACTGAGCCAAGCATCATTTCTAGCAACTCAGAGTTCTATGAGAGGCATTTCTTGCTGTAGAACCGTGAAAGAGTTGGATGGGATAGGATCTGAAAGATTGCTTTTAGAAAACTGCTAAAATTGTTATTTGTGTTTGAGCCTGATGTACTGTCAGGAGATGGGAGCTAACAGAAGTTGAGGAAAAGATTTAGTTACAAATGGATCGTGAGATGTGAACCTAAAAAGACCCCACACAGGTTGCCATTACTGATGAACCTGTAACTTGGGAACAGGCTATGAAGACACCATCTGAAATTGATCCCATTCCTTTGCTGGAGTCTACACACTTAACATCTGTGTCTTCAGTTGGTGAATTGTCTTCACTTTGTCTTCTAAATCATGAATCATGTCCCCCACTGAGAACTTACCTGGATCTCCAAAAGAAAAGGTGTGCTATAAAATGTTTCTGGTGTTATGTGTGTCAAACAGATGATAGAGATTTGTCCCTGTGGGCATCTCAGGAACCATTCACAGCCCTTTAAAATATACTAGACTTCTCAGTTTGCAAAAAGATGGCTTCGTTCTTCTGATTGAACCAACACAGGAATTCCTTATACAATATCCCATAAATTCATACACAAAGACAGCAGCTCAAGTAAATATTTCTCAGAAAAGTGGAATAATATTGGTAGCACCTGTAGACAAAATGAGAGGGGATTAATATCAGATCCCTTAATAATTTTAATGAATTTTATATGTTTTATATCTACTTTATCACCAAAATAATAAAATTGAAGACAATGAAGAATGAAACACAAGCAGGAAGTCTGCAGTGAGAAAGTGTGTCCAGATAGGATAGAGAAGCCATACTAATGGAAACTCAACAATAAAGGGACTAAAAGAAGGCCGAGGAATGACAATGGCAATAGACACGTTAGTGTAGAATGAGGAACTGTCTTGCCTGCCTGTTCTACTAAGATGAAGAATTGCTACCAGAGCCTGGACATTTGTTTGTTGGGTGCCCGGACCCAAAAAAACTCACACAGAAACTATGTTAATTGCAATACTACTTGGCTGATAACTCAGGCATATTTCTAACTAGCTCTTACATCTTAAATTAACCCATTTCTATTATTTTATAGTTTAACATGAGGCTCATGGTTTACTGGTAAGGTTCTGCCATCTTTATCCATTGGCAGTTACATGGATCTCCCTCATTCTGCCTTCTTCCTCCCTGCATTCATTTGAGCTTTCCCGTCGACCGTTATTCTTCCTTGACATAGGCCAAAGCAGCATGTTTATTAACCAATAGTAATAAAACATATTCATAGCATACGGAGGGGAATCCCCCTACATCATCTTCTCTTTTCTGTCTAAATTATAAGTTTAACATAGTAAAATTAAATTTAACAAAACAACAGTTTCAAGCAAGAATTACAATTACAATATTTAGTCTATTTGTATTAGGCAAAAATTAAAGAAAATATTCTATCATTTCTTTCATCTTTGTGAGTCTAAAATTTTGTATCTAATTTATCTTTTACTATAACTAAGGAAAACTATAACTATCTGTCATCAGCTACATTTAAGACCTCAGAAGGATATAATATTGCCCTAGTAAACAGGAAAAGCATTGTATGCAACTTCCAAAACTATAGAATTGACAGAGACATCTCGCTGCCTAGAAAGTCACCCAAAGTTCATCTGTAAAGTTAAAACATCCATCTTCAGCCTACAGGCCGATAGTAGACTTTTCCATGAAGCAGAAAATTTGAAAGACTCTTTCACCTATATTGGCAGTTTGACAGTCACTTTCTTCTGTGTCATGCAGAATTTCTGACAGACTCTTACATGAGTCCAGGCAAGAGCTGTATCTTGCCCAAATGACTAGCAAACTACATAAGGAGACTTTTTGATGCCGCATCATCCTCTTGCAGTAGATTGGTGTTATCAGAAGCAGATATGTCTTATTGTTATGAAAAGTCCTAAGTTAGCAAAATATTTTAAAAGGCATATTATGTAGGTCTTTAAAGGTTTTAAAAATACCTATCCATCTGAAATATATCTCTGTATATGTAGAAAATCTAACTAAAATAAATAAAATTTTGACTATTATTATTATAAATCTGTAATTTGTATTTATATATTACATTTTAAATGAGCTGTATAAACATAAAAGCTTAAACAAGAGTAGAAGTATACCTTTAATAAAATTGAACTTAAATTTGTATCAATAAACCAAAGTCTATACCAAAGTAAAGTATTCATTTCTTCTTTCTTTTGGAAGCTGCTTGATTGCAGTTCATTTTTATCTGGTAATATTATTTCCCTTCTCAGGTTTTTGATGAGGTGGAAGACTAGATAGTCACAGATACTTTCTTCTCATTACTTAGCCAAAGGATTTTTTTATTGATTTTATTGAGGTATACATTTTTTTCTGCTCCCTTCCCTTCCATAAGACTTAGACTCCTTAGGATAAAATAATTATTGAAACATTTAGCTTATGTTTGTTGCTTGATGTTGTACATGCTAGTTGTAATTCTAAATTTTATGTAAGTCTGCCTCTCCTTTTCCCTAGACAAAATTTGATATTTATTCTTATTGTATATACTTTTGTATAAGGCTTAGAACCCTATTATTTATACAAAAGAGGGAGGTGTTGTGGGAATTCCTTCAGCCAACACATTTTTAGATACTGGTCCAGTCTGAGTGTGGTCTGAAGTACTATAAGTGCAGAGGAAAAGCATTTCTGGCTACTTTTTTTCTTTTGGATTCAGTTCCCAGTTCCCAGTGCACACAGAGGTCTGTGGATCGCTATCCTTACAGTGAGTATATCCCCAAATAAATAAACCTTTGTTATACTCTATTCCAGGCTATTGTGGAACTCTCTGATACTCCTACAAAGAGCTACGGGCAACTACTGACAGCAGAGAGACAGGGAATTAACCTTTCCAGGCATGAATGCTCTAATTTATTGATCAATACAAGAGGTCAGCACTGAAACCTTATACACAAAAGCAGGCTCAACAGGCTTTATCTATATGTTTACACACACACATACATACACACCAAAGAAAGAGAGGCCATTAGTTTGAAAGTATGAAAAAGAGAAGGGAGGTACATGGGAACAGTTGACAGAAGAAGAGGGAAGGGGAAAGTTTGTAATTATATTTTAATAACAAAAGAATACAACATAAAGTTAGTTTGTTCTAAGTATTTTATAAATCATTATTTACTTAAATCTCATTTTACTTTTTAAAATTGTTCTTTAATAGCTGCTTTCAAAACAAAATGAGATTATGAAAACAAAGTATTTCTTGATAAGTTTTTAATCTGTCCTGCACCCACCATTCCCATTCCACTGCTTTCTTGAAATCTTGAAAAGAAATTTTGGAAGAGCCAGGCCTGTTTTTTAATCCTTGAAAAAGGCCTCTGTCCTCAGTTTATGTTCAGTAACATGCAGATGGATGGGTGAAAGGGTGGACAAGCAGACGGACAGATGGACAGCTGAGTAGATGGAGATCATTATGCATTTTGTTTAACGTTTTTGCCTTTTTAGTTCTTTACGGTATGCTCCCTTCCTCCTTCTAGAAATTCCACAAGCATGTCCACTTTTCAATTCTTAGACATTGATGACTAACCCATTTGCTAAATTTTTAATGCTTATTTCAACAAAGTCCATTTCATTTCAATCATCATTTTCTTCAGTAGTGATATTGCTGCATTTGAGAGCAATTGTGGACTGTTTGCTCTTACATCAGAAAATAATTAACTCAACACTACTGAAGAAAGGAATGTCCAAACCTGTTTAACTCCTTTATTTGATATACTTGTAAAGTGATTATCAGATGGCAAAAGAGGAATTTTGAGTCTTTTCTTGATACTCATTATTTATATCTTCCTAGATCATTCTATATGTTTTTTGTTTAGAATCAGTTAATGCAGTAAAAATCTACCCCTCACACTTCTGAGAATGACACATATGTTGTTGAAAAGAAAGGTTTATACTGGTTGTTTCTAAATTGTTTCCATTTCCCTAGAATAGCCTATGCTTGCTAAACACGATGACAACTCTACACTCAAAATTTGTTCCACATAAATTTGCTTTCTTAGATCACCCCTAAATATCTCGTTGTAACAGGTTTCCTTAAATCTGAGCACCAACTTGTTCATAAAACATCTCTGAAAAAGAAGAACCATGATTAGTTTATTTTCTTTTCCAGCTACCCTTATAGAAGATTACAGGACATACCATGAAAGCAACTCTGTTAATATATTCTATTTTTTCAGTAAATTGAGTAGGTCTAGTTTGAGAGATTCTATGAGAAGAGAGTTAAAATGATGATCTCAATGAAAAGATAAAATATTATAATAGAAAACTGATTACAGCATACTATATATATGCATGGGTGCACATACATATATATGTTCACAAATCTATATATCTACATGTATATATACATAGACATACACATAGACTATGATAGATAGATAGATAGATAGATAGATAGATAGATAGATAGATAGATAGATAGATAGATAGATATGGGTCCTGCCTGCACTTATTCATGAAGATAGACAGAGAAAAGCACATTGTAAAGAAAACCTGTGAGAGGAAGTAAAGAGGAAAGGTAATATAATTTTAGATAAAGGCCATACTATGACAGTATGTAAGTAAATTGAAAAATAATAAAATAATTTTTAAGTTCAGAGAATCTCTAAAATCACTTTACATTACCAATGTTTTCTTAACTCAGTTCTAGTAAAAGAATTTAAAAAGAAATCTATGGTTTCAGATTTTGATTGCCATGGTATTATATGTTTTTAAGTCAGCACTTACATCGAGTTCCATTAAATTTAAATCGGAGCATTAAGAAATAAGAGCGACACACCAATGTATTTCGTGTTCAGAGGCATCATCGCCACGCTCACCACTAGCTTGCCGTGTCTGTTTATTCGCCTTGTTCTTGTTTTAAGCCCTTGTCCTTGGGGCCCTGTTTGCCTGGTAGTGGATTTTTGCATAGCCTAGAAACCTATCTTGTAACAGTCCTTTCCAGTTGAGTTGTTTTCCACTTTGACACGTGCTTTTTCAACTCCTCAAATTTCCTGTTGCCCTCTATTGAGTGCCATATCAAACAGAACAGATGCCGTCTCTTAGCTGCTCTTTCAAACTTATTCATCCTTCCTAGAAACACATCCTTTCTAATTCTGGGTGACTTTCAAGGTCCCTCAAATCTTCACTTCTTTCCCATAAATTCCAGCTTTCTGCTGCCCTCTCCTGGCCCACTAGAGCACACTGACATTTAATGCTAATGTTGAAAGTAAATCCTAAGTATGGCAATAGAAGGAAAGCAGTGTGTGTGAAACACAGACTGTGCCCTGCATCTCCATGGAGTCATGTGAAACCTGCAAAAGGCAAGACCGGTTATGCAGATTGCAGCTCTATACTCCAGAGTAAGAAGCCACTTTAAATCCGCATTCTTTTTAACTGGGTCTCAAGACATCATCCTGACTAGCTTGAAGTTCCCCATGTAGCTGGAGCTGGTTTCCACATTACTAAGATTCCACTGTTTAAGTCCCCAGAGTTCTGAGATTAAAGGTGTTTGCCTATGCTCAATAATGGGTCACTTTCAATAGCATTGCTCTGTTTCAGGTAATGACAAACCACATTTTAGGAAGCCTTGAGACAGGAAAACATGACTCAATATTTTTTCCTAATACATGATTGAAAGAAAAGGATTTTAACAAGTATCAATTTATATAAAATAGAATTTTACAAAATTTTCAATTTAAGTATTTTATATTTATGTAATCAGTTAAGCAAAAACAATAATAATAGTTTATAGTTATCTAACCGACATTCAAAACAAGGACAGATCTTAAAGAATGTAAACATGTAGGTAGAAGCAATTCAGTGTTTTCTAACTTATATGGTAACTTTTAAACTTATTAATATTAGTTTCTCTGCCTCCGTTTTGATATTGACTAAGCACTATAACATATGAATTATTTCTGTCTATAGTCAGTGTCTTTCAAACTTCGTGCTGGTCCTATTTTTAAATATCAAATTGATATTTCTTAAGGAAAAGAGCCTTATAAATAGTTGTTCAAATAAAAAATCAAAATATGTAATTTCTCATTCACTGATGCTTTTATAAACAACCTATTGTCCAAAATTTTGTTTTGTAACTTTAGCATTATTTCAATTTCACATGGAGACATTAAGAATGTGTCTACTGATTTGCTGATATTGAAGTCATGGTCAAACCATGTTTGTTTTTTTTTTCTTTCTCACATGGTTGCTGATGGCCAACCCTTTGGCTGTGTATATTTGACCTCTTGGCAGACAAAATTCCAAAGAGAGCAGAAAAATTCCATGCTCTGAGCACTGGGATGAAAAGATTTGAATACAAAACTTTCTCCCTTCCCAGAATGATTTTATGGTTCATAGCCAAGGCACCACAATGACACTGGTGGCAAGTCTATCTGTAGTGAGAAATTTGAGGATGAAAAATTCTTCCTGAAGCATACAGGTCCTAGAATCTTGTACATGACAGAGGCTGCACCAAACACAAATAGTTCCTCGTTTTCCATTTGCACTGTCAAGACCGAGTGAACTGATGACAGACACATGGTCTTAATCAGGTGATTGAAGGGGGTGCTGCTGTGGAACCCAGGGAGAGGTCTGCGTCAGGAATGGCAACACCAGCAAGAGCTCCATTGTGACTCCAGACAGCTTTAATACTGTTGTGAACTTGCGTACATCCAGCTATTCCTTCTGTAACACTGGAGACTGCATTCTCCTATTTGCTTAGAGTGCACTATCCTCTCTGTTCTCACTTAAGTTTTCTAGGCTCCATATTTTCCTCATTCCCCTTCAAATCTACCTAGATTGCAAAGCCAAGTTTATGATTGTGAATGAAAAATTAATAAGAAAAAAAAGAGAACATGACTAAACCTAAGTACTTCACGTATTTTTGATTTGTTGGATTTGAGTAGATTCTGAGTGCCGAGATGTTGAAAGCGTCAGGTTAATCCGATGAGCTCCAAAATTCCTTCTCTAACTTTTGTCACATATTAGTCACTGATAATTGGTTCTCTTGGGCTCTTGGTAGCCCTGCCCTCTCTTCATATCTCTATTTGCTGTACTCATTAACTGGAAACTATTCAAAGAGTATACAGTCTCTCAAACACAGTAAAACTAGTGAAGATTGTCATTGTTAGCCTGCTGCTTGTCATTTATGTACTGTGGCAAAAGGCTGCTATTCCTTTATCTTTCAGAAGCAAAATCTTGACATTTTCCAAAATAATGTCTACAGATATCGGGACTTTTAGTAATTTTTGAACAATTGAGAAAATAGAAACATTTCTACTTTGTTAACATTCACTGCTCTTACTAATGCTGCATAATTTGCCCATTCTCTTAATTAAGATTCTTGCATTGAAATCATTAGTCATCTAAACTAGAGTGGCATAATTCTCTTGTGTACATCAAATATATAAGACTAGCAACAAATATCTATTGTCATACAGAAATTATGGCAAAACCATTTTTACAGTTCACATTTCTGCAGTACTATCAGAGTGTCACAAAGTGGCTTTTTCTCATACACAAACAAACGGTTCTGAGTTTGGGTTTATTAGTACAAATTTGCCTAAGATATATGCCTACCCTTTTACTCTAAATAGTCATTAGTCTCTAAAGCAGTATAGTTACTGTTCATAAACTAACATCTTAGGTGCCTGTTGGCATTAGGCATATTTAAAGTGCAGTACAAGTAGTGTAAAAAAACAAATCTATAATGGGAAAGTGTTTTAAACAAATTCACCTAACTCATACTGTAAACAAGAGGAGGAAATTCAAACCAGCTGGCATTTTTTGCACTTATATCATAAACGTAAATGTTTGTTTGTTTGTTTTACAAGACAGAGTTTCTCTGTAGCTTTGGAGCATGTCCTAGAATGTAAATAAAAAGTTTTAATTGAAATATAAATTTAAGTAAGAACTTTTACTGCCTTTTAAGAAAGTGGAATGATGGAGAGAAGTGAAAGTAACATACTGTACTGGAGGTTTCTCTCCTGCTTGCCAGTTACTAAATAATCACTGTGAAGCTTAATATTAATTACAAACTGTTTGACCTATTAGATCAGGCTTATGTTAGCTAGCTCTTGCAACTTTAGCCGATTTCAACTAGTCTATGTTTTACCAAGAGGCTCATGACATGTTATCTCACATCTTGCTTCCCAAATAGCCTGTGGAGGTTCCTGACTCTGCTTTCTTTCTCCCTCTCTCTGCTTGGATTTCCTACCTGGCTCTACTCTTCCTGGGAATTGGCCAAATCAGCTTCTTTATTAATTAAAGATAATAAAACATATTCACAGCATACAGAAGGGAATCCCACATCAAGATGCATCTTGTGCTCACCCTTTATGTTGACAAAGGGTCAGACTCCTGATAGTTTTCACACTGTTTCTATTTCTCAGAGATAATATCTGTGGGAAATATTCTTAAAGTCTATGCTGAAGCAATTGGTAAATATCGCTTGTTCTTCCAGAGAACCAGGAAATATATTCTGAGACAATTAAAAGCAGCAAAAGCTGAACAAAGGAGGTCATGGAGAATAGTTATCTGCAGCAAACTATTATAATCACAGAGTTATTGGTGCAAGGAATCTATTGTGGCAAACGAGGAAACAGCTGTGTATTCCTTCCAGGTTGATGGAGAGCAGAAAAGATAGAGAGCAGAGCAGGCATGCAAAGCACAGTTAGAAATTACAGCAACACCTGAGATCTTTAGAGATTCAACCAATTTTAACTAGATTTCTGAGCCACAAGAAATGACAGCTAACTTAGAAATTGTCATAAAACTTTAAGCTTTGATAGCATTATCCAATTTTTTATGCATCCTTGTCATTGGCCCCTCACGCAGTTTGTGAAATAAATTCCCCACTCTATAAAATCCTAAAGAAATCTCTAAATGCAGTCGGAGAGCAGAAAGGCCAGTGAGGCTTGGGGAAGAGAGCTTTGTCAAAGCTTGACAGTGTAATCTGTGTGTTTTGCACCTTCCATTCCCAAAGGCTGTGGCTTAGACGACAGAGAACAAATGATGTAGGGAGCCGGAAAGAGGCAGCACAAACACATGACTGAATCCAATCTTGATGTGAATAAAGATGTCAGATTGCCCATATTATATCTCCTGTATACTTCCTGTCATAAACCTCTCTCCTTTAATATACATTTCACTTCAGTCTTTATGTTCACATCCGATGTTTAGAAAAGAATTAAGTTTATAGATAGTTCCATATCCCATATCTCCATCCATTCTTCAAGTAAGTAGTTTTTTATATTCTTTAAATAGATGTCAACAGGATAGCAACAACTAATAAGATTTTTTAATTAATAAGGTATTGCTTTCACTTAATTAGCTAATCACAGAATTCCCTTTCATCTGCTTCCCTGACAAAACCTCAGATAATTTTTTTTTCCATTCCCTGTCATGTTTCTCTATGATTTACCAAACCATCTTTACTGACCTGCAATTTAGGTTCATGTTCTTGATTTATAGGTAAGCAAATATTTCACGTTGCCTGAAAGCTATCGTGTTCTCATTTTTGTAAGTAAAGTTTTATTGAAACACACCCATGTTCCTCTCATTGTACCATGCCTAACTTGACCATTAATACCAGGTCCAGTTTTGTTTCACCGTGAAAGCCCCTTTCTATCACGCATATGTATTAACTAAGCATGCTCATCAGTACTCCTCTTCCCTAAAATGTACAAATGAAGTAGTCTTTTAAGCAGCCTTTCTGCATCCGTTTTCCTGTCCATCTTCTATCTTTTTAGTAAAATTTTTATTTATTATTTGAGTTTTATATGAGTTATTTAGAACATGACTGTCATTAATTTATGATGTTCTGACCTACATGCATCCCAATTTGCTTTTTTTCTTCAACTTTTCAGGAATATAACTACTCTATAGAACTCATCTATTTTGTCATGTCTAAAATAATTACATACAAAATAAAAATGCAAACATTTGCCTAAATTGTCTACTGCTTCACACCTTTGTATATGCTAAATTTAAAGTTCTATGGATAGCTTATATTCCATTCATGACAAAATTATTTCTCTATGAAGTCAATATGTTTCAAAGCCATTGTGAATTCACTAACTCAAATAGTCATAGACGTCTCTTTCCAACCATGTTCCTTCATGCTTGCATTTTTGCAGTAAGCCAATATATACATAATTAATATGGTAGTTATTTGAGTATTTCATTTTTCCAACATAATATTTTATCGATTATTTGGGAATTTCACATCATGCTCTCCAATCACAATCACTTCCCAGTCTTTCTAGGTTTCCCCCCACACTTGTGACCTCCAATCCCCCCCCCCAAAAAAAAACCAAAAAGGATAAGAAAAATAAAAATCCCTACAGGTCCAATTTATGGTACCCATATACTCATTGGAGCATGGTCAAATTCCCAGTAGCCAGCCTTTTAAAGAAAACTGAGGTCTCCCCACCTGCAACCCTACCAGAGTCCTCAATTGTGGAGGGCTACACTTCAGCAAACTTATCAATTTTTAAGAGTTCTCTTTAATGTTTTCCTGTCTAGGCTGTTGTTTGGGGGTGGGGGAAGTGTGTACACAAGCCTCCTATGTCCCTTTTTCTCAACTGAGTCTGCGGTTATTGATACCACTGCAAAGTAACGTCTTTGCCCTGTACAGTCAGTGGGAACACAGACCATAGACTGCCATGAGTGTTTTGAGAGCAGAATGAACCACAGGCATCCACGGGTTCTCAGGCATCAGTACGAGCCATGGACCTCAACATGGTCTCTGGTAATAATGCAAACCACAGACGTCAACATGACCCTCTGCCATAGCCTGAGCCAAATCACTGTAGTCCTTGAAAGAACATGGCCCATAGATATCAACAGGGTTCCCTCCTGCAGTAGGACCAAGGACTGAGACATGGTCTCAGGTGACTGCACAGGCCACTCCCATCAATATTGGGCTCAGAAATTCACATGATTTTCAGTGATAACACAGGCCAGAGTCAACAACATTGTCCCTGGCTGCCACAGGACCTCAGACCCAGACATGACCCTCAGAAGCAGCACAGACCATGAACTTCCAGGGTTTTTTTTTTTTAAGTTTATAAATAATAAAACTTACAGTGGGTCTAACTTAGTATAATAAAAACTCTTCTATATTCGGTCACAAAATTAATCTCTGGAAAGTATTAAGAGTTAGGACTGTAGGAACATAGTTTTCAGTTCCATGTGCATAACTTCACATACTGTTTCTAACCCTGGCAGTTTCATTCTCTCTCTCTCTCTCTCTCTCTCTCTCTCTCTCTCTCTCTCTCTCTCTCTCTCTCTCAATCTCTCTCTTATTGAAAATAGATTTTTTTTTATACAATGTGTTCTTTTTATGCTCCACCAAATCCTTGGAGCTCTTTCTCACCTTCTCTCCTATCCAAGTCCACATTCTGCCCGTCTTTCATTAGAAAACAAGCAGGCATCTAAAGAACAAAAACAAAAAGAGATAAAGACAGAAAAACTGGGATAGGACAAAACAAACAAATAGACAAACAGAAGAAAAATAGCCGGATTTCAGAAGCAGTCATGACCCTCTCCAAAGGGACAGACACAGCCTCAGAAACAAAGGAATGGAACACCCACCCACAAGGACCGTATTGCGCATATTTTGACTACATTTTCACCCCCTAACACTTCCCATAACCAATCAAGGACATTTATTTTTGCTCATATATCCTTGTATGTGAGACCTTCCACTGGAGAGATAGATGTCAAGAGACTACAAATTTAGAGAAAACTGACATTCTCTCTCTCAATATTTGTCAATTGCTAACAGTTCTTTATCAGTCTCTATCAACTGCCAACAGTCTCATCTCCAATTATATAAACTTCTAATATAATGTACACAATGACTTCACACACAGTATTCTGTTCATACATAGAACAAGAGCTTTAAGTAGCCTACAATTAGTTCTTATGAACCCTGCCATCTTTGACACATTCTGAATTCTGACACATTAATTTATTGGTGTCAGAACCTAAGCACCCATATCATGTCAATAGATAGTTTGCTCTTCATCACACACTAGGGCTAAGAATAATACAAAATATGCCACAAATTTTCTATTCTATGGCCATGTTCTAGCAGCTAATTAATATAATGATTATAATTATAGAATATATAAAATATACAGGTTTTCCCAATAAAATCTCCTATGCCTATAAATGGTAATCAATTAACATAAACCTTCTTATACCTTCAACAATCAAGTTTATTTCTTTTCCATTTGCCCAAACTAAAATTAATATCTACTATCAGCAAAAAATAATCAATAGTAACCACAGAAAATGGTCTGTGATCCATTATATTAGTCTTATCAAGGGTACAGCTAAGCCTCTGTAGTGGAGTAATTATTGATTATTCATTCATTTGGGAAGAATGTTGAATTTTTTATGTCAAGGACTTTTCTAAATTGAGAAACATATTTGAAAAAATTTAAAATAAAAGCTATAAAATGACCTTAATTTCATAATAGAAATGAAAAAGCATGTGATTTTATATTAGTGATGGTTTTGAAGAAGCATAAAACAATAGGAAAATACTGAAGCTGTGCAATATAGAAGGTTAGTTGACACATGTTAGCCCAATAAGCTTCTGTGTGAGTAGAGATGGCATATGATATGGGGCAAGTGATATAATCAAATCTAAAAATCATGACTACAATAGCATAGACTATGAGTATAATAGAGTGCATGAGTCTACAGATAAACACCTGCAACTGTAGTTCAGTTGTGAACTTTGAGTTGTGATGGGTCTTTGTGACATATATATTGTCATGACAACATACCATGAGCCAGATATAGAAGAACAAGTTTATTTTTTTTTACAGTAACAGAGAGTTAGTCTGTAAGTATCATTTTGGAGCGCATGGCATCAGGCTGGTGGACACGGTGCTGGAACAGTAGCTGAGAGAAACCATCTTAGAATGAACAAGAGAGGGAGGAAGACAGAAAGAAAGAACTGGAATTAGCATGGGCCTCAAAAGCCGCCCCTAGTGACACAGGTTCTCCAACAATTTTATACCTTCTGACCCATCTCAAATATTTCTACCAACCTGGGTAAAGTATTCAAATATATGAGCATGGGGGGCCATTCTCATTGGAGTCACCACAAGATGCCACAGTGGTTTTAAAGAGAAAAGTAACTATTTTCAAGAACCACCCTAAAGTCTGTACAGAGCCTGTAGAGGGTATGTGGTTGAAATAAAATTTCTAGGTGAAAAACAAGTACAAAATTTCTATTGAGAACTGGTAATGAATCATAGAATAGAGCAGCAGCAGGTTAGATGAGGTTATTTAGACTTTTAATTATTTTGACAGTTGGATCAATAATGCTTGTATGTAGAATACTTATGAAATACAAATAAACATGGGTGAAAAGGTGTTTTCAGCAAAAGGAAACTGAAAGAATATTTGACAATTATTGAGAAATATAATATATGGAGGATATATACTGAGAGTTTTTCTTATGCATGCAAATTTGAAGAAGTTTATGAAATATCCAGTAGATACAGTGAGTGCTTTTGGACAGGAGAAGCTAAAGTTCATATAAGAGCATCTTTATGGAGATATAAGTTGTAAGCTCGTTTAAAGAAAAATGGCAATCAGAGATCACATGTTGAAATTAAATTGCTAAGAAGTTTAGTAAAGATGAAGATAATAGGAAGTCTGTAGCATGAGCCTTGGAACAAAGAGGTCAAGGAACCAAGAAAAGAAGAATGAAAAAGGCTATCCTGAATGTCAAAGGAAAAACACATAAATGTGGAACCTCCTGAAGGCCACCTTGACTGCCTCCTCTAGAGTCTTGTGCTGAGTCCAGCAAGATGAAGATGAGAATTTTCCCTGAATTCACAGCGGGAATGATCATCAGTGATTGTGCGAATTGGTTTTCCAGAGCCGTATATTATAAGGGGAGATTAAATAGCATGAGAGGAAAAACACATATATGACATTTTAAATATCTTTTTGTATTTAAATAGAGCACAATAATGAGACGACTGATGGAGGCAAATGAGAGCTGTAAAGAGGATTTTTTCTTTGATGATTACCTAATGCTGCATTGCTAGTGAATTACTAAAATATACAGAGGAAAATGATGATGTAGAAAGAGAATTGTCTTTTGGTTAATAAGAAAAGCTACTGTCTTATAAAATGATAAAAGAATATATTTTATATGTACATAGAAATATATGTATTTAATAGGAAGAAACAGATTTAAGAGCACAATGACAGGACATTTGGTAAGCTATTAGAGAAGCTTCTGCAAAATCTTTATTAGTGGAATAGGAATAAACCCAAGCTGAACACAGCAATGGGAGATGATATTTTAAAGATTCTACTGGAAGAATGTGTCACAAAAGAGTTTTCTTGAATGACGGAAGAACAAGTCAGAACCTTGGGCAGTTAAAGATCTACTGGAAACTGGTACTTGTTTTCTCCAAGGCTAATATTTTGACATTACAGATGGAAAGAAAAGTCATTCAAGAATTTCAGTGATTTTGCTGAGTTATCATAATGATGGATCATCAGAACTAATTTGTGTATGATAAAGTTTGCTTTTCTTGCCATTTGATAAAGATTGAAATTAATGAAATGCATTTGTTTAGGATTGTCATTATGCCCTGTAATAGTAAGTCTATGGTAGATAAATATACATCAGAATAATAAAATATTTATAATTTATGGTGATTTTTCACACACAGAAGAGAGGTACCTCATATATATTTTAGATGATCATAGACTATTTAATTAGGAATTTTGCCGGTTGACTTACGATCTGAAGAATAAGAAATACTAGCTCCAGACATTAGAACATTTTTCTATCGATTGCTGAGAGAAAAGAGGGTAACACACCAAAAAATGATTGCTCAGAAAGCTGGAACACAGAATGAGAATAATGACACTCAAAAAGAGGTATAAGATGTCATGATACAGGACATAAGGGGCTAAACAGAGGGAATGCAAATCTATTGTCCAAATCATGTACCCAGTGAGCAAAAGGAATGCTAGACACAATATACAATGAAGACAATAGACAGCATCTGGGCATGCCCTGAACAATGTAATACTTATATATAAAAATTAAAAAATCAGGAATTATAATATTAAAATGTAGCTGTTTTGAAACTAGGTATCTGGTCTTTGTCTCCTGACATACCACTGGACTTTTGGACATGGCCAACAAAATCTGAGAGGGCCAATCTTCATTGCCAAGAGGAAAGACAGAGAAAAAAAAAGTTATCTAACAATCCTGTGAAAAGGAGGAAAACTAAAGATTTATCAAATGAATTGGGACAAGGGATTGAAAGAGGAGGGGACAAAACATAAGATATAAGCACACAAGTTCAAGGAGCCATTCCTGATGTAAAAATGAGATCAGCGTGGAGTGGAAAGTTCTCAACTTCAAGTTTGCGTTCTTTCTCTCTCTCTCTCTCTCTCTCTCTCTCTCTCTCTCTCTCTCTCTCTCCTTCCTTCCTTCCTTCCTTCCTTGATGTGGGAATGATTTCTTATTAATAAAGAAACTGCCTAGGCCCATTTCATAGGCCAACCCTTAGGTAGGCGGAGAAAACAGAACAGGATGCTGGGAGAAAGAAGCTGAGTCAGGGAGTCGCCATGATTGTCCCACTCCAGGCAGATGCAGGTTAAGATCATTCCTGGTAAGCCAGCTTGTGGGCCACACAGAATAATAGAAATGGGTTAGATCAATATGTAAGAGCTAGCCAATAAGAGGCTGGAACTAATGGGTCAGGCAGTGATTAAAAGAATACAGTTTCCATGTAATTATTTCGGGTATAAAGCTAGCTGTGCAGGCGGCCGGGTGCTGGGGACACAGCCTTGCTGCTCTTATTTCAACAGAGTGGCCCCACTAGCCATGCGGGCGGCCAGGTGCTGGGGACGCAGCCCGCAGCTCTTATTTCAACACTTCCTTCTTTCTTTCTTTCTTTCTTTCTTTCTTTCTTTCTTTCTTTCTTTCTCTTTTTCTTTCCTTCTTTCCTTCTTTCTTTCTTTCTTTCTTTCTTTCTTTCTCTCTCTCTTCCCTCCCTCTTTCTTTCCTTCTTTTCTTTCTTTCTTTCTTTCTTTCTTTCTTTCTTTCTTTCTTTCTTTCTTTCTCCAAACTTCTTTTATATGGCTTACAGGTGAGGTACTCTGACCTTACCTAGGGATACAGAATCTTCTGATGGTTAACTAGAGAAAAATGAAGAACTGCTCCAGGACTAAAAACTTTATCTCTCTATTAAGACACTACCCAGAAAAGCTTCCAGTAAGCACAGTTCCAGAAAAGAAATTCTCTATCCACTGGCTGAAGGTCACTGTCTTCCTGGCCCTGTAAACAGTATTACTTTAAAATAGAACAGCAGAGGTGGACTGAAGCTTGATTAAAAGCCCATCACCTGAAATGGCTGTGTGTCTATACAGCCTGCTCCAGTATACCAGAGAGTGATCACCAGAAGAACAACAGCAGCACCAGAGGCAGTGAGAGAAAAGAGCCAGTGTAAGGGGGAAAAGGGAGAAGAAGGCTGGAAAGGCTCCAGAGCCATGCTGGGAAAGACCAGCACCAGTGAAGTTGGAAAAACCTGGAATCCAACAGAGGGATTTCATCCATCACACAAAGATGTGGTTGTTTACCTCCTTCTTCGAAAATTCATTCTCCACAGACTCCTCAGTCTGAAATCTAAAGCTAGTCCCCTTTGCCATCAGAGTAGTCACATGGGTTTCAAAATTCACACGTACATTTCCCGTAACTTCACTGATTGTAGAACGAATAAAATGGAAGCTAGTGTTCCAGGGTTTACCTTTTTTTCTAGATTTTTTACAGAATTTTTGTTTGTTTGTTTTGGCTGCTTTATTCTGGTCACTAAAAGAAAATGCTCAGAGGGTCACATTTCACTGCAACTACTCTATTATTCATACTCTATTATGTACCAGAATCCTTCATCTGAGCATAGCATGCCTGAACTAATTCCTCCAATGTCTATTTCTTCTCTCTCCTTTTTTTAGTCCTTTCTCTCATCCTCTTCTTCCTCTTTTTCTTCCCCCACCCCATCTTTTAAAAATTTCTTCTGCACTTTTTTCTTCTCTTTCCATCCTTCCCTTTATTCTTCCCTGTCCTTCCTTTCCATCTTTCTTCATTTTCTTTCATTTCTTTCCCCTTCCCCCTTTTCCCTCACAGTGCCATGTCTTCTCTCTTTCCCATTCTCCCCCTTTCCTTCCTTTTGCTCTTTCTTTCTTTACTAGTTCATTTGTTTTTATTCTTTTTCACTATTTTTAGGAAGTGTTTCAGGCTGGTCCTGAACTCACAATCATCCTGTCAGCCTCCTGAGTTCTTTCGGAATACCATATTTGTTCCTATGCTTGTCCTCCTAGACTCTTTGATCCACACATCTCCTTAATCATTTATTGTTCTTAATCTGTGTTTGGACCTAAAGGTCCAATATCTCTGAGAGGGAAGTGGTTGGTTACTTATAGTTATGGTTTGAATTGCATCTCTCTTTACCTCCCCATAATAAGGCAAAGTGCCAGTACCCAACAATATAAAAAATGTTTTTATTGAAAAGAAAGTCCTTGAAAACCTAGCTAAATAGGTTGCCTTGGTTTTTTACTCAACTGCTACTTGATATATTTAGTAAAGTAGCAATTGAGTAAAAAAACAAAGCAAAATGAGTAGCACTGTGGATTACACTAAACCACATAGAAGGATAAGTCAAGGGAAGATGCTCTACACAGAGGGGACAAGGACTTGGAAATCTTGATTTTCAATTTTGTGCTCCAGAATTGTAGGATGAAAATTTCTATTATGCAAATTAGTTGAGCATTTTGTCATGGTCATCCCTATAAACAAAATAAAACTTAACCTTGGGCTGGAGAGATGGCTCAGAGGTTAAGAGCATTGCCTGCTCTTCCAAAGGTCCTGAGTTCAATTCCCGGCAAACACATGGTGGCTCAAAACCATCTGTAATGAGGTCTGGTGCCCTCTTCTGACCTACAGATATACACACAGACAGAATATTGTATACATAATAAATAAATAAATATTTTTTAAAAAAAGCCGGGCGGTGGTGGCACATGCCTTTAATCCCAGCACTCGGGAGGCAGAGGCAGGCACATCTCTGTGAGTTCGAGACCAGCCTGGTCTACAAGAACTAGTTCCAGGACAGGCTCCAAAACCACAGAGAAACCCTGTGTCGAAAAACCAAAAAAAAAAAAAAACAAAAAAAACAGAAAAAACTTAACCTTGAAGAATGACTATGCCAGAAACAATTACAGATAATGTGTAAAACTATAAGTACATAAAAGAAAATTGGAAAAATTCTAAAATGGTGCAATTTTTAGACAAACTAGAAAAATATATAAAGAAGTGTAAGGATAGCACACTAAAATGTTCATCTATGAATAATATATAGATAAATACGACATAAACATTCACATTGATTTAACTAAAATTTAATATAACAACAATAGGACAATAAAAAGCTGAGGACAGAATAGTAGATTCAACCATGTTTGTTTTTTAAAAAAGAAAAAAATTACTGTACAAAATTTATTAATTATATGATAATGGTGTATATCTGTGCTTCTGGTTTATGGAAACAAGAAAATAATCAAAAGTAGTTTTGCTTAATTTTTATATGAGGTTGGCAGTAGGGAATAGTGGAAATATCTCAATAGGTGTTTACTGAATTTTGCTTTAAATAATTTATTTCTATTAATTAAAATACTATTCTCATGTATTGCTTTAGTAGCAAAACAAAAAGCATTAAATTTTATAATGCAATAAAAACCAAATATTCAGAGAATAACAAAGAATTTATAAACATTAGGAACATTTTTGTATTAATAACAATTAACTCTATGAAATGCTATTTCTAAAAACTTGTCTCAGATTGGGTTACTGTAGCTCTGTTGCAACACTATGATCAAAAGCATATTTGGGAGGTAACAGATTATTAGACTTACATCTCTGTATCCATAGCCCATCACCAAAGAAGTCAGAGCAGGAACTCAAAAGAGAGGCAACCTGGAGTTAGGAGCTGATGCAGAGGCCAATGAGGATGCTGGTTATTGATTTGTATCTCATGAGTTGCTCACCCGGCTTTCTTATGAAACCCAGGATCATCAGCTCAGGAATGCCACCACCCGCAATGGGCTGGGCCCTCCTCCATCAGTCACTATTTAAGAAATGCACTGCAGAGCCTGGTGTTGATGGTGCACGCTTTTAATCCATCACTCGGGAGGTAGAGACAGGCAGATCTCTGTGAGTTCGAGGCCAGCCTGGTCTATAAGAGCTAGTTCCAGGACAGTCACCAAATATATATATATATATATATATATATATATATATATATATATATATGTATGTATGTAGAGAGAAAGAGAGAGAGAGAGAGAGAGAGAGAGAGAGAGAGAGAGAGAGAGAGAGAGAGGAGAGATGTGCTACAGACTTCCTTACAGCCTGATCTTAAGGAGGCATTTTCTTTTCTATTTATTTATTTTTCCTTATATTATATTCCAATCACAGTTTTCCTCCCTCCACTACTTCCAGTATCCCCCACCTTCTACCTCCCACAGACCCACTCCTCTATTCCCCTTCAGAAAAGAGCAGGCCTCTCAGGGATATCAAACAAATGGCATAACAAGTTTCAATAACATTAGGCAAATAAATTGAGGTTCCTTCCCCACAGATTACTAGCTTGTGCCAAATTGACAAAATACTATCAAACATCCTAGCCAACATTAGAAAATTTGAAAAGACAAGATGATTAATTAGAACAAATATTACTTAGAGAAGTTTTTATCAGATGAATTTGAGAAAATACATAGAACAGAATTGAAGATTAAAAACCTTTATATGCCACTAAAGGCAAATGTATAAGAGTTAGTATAGACTATCATCATCTTATCAAATCTTCAGAATCCAGCTCCTTTTGTTATTGTTTTGTGTTGCTGTTGTGTCTACTGGTTTATTTTATTTTTGTTGTTGTTTTGTCTCTCCTCATTGTGTATTATTCTACAGCATGTGTCCATTCTCATGTGTCTTCCTTTGCAACTTTTGTGATTCACTAAAGTTTATCCAATTTTCTTAAGTTTGGCTTTAATTCCTGTTCTCTCAGGAAAATTTCACTGCTAAGTACTTATTTCTTTCAGGCAGATGGTTGACTCTTAGCATATTTTGCCCCATACATTATGGCCACATTTGAGAATCTGTTAATTTGTTATGTTTCAAACCAGAAAATAAAATACTACTGTGTATGGATTTTTGAGGTAGTCATATTGGGTTTAAAACTTAATATCCAAGGATATTTTTAATCTTTTTAACATTGCTCCATTTTCTAAGACTCTCAATTTATCAAATAAATATTTCCAGAATTGTATAGTATTTCTTGCAATGCAACATTTCTGATATAAAAATAATGTGCTTAAATTGAAAAAAATTAAACAAAATTTTGTCATTATATTAGCTCCAAATATATAATTACAAATAATAAGACAATCTAAATGTATACACCACACATGTCTAATGTTTGTAAATTATAAATTATTACATAGTAGTCTTGATAGATAATAATATTATTAAGTATTTATAGGTGACTTGCATAAAATTACTAAAGGCATTCTCTATGTCATTTCTTAATTTTCAGTTTTAAAAGATAATTTAGTCCTCTTGGAAAATATTCACACATTTTGTTTTCTGGTTTTTAAATCACAATACCTATATATTATTAGTTAGATAAAAGACAAATGATATCAAATGTAGGTAAATCACACTCAGTTTCTTGTTTTAAGCTAAATGGTATCATTTATGTTTTCCATTTAACTTGCAAGAGTGTCTTTAAAAGGATATTCCAAATTTCCCTAAGAAATACATTCAGAAAAGATCATTATTTTCCTCTGTTTTATAAATCTTATTTTATATATGTTAAGTCATTTGAAAAAAAGCAATGTAACTACAAAAATATTGCATTATTTTCACTTCTCATGAGGCCCCTTCACTGCAGTAAACTAGATTTAAATTTTGCTGGAGTTCCCAGAAAGTCTATTTACCACCAGGGGGTAGTATCCCTGGAGATTCGACAGACTGAGGAGATTGATGCAAGGATAAAAAGCTCGAAGCAACTGTTAAAATATGCTCAGATAGAAATGGAAAGGAGAAAGATAAGCAAATAATACAGATTTTAATTAAAGAAAGAATAAAGTTTATCTTGGGGGTACATTTGTATTTGACCAAGATATATATATATATCAGTTATCTGACATTCCTCTGAGTCACTGTGCTAATGGAAAATAAGCCAAAAGTACATTATATTCATCATTAATGGTTTTAATCATTACCATTATCATTTACCTGATCACTGGTTGATTTTTGTTGTTGTGAATTCAAGCTGATCCCTAAAACATACATAGAATTAAAAAAAAAAAAACTTGACTATACAAATCGAAATTGCTTCCAATCATTCAACATGACCTATCAGAAGTCAGACTTATTGATTAGTCATAAATTTTGTGTAGTACATACTTAGATATGTAAGTGTGATAAACTGAGTTCACTTTTAAAACTTGTCAATTTTAAAAATATTTGAATATATGCACGTGATAGAGTTGTTTCTTGGAAAAGGCAAACAAATTCAATTCTTTTAAAGAAATGTTTTATGAATTACTAGTAAGTTTTAGTGACCATACAGGTAGAATCAATGATGCCACTTTTTGCATAATAAATGCTGTGGACAATAGTTAATACTGTGTTATTTTCCAGCTCCCAGTAAAATAAATAAAAATTATTAAAAATTGAAATATTAATATTAAGTTATGTGCTCTGCTGTATGCTTATGCAATAGTAACAAAAATAAATTTTTATAAATCCTTTGAAACAAACTGAAGTAGATTAAAGAAATTAAAGTTGATGGACCAATGATATTATTAGAAGGTTAAAATAAAACATGAATGTATAATAGAAACCAAAGGAGTGTGAAAAAAGTATTTTTACTTGAAATGCCAAACATAATTTAGCAAGGGAAAGAAATATGGAAGAATTTTTGAAGAAATAATGACTACAATTTTCCCCAATTTAATTAAAGTCAGTTCGTTGTAGATAGAAAGTCCCGGATAACCCTGAAGGAAGCAGTCAAAAGCCTCATCTTGCTCAAGCTTTTGGCAAGTGAAGTTTTTCATGTGAAAAATTCTTAAAAAGCTATTAAGATCTTTCTGTTCTTTTCTTTTTATAGAAGAGTCCTATATTCATGGCTTTATCTTCTGAGTAGGACCAGTATTTGTACTTTAATCTAAGTATGATTTTTATTGGCAAGACTTATTTTTAATAGCTAGAGTAGTTTATTATTCAGTATGTTGTTTATTGTCATACAATAAATGTATATGGAATATAAAAAAAGAAAATTCTGAATGAATTGCAAATCTTGCACAATTTTACATAATCATGTAAGTTATAGCTATATGTTACTGTCTATATATTTATCCCATATAAATTATATGTAACTATTTTAGATGGGGCCGGGCGGTGGTGGTGCATGCCTTTAATCCCAGCACTTGGGAGGCAGAGGCAGGCAGATCTCTGTGAGTTCGAGACCAGCCTGGTCTACAAGAGCTAGTTCCAGGACAGGCTCCAAAACCACAGAGAAACCCTGTCTCTAAAAACCAAAAAAAAAAAAAAAAATTTAGATGGTATTATAATATGTAATATAATGTGTATATTATTTTATACCATATATTAATATTCTCAAAGCACCTACAAAATACAAAGTTTTTTAAATGCACTGCTAGGTCTGTAATATTTATTTGAAAAGTGAGGCTCACCAGTCGACTACTTAAAACAGCACTTGGGAAACTGTGGGGTTACCGACAAATATAAAGAGAACAACTTCTGGCCAGAAAAATGTGTCTTACAAAAGTATGGTTTTTAAAATGTTCTTGTGTTCAAAAGCATATTTTATTGACATAAAGTTAAATGACATAACAATGAAGTGTTAGAACTGCGATGGCAAACTGTAACCCCAAATAAACTAATGTGCAAAAGGAAAACAGCACTGTAAGATGTGTTCCTTGCCAGAAAAGATTGCTACATCTTCAAAACACTAAAGTGACCAATGTAATATTTATAACACTGAAAAGCATTGAATTATTGAGGAGCTACATTTGCTATTACTTTGGGAAGTTAAATGTCCACAAGTTCTCTAATATATTTTTACTATATTGTATTTTCTTTGATAATAAAAATCTCAATTCACATGTTTATTCATGTTAAGATATTACTTTATTTTCGAAGCCTCTCTTCATTGGCACAAATTTTACCAAAATCTGCAATACTATGATAAAAAAATATGACATCATACATATACACACATATACATTATATAACTACACACATATCAAATACACACATATGAAAGGCAATGTACTCTCAAGACAAAAAATCCCAATTTCAGTCAGCTCTCACAGTCATTTTCTTCTCTTTTGGGAAACTCTGCATGCATGTTGCATGTCAATAGGGTGTATTGAGTATGATTTCACTATATGAAAATAACCTGGATATCATGTTAGATTTCTCCTCTACTGGCTGTTCTGTTGCTATTGATATCAACCCCATTTCTATCAGAATTTAAATGCCTTTAACAAAAAGAAATGGGAAAATAATTGAACTCTTCACAGTTTGTTTTAGATATACAAGGATTATCTCTACTTAATAAAGGTTATTTGTTGATACCATGCATAAAGAAAGTGACCCTACTAGCTCATCTCATTCCCTTTCCTGCTGTAAACTTCATGTCTTAACCAGCTCAAAATTTTAGGTCTCTACAATCTGTCAACAATGATAGAATTCTGTTACCTTATGAAAAAACCTTTGATGGATTTTTCATAGTCGATATATCTCAACTTCTTGAGAAAAGAGAATCCTCTTAATTTATTACTGGAAATCCACAAGGGTCTTTCACTTGTTCTTCCAAAATTGAATGTTCCTGTGTTTTCAACCCAAGATCTTACTTTGGGCTGCTCCAAATTTTCCCAGGCACTGTTGCCTCAGTTCACTTAAAGAGATGACCTATTTCACATGACAGTGCAACTTTTCTACTAGTGTCCTTGCCACAATTTCCTTAACACTCGAAGGACTTCCACTCGGGAGTCTCAGGGTATTAACTGCTTCTCAGATCAACAATAGTTAAGCCAGAAGTTTCAAGATGTTCCCGAACTTATTTTTTTCTCCTACCCATTCCAGCTCTATAATAAACTTCCATAACTTTCAAGGTGAAAGTCAACAACCATAAAAAATGGTCATGACCTCACTTAAGAAATGACTTTTCTCACTTAAAGTACACAAGAATATATCTCTCTACTGCTTCATTCTACTCCAGATATGAACCAAACTTTCTAGAAGGTGAACTTGAGAAGTTCAATTTGCCCCAGTATGCATTTGCTACATGCATACTGACTTGTGGTGAAATGCACGCCCAAATCTAACTAAACGTCAAATACATTAGGGCATTTTGCTTACAATTGGAAACATCCTGCCAATGCCAAATATAACTTCAAGGATTCACTTCTATATGCCAAAGAAGAATGACTTTTAACTGACTGTCTCTCTCTGTTCTATAAGATAACAACCAAAGGTTACACTGTCCTTTAGAGTATCTCACTTGTAAAATTTATAAAACCTCTGAAATTAGGGTTTCATTGTCTGCAGCTTCATCTACTTAACTCATCCTGAAGTGCGTCGAAGACATATATACTCTTTAATTACATATAGGAAAATATGTCATACGGTGCTGTGCTGTGATGCAATGTACCCAATCACTTTGTTCTTTTCAAGAAATTTTAATTAAAATATAAAATGACATTTACCAAGTTTGTATGTAGGGTAAAGCCAGCCCCTTTAGGGGGCGGGTTTGCCTCCGGCGAATGTTGACTGATAAATCGAGCCCCGAGCCCACGCGCTCCCTTTTCCTGCCTCCTGTGAAACAGCTACAGACTGGAACCTCGGTTCTGTAAGTTTATTTAAACATTAAAGCTGTATGTATTCTTTAATATCTGCCTTGCATTTATTTACGTCGGTACATTTGGTGCCCGCCCCATGGGGCTTTGCGGTTACCCACCCCAAATTGGAGGCTCCTGAGGGCTACTGCTCCCAGCGGCACCTCGCCCCGGAGGTCTCCCTGGACGTGCAAACTGGCTGCGGAAGCAGCTGAGATTCTGAAAGACTAGATCTTTCCGACTAGATCTTTCCTGGTGCTTGTTAGAGAATCAAGCGGGATGGGAGAGCTAGCACTCCCCTGCGGTTTGGAATCTGCAGCACCTCTGTAACAGCGTGATCAGTCTCTGTTCCCCTCCCACCTCAGCGGGCGCTCGGGTCACATGACAGAAATCTGGCAGATAAATGTGTTCCACTTTGCAGAGTTTGGCAAATTGAAGTATGTTCACCACACCATTGACACTTATTCAGGTTTTCAATGGGCAACTGCTTTAAGTTCAGAAAAAGCTGATTCAGTAATCACTCATTTATTAGAAGTCATGGCTATCATGGGTATACCTACACAAATAAAGACAGATAATGGTCCTGCCTCTGCCTCCTTCAGCAAATCCTACTGGTGTGAGCCACCACAACTCATCCTGAAGTGTGTCGAAGACATATATACTCTTTAATTACATATAGGAAAATATGTCGTATGGTGCTGTGCTGTGACGCAATGTACCCAATCACTTTGTTCTTTTCAAGAAATTTTAATTAAAATATAAAATGACATTTACCAAGTTTGTAAGCATGTATCAAACACTACCCTCATGGTTTTAAAGCACTAGGAAATATCCTAGGCATAAAGGAGATTAGTCTATTTAATCCTAAAGAAGGGAGAATGAGAAATGGGAAGTTATGGAGCCAAAAAAGAATGATGAGAAAAGAAAGCCTAATCACAGAAAATCACCAAAATGATGATCTTCCGAATCCTGTCCAACCCACGATCACCATCACTGAATGACTATGCCTAATCCAGGATACAGAATTAAGGTTTTGTTTGGTTTTGGATTCAGCAAGTGCCATGTCATATACCTTCTGTAGGACTTACTTATAATATTATTATACATTTGTCCTGAAGCTTGCTGATTGTCCACTATGGTTTTGATTCCTATAGTCCTGATTCCAAACCCAGCACATTGAATATTCTAGATCACTGAATAATATCCCCAATCTTGTAAGATCTTTAAAGTCATATTCCTCTTTTATTTGTTTATTTATTTATTTTGATGCAATTTGACTCCAATTATTTAATCTCAAGCTCATGGTCTCAAGAAATTTGTACCTCACTCTCATGTGTATCAAGTGACAAATACCACTCTAATTGTTCCAAAAAGTACAAAAGATTCTAGCATCCCACACTCAGGTTCTTTGCACATTTGAACAGCTTTTGCTTTCTGTAATGGTTTCCTTTCTATTGCAAAAATAAGGTCCTATGAAGAAATGGAAGAGCTACCCTTATCTGTGGATATGAAGATTAATATTTAGAATATAGTTATGAATTATACTGATTTAGGAAAATGACAGCAATACATTTTACTCTAAGATCTATGACTTTACTAGCCACAAGTAGTCAGCTAATTTTTCAGTAATAGGTGTGAATTCTCTCCTGTCGGATAGGTTTCACATCCAATTCCTACCAAGATATAAGTGCCTCTAAAGAATCTTTAGAGATATCTTCCCATGCTGTTCATTTTTGAGGTTCACAGTTATCACAGCTTTCTTCATCTGGCACCTTCATGTACTATGAAAGGCTGGGTTTCCAGTATAAGCTAGTTTTTCACAATACTTAAGAAGGCTTACAGGTCATATTCAGCATGACTTCTCCTGACTTCTGTGTTAGAAGTATATGGTTTCTCAGGAAATAGGGACTTACCGTCAACTTCTTGGAGGTAGCAACAATAGTCTATATTGTTTACATCCCATCAAAAAAGTTTGTCAATCTCATAGCATTTGTACCATTCAGACCAATGGGTCTGTCGTGCAGGAAAAACATCACTATTGTAGCTGTTTCTATAACGGAATACTTTATACAACCAACATCAGACAGAAAGCAAATAGATTTATAATACAGGTTTTTAGTCTAGAAGTACAATAGATATGGTGTAGGATCTAATAAGGCCTTCCTTTCATATATCATTCTAGAAAGAAATGCATATATTTGTCTTCTGTCTCTTATTTTTCTTATTCTCCTTGCAAATCCACCAAGATTTAATGTTAGGCTCTTATTCTTTCTAGCCTAGTCTAAACAGTTTCCAGAAGGTCTCACTTCTAAACACCATAGTCATAATTAAATTACACCTTATTTATACCATTAATATAGTGATACATACCTTTGAAGTTTAAACCACTGCAAGAGATAGGGGAGATAATCCTTAGCAACTGATTGTAGCTAAGCAGATATAGATATATGGTAATAGAAAGACAATAGATAGATAGATTCATACATATGCATACTACATACATATGTAGATTTATAGAGAGATGATAAAAAGATATGGAGAGAGAACTATAGTTTAATTACATAAGATTTGATAGATTGAAAGATAGTTCAAAGATAGATAGAGACATAGATAAATGATAGACAGACAGATGGACAGGTGGACTGACAGACAGACAAAGATAGATGAGAGAAAACAAACGAGCAAAAGAAATAAATGATTGATATATGTACTTCATCGATGCTTTTCCTTTTTTTTTAAATTTGGTTTGTTATGAGAGGTTTTCTTTTGTAATTTCAGCAGGCCTTAAAATAACTGTATTTCTTTCTTAGCCTCCCAGGTGCTGGGATTTCAAACATGAACAACACATCACATGTTTTCAATATGAAGAGTAATTGATATTTTATTCTTGTGTAGTTTTTAAAGTGATGTTTTTAGTTTTACTTTTACTTCTCAAAAATTACATGTTTATCTGTTTTGTAACATTAGATAAATCCTTCATTACCTGAGGATTTTGTTTTCATATATAACACTTGCCCAATCATTATTAAAGTTACCCCTACAGCACTTCCTTTCGAATTGACAGTTGGCTACTTTTCGTGGATCTTGGTTTATTATACATTAGTGTACTCTTAATCTTGCTGATAATCCTCATGGCATAGGTAGTATGAGTTAATTTTTCAAGGAAGTTAATTTAAGAAATATGATGTAATTTTATGTCCTATAATAAAGGGTTATCCAAAAGCAAAACTTTTACCATTGCTTAAAAAGTTCTCTATTCTGATATTTGTTATTAATATAAAAAGATAGGACAGACAGAATTGCTAAATAATTTTATTATTTTTTGCTCCAGTAAAATTTATTGTAAATTGCTTCAAGTCATTTAAATCATTTTATGAAAGGCTTTGTCTATATTCATTTGTTCTTATTCTTGAATGTAAACCTGGCGGTTTTATGAGTTCCAGTTATGAACTATTCCCAGCTATCTTAATATGATTATGATTGTTCAATTATACTTAAATATTTCCCAATTAGCTAATTGCTCATAAAAATAATATCATTTATTTCATTGCAGACCCATGAGTACCATCAACAAGGAAAAAAAAACGATCTAGTCTAAATGAGAAGGTACATCTGATGACAAATGCATTGTCAGTGTTCTGAGAATTTCCTGTAATCTTCAATAGATTCATTCATGTTTATTCAATCAAATAATTTAATAACATTATGTAACTATTTAAAGTATCTTCTTAATTATGTTCTTCATATATACATATATATTATACAAAATTATACTTTGTTAATTATGGAAGTAGGTATTTTTCTGTCTGTCTATCTTTGTAGGGTGACTATTGCTGTGGAAATACCTTGACAAAAACCAACTTGAGGATAAAAGGTCTTATTTTGTTTACATTTCTACATCATAGCTCATCATCAAAATAAGTCAAGACAAGAACCTGGACGCAGGAATTGATACAAAGACTAGTGAGGAGAGCTATTTACTGCCTTATTTCTTATAGCTTGGTCAGCCTGCTCTCTTACAGAGCCCAGTACCATTGGCCCAAGGATGCTTGCTGCTTTTCCAGAAAAAAAAGAATATATTAGACTAATATGTAAGCCCATCCCACAAAAGAAATTAAAAGTACAAAAAAATGCATGTTTTGAAATTTCTCAAGTAGTTTTGGAATGAAATTATGAAAAAAAAATCAATAGTATATTGGGAGTGTAATTACTTCATTGGAGTAAAATTAAATTTGAAAAATCCATTTTTAATGGTAATTATAGAAAATATCATTTTTCCATCAGTTGATGGATGAAGATTGTTCAGAGGACCTAGTGTGGGCCTATGCAGGTTCCCCTTATGTCAGTCCAGAGTTAGTGAGCTCCCACTAGTTCAGGTCAGCTGTTTCTCTGGGTAGCTCCATCATGGTCTTGACCCCTTTGCTCATATTATCGCTCATCCCTCTCTTCGACTGGACTCTGGGAGCTTGGCTCAGTGCTAGCTTTGAATCTCTGAATCTGCTTCCATCAGTTGCTGGATGAAGTTTCTATGACGACAGTTGAGTTATTCATCAATCTGATTACAGAAAAGGCCAGGTCAAGAAGCCTCTTCACTATTGCTTAGGGTCTTAGCTATGGCCATCTTTGTGTATTCCTGAGAATTTCTGTAGTGCCAAGTTTCTTGCTAGCCCCATAATGGCTCCCTCAGTTAAGAAATCTCTTTCCTTCCACTCCCTCTCTGTCCTTTGGAAACAGATGCAGAGACCAACAGCTAAGCACGAGGCTGAGCTCTCAGAGTACAGTTTAAGAGAGGAGCAGTAATATGAACAAAGGAGTCAACACTGTGATAGGGATACCCACAGAAACAGTTGACCTGAGCTAGCAGAAGCTCACTGACTCCAGACTGACAGTTGGGAAGACTGTATAGGCCCTCTGAATGTGGGTGACAGTTGTGTGTCTTAGGCAGTTTGTGGGGTCACTGGCAGTGGGAGCAGGATTTATTATCCCTAGTGCTTGAGTTGGCTTTTTGGAGCCCATTCTCTTTGGAGGGATACCTTGTTCAGTCTAGATATAGGGAAGAGGGCCTTGGTCCTACCTCAAAGTGATGTGTCAGACTTTGTTGACTTCCCATAGGAAGCCTTACACTCTCTGATAGTGGATGGAGAGTGGGATGGGGGAAGGTAGTGGAATGAGAGGAGGGGAGGAAGGAGAACTGGGATTAGTAAGCCAAATGAGAACAAAAAAGTGTTTTAAAATAAATCAGTAAAAATTTGAAAATGAAAATCTCATTTTTCTGAGATTAAAATTACATAGTGAATTGAGGTGTATTTACTAATTCATTTGAAATATGAATCTAATCCTAAACCAATATAGCTCTGAAAAAAATCAAATATTTCCAAGAGCATATCTGAGTTTAAAATTCAACATATTTAAGAAATTTGGTTTATTGTATAAATTTATATAAATTGGGTTTATTGTATAAATTTATCGTATAAATACAAACAATTCATTTTAATAATTGAACTCCTAGGAACAAAATATATATGATGACATGAATTTCAGTAGAATTTTGTAAAATTCTCAAATATACTGAATTTAATCTCACATATGGCCATGCATTCATTACAAAGCCTGGTTTTGACCATTCAGATATGTCTTATTTGTGATTTTCCAACAATGTGAGGAAACTCAGGTTATCAAGTAGACAGTGATACTGTCTCACCTGGGTCTCTGATACTTTTTAAATTTATTCTATAGTAGCTCAGAATATATAACTTCCTATTTCAAAGTACTACTGTCAGGTCAGACTAGTTATGACAAAGGACTGTACAGTGCAAATCCCGAAGGAAGTTCAGAAGTATATACTTCCTTGAGGGGACAGAAGGAGATGCAGACGGAACAAGTACCATGTCAGAGCACTGTGGAACCTTAGAGACACTACTTCCTTTAAAACAATAACTTTCCATAGGGTTCCTGAACCATAGAAATATAAACCCTAACCTAAAGACCTGATTTTTTGAGGGCATTTAGCAAAGTTTGCTATTGTAAACTCTTGCTGGATTTTATAACTTTTAAATGTATACTTTATACATTTTAATATTTAAATCTTTATATATACTCTGACCTCATGCACCCCATTTTCAGCCATGAACCTGATGATAACGGAGGCTTACAATGCTTGTAAAGAAAGAGGGGAAAGTTGAGAGGGTCTGGGGATGTACATTCATGATAGGGTGATTGCCTTATATACTCATGGCTCCGAGTTCTGCCCACAGCATCACTAAATAAAAAGAAAAGAAAAACTGTTGAGGATAAACCATGTAATTTTATAATTGATTGATATCACCTAATTTCCAAATATTGTGCTTTTAGTTTGTTTCAACCCCCATCCTTGTGAGCTGACTTGACAGTTCACCAAGCCTAATACAGTCATATGAATGTATAGACTTACTGAGTTTTCTTTCTATTGGGGATGGGTGAGAGTCAAGTGTTATTTTCTTAATCTCTCATCACAGCATATTATATGTATAACACAACAGTTAATGTTTTCAGATCCCAGTACACATGAGAGTCATCTTAAGTTCTTTATGCTTCCAATTACCTTTATTTGATTGTTAAATATTCCTGAGAAAAATCACATATTACATAAATTTATAGAAGAAAAATAGAAGATCCACAAATGTGACTATATATATATATATGTATATATATATATATACATATATATATATATATATATATATTTCAAAGGGATAATGAGTTATCCCTTTAGGAGACATACTTTTTAAAATACTCTATTTTTAGAAATATTGATGAGGTAATACATTTTATTAACATTAAACTGGATGATACTATAAGCACTTGCAGTTTTCAGGTGCCTAAAATAATAGAATGCTTATGATTGTGTATTATATATGATTATATTTGCATGCACATTGTCTGAGCACCAATTTCATGTGTGATTGATTTTCAAAGTGTGGTGAACAGAATACATTTTCAAGGTCCATTTATTCAAGATGAGGTTCAAGTCACATAAAATACAAGTAACTTTGCATGAATTATAAAGACAAAACATTTTCCAATATACCATTGTTCACATGGATTCCTAAGGTAGAGCTCTTTCATTAATGACAGATTAGTTGAATCTGTTCTTCCCTAGCCTAATATTTATATCAAAAATTAGAGTTTATATGCTCATCCTATTTCATATTTATAACAACAACAGAGGACATTTTCTCATGAACTTTTCTGCAATGATTAAATACACCAAACCTTGTTAACTTTTCATTCATTCACTCATACATGTAAACACTCATTTATTTATCGAATTATTACCTAAAAACTTATTGCAAATATGCATTTTCATGACACTTATTACTTCATGAGGAAGTAAGTTAAGAAAATTGATGAAGTTAGATATATAACTGGAAATAACATAAATTGTTTCAGTGTGGTAGAAGAAAGTCTTTCCCTAAGTAATTCTATTAAAATACCAAGATAACTATGTTGTGTCTTCAACATGAACAGCAGAATTCTTTTCAGGTTGACCATCTCATATTTCTCCTTACCTCAACAGGCCTTCCTAAAAACTTTCAGTTCTCTTCTTCCTTTTAATTTTTATTTCTTTTTTCATAACACATTGAGTCACTAGTGATGACTTTATGTGTGAATGGGGGGCCGTCTATTGGAGCGTGGGCAGCCTAGTGGTAGTCAATACCTCCACACAAGAATGACTCTCCTTTAGAGGATAGTTCCTTGGTTATGAGTGGAGCCTGGTGAGCTCCTTCTTGGTTCATGATGGAACTTTGGCTGACTAGATTTTATGTAGAATCTGTATCAGTCTTTTGAAATGCTAGTTGCTCAAAACTGTAGCTACCAACCTATATGAAGCTTCAGTATCACACAGAGGTCACAGTTAAGGTCACCAATTGATGAGTTCAAATGGCTAGTCACTGATTTCTTCCATCTCAGTCACTTGACATTTATATAAAATATGCAGTTAATTTTGGCCTCAAGCAATTAAAGTCATTCCTACTTATTCAAGTGGAAAATTATTGAGACTTCAGACATCATAGAGCATGTCATAGTCATAAGCCTTTATAGATGTAAGCCTTTATAAATGTAAGTCATTTTTGTAATTGTATGCATATGTGTATACATGTTTCTGTGTTTATATGTGTGAGTAAAAGTTTGTGCAATTATGTGTGAGTGCAGTTGTGCACGTGTGCCAATGGAAGAGAGAGGACCATATCAGGTTTCCTTCTGTCTTGTAAAATTTGGGAGATTTGTTCTGTCTCTCTCCTCCAAAGTAACTGTAGGAATGAAAGTAATTCAATGAAAGTCATTTAATGAAATGTCGTTTCAGATGCAAGATGTTACCATTGGATTTACAGACATTTTGGTGGTTGAACTTGGGTCCTCTTGCTAGGTAGCAAACTCTACACCCACTGAAGCTTCTCCATAGCCTGCACATAAATTTTTCCCCCAGAGAATTCCAGAGGATAGTATAGTAGTTGTGACATATCTTTAAGTTTAAGGCAGTTTTGAGAATTTAGGAATGGCATATAAAATATGAAGATGTATAATTTATTAAGCAGTCCATTATTAGCCTTAAGGGGTAACATTCTTTTGGTTCTCCAGAATCCAGGCAATCAAATTAAATTTTATCATGGAACAATATTATGCAATATCTAAGATCGCATTAAAATGACAAAATATACAACTTTGGATAAGGCATAGTACAGTGTTAAAATTTCCCATATTAATGAATAACAACATTTTAAAGTTGGATAGAATGAATGCAGTACAAATACAATTTCATGATGTTCACAATCTTTAAGATTCAATCCTCTCTTTAAAGTGAAAGACCACCTTTTGCTACAAGGTGACATCCAGTATTAATGATGGCATTGTTTGTTACTCAGTTCAGGGAGAAAATCCTCATTGAACAGTCACTGCTAAATGTTGAGTCTACAGTTTTCCCAGCCTGAGAAAGTTTGCTTATGTACAAAGCTCTTCAGGATGGCATGCTATTCATTAAGTCGTTGCTCTTCCACTCATTAAATCATGACTTCCGCCCATAGCTCTCCTCAGAAATACAAACAGTCAGCCCATTTCTCTTGTATGAACTTCTAAAAGCAAACTGTTTGGAGCTTGCTGGCTAAGGGAGTAAGAGGACTCCATTTGTAGGGTGGAGCACAAGAAGGACATGCATTCTTATTGCTGATAAGTTAACAAGGAAATCACGTGCATCTTTACTTCATTTTTTAATCACCTAGTATCAATTCCTGGGAGACAGTAAACAGACCAGAAATTATTAGTATGCATTAAACATGAATGAACAATTTTGCCTTTTGAATAGGTTTTAAACACCTAAACATAAAATGGTAAATAAAAAATGGCAGAAAAATGTACAATGATTATTCCTAAATAACCACCTCAGTTTCCTGACCTGTGACAAATGGGGATTAAAAAAAGATACTATGATAATATTAATAACTATAATATTTTAAAGAAAAATGAGAGCATGAGACACCTTAAAATCTTCTGTAATGATCCAGAAAGATGCTACAGGCTTTTCTGATTACCATGACATACTTACCATTTCTTTTTATTGTGTCATATTTCATGTTATATTCAAAGACATTTGTTTTTTCTCTGATATTTTTTTTCACCAAAATGTTTTCATTGTTTGAGGAAGATATTTATATAGGTGATATATTATACTTTTCTTCTGGACAAGTTAAATCAATAATCATTGTACCTCTCAGGAATGATTGCTCCATTGTTCACTAATAACTGTGTCTCCTTGCACTTTTTCAAACATATCATAAACAACAATATGGTGTTGTTTACCAATATCAAGATTAATGATGGATACAGGAAAACAGTTTGTCTATATATATATGTCTGGTTAATATTGTAAACAATTTTCTTAAATCATTGCTTTACCCTTGATGTCTTGAATAAAAATCCCTAGATATTGAAACAGCATCATAATTAGAATTCTTTAGTATCAAACAAACCTATTAATTTAATCTTAAAAAAAAACTTTAAATAAGGTTCATATATTTGCTCTCGCTATTGAGTATTTTATTGTATGTGGTAGTTTGTGTAATAAGACACACAAAGACAATAGCATGAATAAAATATAAAAATAATAGAAAACATTTTCATTCAGAGTGTGTATAATCAACTAAAAATCTCAGGACTTTACCAAAAGAATTTATTTCACAGATAACATTTAATAGTTTGCATTGTACAAGATCATGCCATGCACATTAATTCTAGAAGGAAAATGGAAATACAAAACTTAGGAAATGAAATGACTCTTGCAGTAATAAATTACCTATTTAAGAATGACTACAACAAAATACATGTGATTGCTAAACTAATATTTAAACAATTTCTTAATGAAAATCAAGAAAATTTAACTGAATGCAAAGCTATACTGTGTCTATGGGTCAGATTATTAAATTTATTATTTTGTTTGTGATTTGTCAATATCAAGATTGACAGTGGCTAAAAGAGATGTATAAGAGGTATGTAGGGGGCTGGAGAGATGGCTCAGTGGTTAAGAGTGTTGCCTGCCCTTCCAAAGGTCCTAAGTTCAATTCCTGGCAACCACATGGTGGCTCACACCATCTGTAATGAGGTCTGGTGCCCTCTTCTGGCCTTCAGACATACACACAGACAGAATATTGTATACATAATAAATAAATAAATATTTTTTTTAAAAAAAGATGTATGTAGGTTGTAAGAAAAAAACTCTAGTTAGTGTGATGTCATATGATTATTAGTTAGAATTATTAAAATACTTGCAGATGAATATATATGTATATATAAAATGTATATACAGCCAAGTGATGGTGGTGCATTACTTTAATCACAGCATTTGGGAGACAGAGGCAGGAGGATCTCTATGAGTTTGAGGCTAGCCTAGTCTACAAGAGCTAGTTCCAGGACAGGCACCAAAGCTACATAGAGAAACCTTGTCTTTAAAAAAAAATGTATATACATACTTATATAATTTTATCAAATTTATATATAATGAAATTTAATAGCTCTATTAAAATCTCAGTCCAAATATGTATAAAAACAGTAAAATCCATCTATACTATTTAAATGATAGATAGAAGGTAAGGGCTTCTTGAGGCATTTTTTTCTCTGTTACTAGAATAACTAAAGTATGTTTATGTGTGGTATGTTTGCTGATACACATACATGTAGGAGCTAGACTTTAATGTCAGGTGTATTTATCATTTTCTACATTTTTTGTTGTTATTGTTTTGAGACAGTCTCCAATGAACTCTGAGTGCCTAGGCAAAGAGGGAGAGAAAGACCTGATAATCTTCCTTACTTTGCCTTTCCACCTCCCACCCCTGAATCATTATACAGGCTAAACAAGCACTCCACCCAATGAGCCATATCCCCAGCCATGCTTTGTTAAAATTAAATATTGACATCGATATCATTAAAAATATGGAAAATCTGTAGCATTCATAATTTTCTGGGACAATCAATTATTCTACAATCACTTTGAATAAATAGTGTTTTTTAAACCAAACTAAATATTTATTGAAAAATATGACCATTTCTATTTATAGGCTTTGTCCTTCAAAATCAAACATAACTTTGTTATTAATTGCCAAAGTGCCAATCAACATAAAGACTGTTGTAGCTGCTTTTCTATGGCTGCAATAAAATTTACCTTAAGTAAAGCAATTTAGGAAGGAAGGGCTTAATTCAGCTCACAATCTCTGAGGCCACAATCCATCACTAAGGGTAATTAATAGGAGCAGGAGTTACAGAACATTGGTCACCTTACATCTCCAGTCAAGAAACAGAGTAAGGGAATGCTAGTGTTCAGTTGAACGTGAGACTTCAGGATAGGAGCCTAAAGAATGGTACCATTCAGACTGTGTTCTATGGAGCCACTTATTTGTTCCTGGCTCCCGAGACCCAAAATAACTAGAAAGAAACTGTATTAATTAAATCACAGTTTGGCCTATTAGCTCTAGATTCTTATTGGTTAGCTCTTATATCTTAATTTAACTCACTTCTATTAATCTGTGTAGCACCACGTAAGTGTGGCTTACAGGCAAGGTTCTGTTCAACATCTATCTCTGGTGGGGCTACATGACTTCTTTTGACTCCGCCTTCTTTCTTACAGCATTCAGTTTAGTTTTTCCCACCTAACTCTACTATTCCCTATCACAGGCCAAAGCAGATTCTTTATTCTTTAACAAATAAAAGCAACACATACATAGAAGGACTTATTACACCTTCTCCCCTTTTTTGTTTAAATAAAAAGGAAGGCTTTAACTTTAACCTAGTAAAGTTACATATAACGAAACAGGTATCAAGTAAGAATTATAGCTATAATTTTTATACTGACTTTATCTTTTATCATAACTAAGGAAAACTATAACTATCCATTTTTCAAGTCTATCAAAGTCTCCAGAAGGATATAATATTATCTAAGTAAACAGAAAGTACATTGTTAGCAACCTCCAAAACTCTAGAAGTGATAGAGATATCTCACTTCCTGAAAGTCACCCAAAGTTCTTTTGTAATGCTGCAGCATTCTTCTTCAGCCTACAGGCCCATAGTATGCAGCAGACTTTTACATGAAGCAAGAAGTTTCAAAGACAGTTCTACCTGTATTGGCAGTTGGTCAGTCAGTTTCTTCTGTGTTGTGCAGAATGTCTAGCAGACTCTTTCATGAAGGAGGAACCCCACAGGATCGTCTCACCTATAGGCAAGTTCTGCAGTCATTTCTCTATGGGTCCTGCATATCCAGTTCATACAGTAGAGCTTCAAGCAGTCCAGGCAAAAGCAGTTTCTTGCCCAAATGTCTAACCAATGCCATAAGGAGCCTTTTGGGTGCCCATAATACTCTTGAAGTAGATTGGTGCTGCTAGAAGCAGATGTGTCTCATTGTCATAAAAAATCTTAAGTTCTTAAAATGTTTTAAATGCCATATTCTGAAATTCTCTGAAAGATCTGAAGAATATTTATCTAACTGAAATATGTTTCTATATCTCTAGAAAATCTAACATGACAACCTATTTACTATTATAGATAATTATCTATTAACCTATATTTCTTAATTATAATTACATTTTTATTTTTTTTAGGTTGAATATTTATTTAGGGGGTTATAAAGGGGGAAGGGAGAAGGGGGCAGAGAGAGAAAGAGAGAGAGAGAGAGAGAGAGAGAGAGAGAGGAAGAAAGAGACAGAGAAGGGGAAGCAGAGAAGAGGGGAGAGAGGGAGAAGCAAAGCTGCCTCTCTGAGAGGAAGATGGGAAAGAGCTATAATTACATTTTTAATAAGCTGCACAAACACAATACCTTAATCAAAAGCAGAAATATAAGTACAACAAAGTTGACTTTAAATCTGTATCGATAAACCAAGATCCATACCAATGCAAAATAACTATCTCTATAGCATATTCTCCCTTTAAAAAAAACAAACATTTATAAACAATCATGAAGGGAATTTGGACATAGTTCTCTCCAAACTGCTTCCTGCTTTTTGTTGGGCAAAGTAAGTTTTGGGGGTGTTTGTTGTGACCTGTAAGACGGTCTTGGTCCATCAAACCACATTAGTCTGGAAGCAATCCATAGGTTCTCATCTTCTGTTGACACAAATGCAGAACCTCTTTTCCAAAGAAAATATCCTTAGATCCAAATTCTGAAGTCATAACACCTTTAAAATATACATGTATGTTTAGCTTCACAGTCCATAAAATAAAATGTCTCTCTGTACTTAACTCATTCACAGTCAAAACATTCAAAGAAAACATAATAATATACATAATTCAGACTCTCTGTGTATATTACATCTTTATGTGGCTTATTTTTCTTACTCTATTACTTTTTCTACATGTTTAATATTTATTTTATTATCTTTACTTCTTTAATCTATGACTGTCTATACTATTTTATATTACATTTACTTTCTCCTTACTCTTTTCCTTCTCTCTCCCAAGCCTATGTACATTTTTTTTCTTAAATTTATTTATTTAATTAAGGATTTCTGCCTCCTCCCCACCACTGCCTCCCATTTCCCTCCCCCTCCCCCGATCAAGTCCCTTTCCCTCATCAGCTCGAAGAGCAATCAGGGTTCCCTGACCTGTGGGAAATCCAAAAACCGCCCACCTCCATCCAGGTTTAGTAAGTTGAGCATCCAAACTGCCTAGGCTCCCCCAAAGCCAGTATGTGCAGTAGGATCAAAAACCCATTGCCATTGTTCTTGAGTTCTCAGTATTCCTCATTGTCTGCTATGTACATTTTTTTAAACACACTGTATCTTATTTAGAGGTCTTTTATGTCTGAACCTGTCCTCTTGTGTATCTGTAATGCTTTTCTGTCCTGAAGAGCTTTTTAAATGATAAGCAACTTGGTCACAAGCATCCCTGGGTGCTGGCTCTGCTTCTCTCCACCTTTCCTACATCAAGAGTACTCTTGTCTCCTACCTCAGATAATTTAATCAAGACAAACCCTCAAAAGTATGCCCAGAAGAAGGTTTTTCACAGCCACTCTATATAAAGTTGACATTGAGGTGAACCATCACAACAAATAAAAAGAAAAGTAGTATATTTCTGATAAATATAGTGTATTTTTATCAATTAAGATTCTCAGCTATAAGTTAATACTATCTTAACACAACATTGGAAAACAATATAATAAGATTACAATTATATAAGCTTATATAAATTTTCATGAGAATTAACAAAGTGATACATGTAATATACTCAGTTGTGATTGTTTATACTCTGGGATCAATTTCTAGGGACAAAATAGTATTTTCCTGGGTGAATGATTGCATTCTGTATTGTAACACTTGTCAAATCTAATCAAATCAAGTACCTAAAATATGAGTTAGTTATTGTATCTAGATTTTTACCTCACCACAAAAACAGTTCAAGAAATCCAAGTTTTGATGAAGATATTGGATATTGTTTTAATGCATTATTGCACTATAAACCTATATTGGTAGGTTTATAAAACAGAACAGCCCCTTTGACATACTTGTTTTTTTATATCCACATCTATTTAAACTAAACAAGTATATACTCTTGGCCTATAAGTTTCTATAGCATGTCAACAAAATTATTTATAATCTTTAAGGTGCATAACATACCTTCTTCTAGCTATTAATACAAAAGTATAAATTTACATGTTTGCTAAAAGACTATTGAATCTTTAACTGTGTTATTACAATTACTATGAACGGTAAATCAAATGCCTATCAATAGGATCACACATCTACTCCCTTGGGTTCTTAAAATCTTTTAACACCTCTTCTGTGATCAAAACACATTATTTTCATGTATGAATCTTAAATCAAATATTAAAAAGATGACAATGTATACATATATATGTTTATGATTGACAATATTGTTGACATTTTGGACTAACACTTTTTCCAAGATGCATTTGTAGGTCATTAAGAGCATCCTTTCCTTCTGATATGATCAGTAGATATGATCAGTTGTATTACAGATATGACAATAAAAAATATTTACTTGAGCTAATGGGAGCTCACCAACTCCAGTCAAACAGGGAAGGAAATAACATAGGACCAAACTAGAACCTCTGAATGTGTGTGACAGTTGTATGGTTAGGGCAGATTGTGGTAGCAACACCAAGATTTATCCCTACTGCTTATACTGTTTTTGCAGAACCCATTATCCTTGGATGGATAACTTGTTCAGCCTTGATATAGTGGGGAGGGGCTTGAACCTTCCCCAAAGCAATGTGCCTTACCCTCTCTGAGGAGTGGATGGGGAGGTAGTGTGGGAGGAAAGGTGGAGGGAGTGGGAACAGAGAATGGTATTTAAAATGAAAAAGTTAGGTGGTTTTCTTTTTAAAAAAAAATACTAAAAAATATCTACAGACATATCCAATGTCCCTGAGATTAAATTACTAAAAAGGTATCTATAGACATTATCAAATGTGCCCTGAGGCTAAAATATCAACTTCAGGTCAAACCCAGTGCCACAAGGAAATAGTATGTATCAATTCACTGTTCTCTTATTCCTGAGTACAAACTAATAGATTATTAATAAGCACAGATCATAATGAATCTAAAAAAGTAAAGTATTGATGATTAATTAAAAATCTGTCCTTTAAGGTCAGTTGAGAGGTAGCTATGGGAATTCTGGTGGATTTCATGGCTTCTGTGATTATTCCAATTCCTGTTTGAGGTCTTACTAGGTTTCTAATGTTTAATTTTCTATGTATATGAAAATATAACAAGTTCATTAAAATCTTCTAATTCTGGGATTCCATATTACTAATATTTGTGCTCAGTGTCTTATGTTTATTTCAATTTTGTGAGCCTAAATAGAGTACTTTATTTTTAGAGTATAATATTTTTATGTCTTCCTTTCACATTTACATGTATATTCTGGCATAAATGTTATACTCAAGATCTTGCCTCATGTTCTCAAAAAGAAATATGTTTGGTTGAACAGCAATGTAAATGGAGACATATGTTATGTGAGATGACAGGAAGAAATTCTCAAAGATGAAATTGACACCATTAGCATTTTTAAGGTCCTAGTACTAATAACTATTATTGAGAATTTAGTTAATTCATTAGTGATAATGATCTAAAACATGATACTGGAGTCTACCTAGAGCTACACTAAGGATAGTCATAAAGAGGGTTTAAAGATAAATAGTACGACATTTACTAACCAACATTGCATACAATTCATAACACAAACTGAAGGATTACAAAGTCATTGTGAATGATGTTATAATGTGAAGATTTGCTACAAAATACCTATTTCATCACCATATTACTACTATTTTCACTGAAAATCTAAGAAGAAAAATATACTGCTTAGTTACTAATGAACTGTTTAGCTACTGCTTGTATTGGGAAGTTTACTGAGTTCAGTCTTTAATTATTACCTTAGATTAATTCAATCACTGTTTTTTATTTAAAGAGAAGACATTTGATTTGTATAACACTCTGAGTGTTATACCTCTAAAGGCAATATTGTAAACTGCATTAACTTACATCACACTACATATAATTTCCAGAAAACAAAGGAGGGTAAATATTTGTCTCAAGTTTTGCTTCTGTAACTTGAAAAACTGATTATGATTATAAGGAAAACAAAATGGAGAATAGCACTTCAAAAATCCTTGACTTGAAAGGCGTCTCATATAAGTTCTTTACTCTCTGAAGAATATATTAGATACATATAATATAAATCAGTTTTAGTTATTCTGTAGCTCTATGTGCTCATGTATTTAAATATATTTAAATTTCAGGAATTCTCATATCTGTCTCTTGAATTACAGTGTGCCTCATGGTCACTTGCTACCAAACAAAATGGTGTTTTGTTTGTTTGTTATTAATGAAGGGAGTTGATCCCAAAGTTATGGAAGTAAAATTCTGATATTTCAAGGTCTCAGTTAACTACACAAAGTTAAGTTTGGTGTAGGGCAAATTTACTCTCCCATTTAAGTATAGGGATATAAATTATTGTTCCTAGGTATAAATATGGAAGTTAAATTGTATGTGCTCAATACTGTATTTGAGCTGCAGTGAGTAAATTCATTTCATTGAAAAGCCTATTATCTACCAGGTGAAAAGAAATCTTCTCTTGTAACTTTTCATAAATTACTTGTTTGCATTTTATCATTGCTTGTCTGATAATTACCTGTCATCTCCTCAATGCTTATAGAACTCACAATATTAAAATTATTTCCAAATACTCCCAAAGGCACAAGAGTACATTGTATTTTCCAAAAATTGAGAACTCACAGCAGTTTGCTGCATTCTTTCTGATTCAGTTCTTCAGACCCAATGCTTTGTAACTATGAAACACTCCATACCTTGAGCAAGTTTTACAGCCCACTAAAAAGCCAATTAATGTTAAGCTCAAAGTGGTTCTTTTGCACTGACATTGCTGTGAGTTGTTGGCTTGGTTCAAATATAAAGTGCACTTTCCTTTGACCTTAAGTAACTGAATGCAGGGGAAGCTCATTAAGAGAGTTGTAGTGTTTCTCAGGCATGGATACATTACTAATTCTCGGCTTTTAGGAGAAAAGGAAAGGAAGAGAAGTCTTGTAGGCCAGAGAAAGTTCAGGTGCAAGGTCGATGCCATACACAGTTCAGAGCGGCTCCTAGCTTGCTCTTGCAAGAATCTCAGTGACAATTTACCAAGTCAACTATTCTTCATGCCATGCTTTTCTTCTACATGGCTTTCAGGAACCATGGTGGGAAAATATAGAGTGAGAGGAATTAGCAAATGCATATTTCCTACTTCATTTATAAGATGAGGTGAGACCTATTTCTAAATTTCTTTATTTCCTCAAATAGCAATCTGGGGGGGGGGGGACTGGTACAGCATTCCCTGCTGTGGTCCAACTGCGACAGGTTCATACATTCCAGGGTAGAAGCATGTGGATTAGAAATGTCAGACAGACAAAGCAGAGATACAAAAGAAATAAACAGAGACACAGAATAGAGTAAGGAGGACAACACAGTGAATACTGTATAACCCATCGATGAGGGTTCTCTTTCCCAGACTGCCATACTTCAAGAAGACCCATTTCTATACATTACCACAAGTGTGTTAATTTCAACAAAGGGATTCTGGATGGAGCACATTCAAGCCAAAGATAGCATTTAAGTTTTGCTTTATATCTGAAATCTGCATACCAAGGTAAATCAAATAATTTCATATCAGATACAATCACATAATTTTACACAAGGTAAACAGATGCCAATGCAGATAATTATCAGAGGAGCAAAAGCTGAGTTCACAAATTCACCATGCTAGTATTTCTGTCTGCCTAGCTTAGAGCTCTCATGGAAATGATCTTGTGAGAATAAGGCAGTTTAAATTTGAGAAGAGAAAAATACAAAGTGGGGACATTCCTTTTAATGGGGGAGAATTTGTTTTCCTCATGGAAATGAAATTTCCTCAGAAATAGAATGTTTCTTTCTAAACATCAAGGTTTTTTTTTAATTTATTTATTTATTAAAGATTTCTGTCTCTTCCCCGCCACCGCCTCCCATTTCCTTTCCCCTCCCCCAATTAAGTCCCCCCCCCCTCATCCCGAAGAGCAATCAGGGTTCCCTTCCCTGTGGGAAGTCCAAGGAACCCCCACCTCCATCCAGGTCTAGTAAGTTGAGCATCCAAACTGCCTAGGCTCCCACAAAGCCAGTACGTGCAGTAGGATCAGAAACCCATTGCCATTGTTCTTGAGTTCTCAGTAGCCCTCATTGTCCACTATGTTCAGAGAGTCCGGTTTTATCCCAGGCTTTTTCAGACCCAAGCCAGCTCGTCTTGGTGAGGTCCCAATAGAACATCCCCATTGTCTCAATGTGTGGGTGCACCCCTTGCTGTCCTGAGTTCCTTGCTCGTGCTCTCTCTCCTTCTGCTCCTGATTTGGACCTTGAGATTTCTGTCCGGTGCTCCAATGTGGGTCTCTGTCTCTGTCTCCTTTCATCGTCTGATGAAGGTTAATATTCAGGAGGATGCCTATATGGTTTTCTTTGGGTTCTCCTTATTTAGCTTCTCTAGGATCACTAATTATAGGCTCAATGTCCTTTGTTTATTGCTAGAAACCAAAGATCTCAAGAAACTAGACCGTAAAAGGCTAATCAAACCAATTATAAAATGGGGCACTGAGCTGAACAGAGAATTCTCAACAGAAGAAGTTCAAATGGCCAAAAGACACTTAAGGTCATGCTCAACTTCCTTAGCAATCAGGGAAATGCAAATCAAGACAACTTTAAGATACCATCTTACACCTGTCAGAATGGCTAAAATAAAAAACACCAACGATAGCCTTTGCTGGAGAGGTTGTGGAGAAAGGGGTACACTCATCCATTGCTCATGGGAATGCAAACTTGTGCAACCACTTTGGAAAGCAGTGTGGCGGTTTCTCAGGAAATTCGGGATCAACTTACCCCTGGACCCAGCAATACCACTCTTGGGAATATACCCAAGAGAGGCCTTATCATATAACAAAAGTATATGCTCTACGATGTTCATAGCAGCATTGTTTGTAATAGCCAGAACCCGGAAACAACCTAGATGCCCTTCAATGGAAGAATGGATGAAGAAAGTATGGAATATATACGTATTAGAGTACTACTCAGCAGTAAATAACAAGGGCTTCTTGAATTTTGCATACAAATGGATGGAAATAGAAAACACTATCCTGAGTGAGGTAAGCCAGACCCAAAAAGAGAGCATGGGATGTACTCACTCAAACATCAAGGTTTTTAAAGGAAAAGGAAGCTTCTTAGGCATGATGACTGGAAATAGAACACCTGAGGAAGACAAGCTGCAGTAGCAGCTGATGAAAGTTAAGGAGTTGAGAAAAGAAGGTGAATGAAATTATATAGAAGAAATGAAAACAGAGAAAAGTGAACCTGATGATATATATCATAAGCACAAAAAAATTCTTAGGGATTGGTCGTGTAGGGCAGTGAGTTTTGTGGAAACAGCATTTTTATCTTCTGAAATGAGCCAAGAGGAAAGACTAGAAACCATAAATCAAGGCAGCTCTTGAGGGACCATTACCACATCCCCAGTTAGTAGCTTGGGAGAGAAAAATTTAAGCTACCCTTGAGTGCTTCTGTAATTGGATTTGAAATATTTTTAGTGATAAATAGTCTAGTAAAAATATTGATTGGAAGAACAGTGAAAGTAGAAAGGTCTAGGAATGTACAACAGAACCAAAAACCTAGAGCTTAAATCTCAGCTCAGCTCTTAATAGAAATGAGCCCTGGGCAAAGTATCTCAACTTCATTGAGATAATTTGTTGGGTTATTTATTGATATAAGCTTTAGTTTTCTTGTCTACAAAATGACATTTTTACTGTTTCATTTTAGTTGGAGCAAAATTATAAAGTCTAATAAATTATGATAATTAGAAAGGACATGATTTGGAGCTGTGTGGTGGTGGTGCAAGCCTTTAAGTGCAGCACTCAGGAGGCAGAGGCAGGCGGATCTCTGTGAGTTCAAAGCCAGCCTGGTTTATAAGAGCTACTGCCAGGACAGGCTCCAAAACTACAGAGAAACCCTGTCTTGAAAAACCAAAAAATTTAAAAAAGAAAGGCCCTGGCTTGGTAACTGGGACTTTCCTATTCCTGAGACCTATGGAATTTTCTGGTATGGTATTAGTCACTTTACATTCCATCTCTTTCTTTCTAAAATCAAGACATTTTAAGAAGAAATGATAGATTGGCTCAATGTATATCAGTAACATTGTTAGAGTATTCAATTTGTATAATGATTCATCACAGGATTTAGAAGAGGTTTTGGGGATACTGGATGAGAATCACTTTTTAAACCTTTATTTCTTTTATAGTTTAACCTACAGTGTACTAATTTTTAATTTTATTTTATGCCTATATGTTCTTAAAAGACAAATGGGCATTAACACGTTAATATATATCATAGCTAATGTTTGAATGTTGAAACATTGCTTTCTTCTTCTGTAAAATTATTGACTTCATAGTAATTAGAAAAATAGAGTTTTGAAAACTAGATTTTGGTTTTAAAGGGGGCTGAATAGAGGTGTGAGTATTAGAAGCAGAAGGTAAACAGCTTACAATGGCAGCTACGTATTCCTGAACCCTCAGAGTCACGTCACCTCCACCTTCTCTATTGAATGATTGTCTCTGTAGACAATCATACAATAGATGCTATTGTTAATTATGTTACTTTGTCTTAACAGTCTTCTCTCATTTTACATACACAATCCCTGTTCCCACTCCTCCCCTCCTCCTGCTCCTCCATTTTCCCCCCACCCAATCCCCATCCACTCCTCAGAAAGACTTCCCATCGGGAGTCAACAACATCTGACATATTACTCTGAGACAGGACCAAGATTCTCCCTCCCTATACCTGGGCAAGGTATCCCTCCAAAAATGATGGTCTCCAAAAAGCCAGGTCAAGCACTAGGGAAAAATCCTCATCCCACTGCCAAGGCTCCACAGGCTGTCTAAGCCATCCAACTAACACCCACATTCAGAGTGCCTAGTTTGGTCCTATGCAGGTTCCTCCTGCACTAACTCAGGTCAACTGTTTCTGTGGGTATCCCCATCATGGTCTTGCTCCCTTTGTTCATATTATTGCTACTCCCTCTTTTCGACTGGTCCCCAGAGGCCCAGCCCAGTGCTTATCTGTGGATCTCTGCATCTGCTTCCATCAGCTGCTCCATGAAGGTTCTATGAAAACAATTAAAGGTGGTCATCAACCTGATTACAGGGCAAGGCCTCTCCACTATTGCTTATGGTCTTAGTTAAGGTCATCCTGTGGAGTCTGGGGAAGTTTCCCAGTGCCAGGTTTCATGCTAGCCCCATAATGGCCCCCTCCGTCAAGTTATCTCTTTCCTTGCTCTCCCTCTCTGTTTTCCTTCCATCTCAGCCATTCTATTCCCTCAAGTTCTCCTCCCCCCTTCCTCTCTTCTGCCCTCCCTTTCTTCCACCCATGCTCACTATTTTGTCAGGAGATCTTGTCTATTTTCCCTTCCTAGGAGGAACCCAATCATGACTCTGTTAGGGTTTGCCTTATTCCCTAGTTATCGTGGGGTCATGAAAAATAGGATGGTTATCCTTTGTTTTACATCTAATATCCACTTATAAGTGAATAGATACTGTGTTTGTGTTTTGGGGTCTGGGTTACCTCAGCCAGGATGTTTTTTCTAGTTCCATCTATTTGCTTGCGAAGTTTAAGATGTCATTGGGTTTTTTTGTTTGTTTGTTTGTTTTTTCCCACTGAGTTGTTCTCAATTTGTAAATGTACCACATTTTTTTAAATCAGTTTTTTGGGTGAGAGGCGAAAAGATGTCAGAAAATAGTAAGATATCCAATGCTTTTGGATAGGTAGGATCAACATAATAAAAATAGTAAAGATTTAATGAAAACCCCATAATAATTCTAACACAATTCTTCACAGACCTCAAAAGAACAATACTCAATTTCATATGGAAAAACAAAAAATCAGGGATAGAAAAGCAGTCCTGTAGAAGAAGAAAGGAACTTCCAGAGGCATCATTATTCTTGACTTCAAGTTCTACTATATAGAGCTATGGTAGTGAAAATAGATTGGTATTATCATAAAAACAGATAGGTTGATCAATGGAATCAAATTGAAGTCCCTGATATTAATCTACACACCTATGAACACCTGATTTTTGACAAAGATGCTGAAATTATACAATGGAAAAAAGAAATCATCTAAAACAAATAGTGCTGGCATAACTGGACGTCAACAAGCGAAGAATGAAAACACATCCCTATCTATCCCATGCACAAAGCTCAAGCCCAAATGGATCAGACTTTAACATTAATTCAACCACACTGAACCTCATAGAAGAGAAAGTGGGAAGAAGCCTTGAATGCATGGGCACAGGAGATTATTTCCTAAATATAACACCAATAGCACACACACTAAGAGCAACAATTAATAAATAGAATCTCCTGAAACTGAGAATCTTCTGTAAGGCAAAGGGCACAGTCAATAAGAAAAAAATGGCAGCCTACAGAATGGGAAAAGATCTTCACCACATCAGACAGAGGACTTATTGGTATGAAAAGCCCTTCTTTTTATGTGTTGCTTTTATTGGTTAATAAATAAAGAAACTGCCTTGTTCTGTGAAGACATATAGTAGAGCTAGGCGGGGCAAGGAGGAATGAAACTGAATGCTGGGAGAAAAAAAGACAGAGTCTCAGAGAAGCCATGGAGCCAGGGAAGAAAGACGTGAGCCACCAGCTAGAACATTGCTCCTAGGCCACAAGTGCCATGGTAAAATATAAAATACTGGAAATGGGTTAATTCTAGAGGTAAGAGCTAGCTAGCAACATGCTTAAGTGACTGGCTAAGCAGTGCTTCAAATCATATAGTTTCTGAGTGATTATTTAAGGATTAGAGTGTTAGCTTGTACAGCCACTTTGGAAATCAATGATTATTTAAGGACTGATCAGCCAGAAACGAACAAGTGGACTCCTACAACAACTGATCTCCAAATTATATAAGAAATTCGAGAAACTAGACATTAAAATACCAAACAATCCAATTAAAAATGGGGTACAAATCTAAACAGAGAATTCTCAACAGAAGAATCCCAAATGAATGAAAGACAATTAAGGACTTGTTCTACATCATTAGCCATAAGGTAATGGTAAATCAAAAATGACTCTGAGATACCATCTTATACCAGTCAGAATGGCTAAGATCAAAAACACCAATGATAGCTTATGCTTGAGAGGATACAGAGTAAAGAGAACACTTCTGCAATGCTGGTTAGAGTGTTAGCTTGTACAGCCACTTTGGAAATCAGTAAGGTGGTTTCTCAGAAAATTGGCAATTAATGTACCTCATGATCCAGCAATACCACTCTTGGACATCGTATACCGAAAGGAAGCACACTCATACCACAAGGTCATATGCTCAATTGTGTTCATAGAAGCATTATTCATAATAATCAGAACATGGAAACTACATAAATGTTCCATATTTTTCTTTTCCGACTGGACCAGAATATTCACAGGAAACAAAACAAGAAAGAAAAGGGAGAGCGAGAGAGATTTATTGCTTTCCAATCTACTCATCCATTTTTTTTTTTTTTTTTTGGTTTTTTCGAGACAGGGTTTCTCTGTGGTTTTGGAGCCTCTCCTGGAACTAGCTCTTGTAGACCAGGCTGGTCTCGAACTCACAGAGATCCGCCTGCCTCTGCCTCCCAAGTGCTGGGATTAAAGGCGTGCGCCACCACCGCCCGGCTTACTCATCCATTTTTTTGGTAATTCATTTAATTAGGGTGAAGATCACTAAGATGTGCCACAATTGATTCTGTTTTGTTTGTTTGTTTGTTTGTGGGAAAATTCCTAGTGACAATCTGTAGGATAAATAACATTGACATTAAAACTGATTTTAAAAAATAGTACAGATCATAAGTTCATTAGTATAAAAGAGAAACAGCTTAAAATATGTAGTCTTCATAGGATGGTGAGCACATCACTCATCTTTATATTTCATGATAAACAGTATATGCTCAATAAACAGTTTTTGCATTAATGTAATTAAGGATCAACCCAGAATCACTAAAGTAGGACTTCAAAGGATCTAGGACTGGGAGGTCTAAGAAGGGTCACCTGGTAGCCAGCAGCTTCTGATACACAATTATCCACAGAGACATATCAAATAGAAACGGATCTGATTATGAGGGTTCAGCAATTCCTGACTTGCAGAACCACGTGTGTTAAGAGATCAGCTTTCTGACTAAGAATTAGGAGAAAGTTTTTGGATGATGGAAAAACTTTTTTATGCTTTGAATGATTACACCTCTAAGACATTGTATGGAAACATAAAACATGGAACTGAAAATAAATATAGCCATAGAAATATCCTGACAGTTTATGTAACACACAGGACTTAAGCTTATTGACCATAGTAAAGTTCTCTTAAACAGTCTCTTGCCTGTCTTGGGATTTGTCCCTTGCTATCATGAGCAATTTCAGACTACAGTATCCTAGCACAGAATTTAAAAAGAAAACTGAATTTATCCCCAAACTGGGCCAGGCTGCCACAAGCATCTGACTTCCCTGTCCATGTCTTTCTTCCTGCACACATGAATATAAACATGACTACTTTTCTGCTTAGTATATTAAATGTAGATACAATGGGCACCTTGTAGTTACAAAAGTGAACACTTTTCTTTGTTTTTTTAGAAATATATAAAACTCTTCCCTCTACCTCTGTAAACCCTAACCATTATGCTTCTACAAATTTTTACTGGAAATTTGCAGTTTAGTGTTCTAAAGCCTTCTTTCCCTGGTCAATTTGTTTGTACCACAAGGAAGTCAGCAACTATCTCCTCTATATTATACTTAAAGCTTTTATTAAACAACAAAGCTATACTTTCTCTATTTCTACTTTCTGTGACTTAAGCAGCTGGTATTTAATAGAGCTGTTTATTATAAGTTGCTTTCACATCACAAACTTATGAAATGGCTTCTATTGTTCTTTTTTTTTTTTTAACCAAAGAAGAAACTGAAAACTGGAGAGTCTAAGTAACTTGCCAAAGATCTTGCCTCTAGTAAATGGCAGATGTGAAATTTAACCTGTCAGTCAAGCTCATGGTATTTGCACTTAAGGCTGCCTATATTGTTTCTTCCCCGTCTCCATTAAGCCAGTTATTCAGGGCTCTGTCTTTATACACATCTTTGCTTCAGTTGCTCTATATATCTCTTCATTTCCCGCTGTCTTTCATCTTCCATTTCTCTTCTAATTCCCATGGCTCTGTATTGTTGATCACTACTTAGATTTCTTGATCAAATACTGTTGCCTTGCCTTTTGGACGATCAGTTTAGAACAACGATGCTGTATACATATATATTCATAAAATTAAGAACTAAAGTATTAATGTTTTAAGCTACACAAGAAGCAGAATTTGTGCATCCTTGCATGACGTAAATACAGAATAAAAGGGTAGGTGGACAACACAAAAGGAAAGTTAAGAGGAAAAATAGATTTTTATGTACAAATTATTTCTTACCATTTCAAAGTACTAAAAAACTTAATTTTAAGCATACTTTGACTTTTTCTAAACCCTTATATTTGGAGATATGCAAGGTGATTTAATCTTATTAATCTTTTTAAAAATGAGGTATAATTATTAAGTGATTTATGCCACAAGTACATATTCAACAGTCTCCTAATTAAAAAAATATTAATTTCAAAGAATTTACTCCCTCTAACATAGAGATACATCTTGCATTTTTTTCTTTTCAGAAAGTTATGTATTTCAGGCTTATATATCAAAAGGAAACAAATTCATATTTTATATACGAAGCAATGCTTGCCCTTGTAAGATAACATCCAAAAATAAGGTTGTATTACTTCTAACACAGTATACATGTGTATCTATTACCACATCCTTTAATAGAAATGAATGTGTATTAAAGGTTAGCTCTGATTTAAATACTTTGCTAAATCTTGTAGCTTAATGCTCAGCACAAGAGATTTCATAAATTACAGTGTTTCAGTAAAGAAGAAAAAATAGGAGAGGAAAAACAGGCCAGGGTAGAGACATTGAGCTGTTTGTGGAAAAGTTTATGAATATAATTTATCAAAGTTATTTCACAAAAGTGATGATATCATTACTTACATAAATATTTTTAAGTTTTAGGTGAATTAAATTTAATTAATTTTATAGCCTATTATAAAAATCTTTACTAAATTTATTCTTTTCAATTATTTAAAAATATTTTGCATAGATCTTTTTCTAACTTATGAGCTTAATATAAATTCCTCTCCATAGAAATGATCTCAGAAGGGAAGAGAAATTTATAAGAAAAATATCTTTGAAAGTAAAAATATAATTACAAAAATAGTTTAAATAGTGACATCTAAAAATGGAATAATAGTAGTCATTAATAGAATACATTGCAGATCATTAGAGGAAAAAATGATGTGAATTTTTTAGGAGATAATGGAAGGAACATTAAAAAAATCAGATACATGAAAAAAATGGTAAAGACAGCTTATCAAATCATCTTCATACAAATTTACATGGATCACAGCAGACAGAAACAGAGGACTCCAGGAGTATACCACTATGAAACAGTGGGAATGAGAGTTTCAATAAAAATACTCTTGCCCCATTCATTATGAAAGTTCCAAGTCATATTCACCAAAACTGCCATCTCTAAAAAGATGGTGGGCTCTAGGAAGATATCCAAAATTTAATGAAGAAAAGACATATTCTAATCATGTAGGATTTTATACATACTAAGTTATAAGAAACATATCTACATATAAGAAATAGCAAAAACATATACTTAGGAAAATAATAAAGGCATGACAAAATGTTCGTAGTTAAACTTCTGAATTTTGTAACTGGTAGTTTTCATCTTTGGATATTTGTTAGTTTTGTAATTGCATTTATCACCAAGTCTGTTTTTAACAAAGAAATAATAAGGAGGAAGTTCTTTCCCACTGCAGATGAGACTTGCTGAAGAGTAGTAGAACTATGTCTTAAGATGGAGAGCCTTGAAAAAATGTCATGTTCTCAACGAACTTTCAGTAGAAAAAATAACACGATAGAGGAGGGGAGGGAAAGGAGAGAGGGAGGAGGGACAGCAAGAGCGACAGAGAGATAGAGAGAAACAGAGACAGACAGAGTCAGAGAGAGAAAGAACTGCTAGTGCATGAGCAGAGGAAGGGCTGGTGCAGGGGCAATCCTTTCCTCTCAGCCTTTGATAGGATGAGTAGCACAAAACCATCTCACAGAGACATCCTCCAACTCTAAAGGTAAAGCTCCTCCTCCCAGACTCGCCCTGGGAAATCAGAACAGGTGTCACAGGACTACAGGCTGCCTAGCCTACACAATATGTCTACTTAGAAATAGCAAACCTTAGGCACATTCTTGCATGAGGCAGAAATAAGAAGTGAGTAACATAAAGTAGTGGACCAGATAAATGTATGATTGCTATCTGCTCACATATGAGCCACTGAGCAGAGCCAAGCCCAATATTCATTATCAAACCGGAGAACAACTCTCCACCACTGTCCAGTTTTCTTTTACTTCTGTGCCTCAGTTACTTACTATAAATTTTCAGTTCAATAAACCAGGTTTATCTGGCTCTGTTTTCTTTCTCCACCCACCTTTCTATATAGTTTTTACAAAAAGTACAAGTTGCTATAGAACTAAGGGTTCCCTTGTGGAGTCTCACAGGTTATCTGATTGCATATCTGTACCCCATCATGTTTTCATTGTACCCTTAGCAGAAACGTTTTTGTTCCTTCTCCTGGCTTTAATGTCCCTCTCACATATACTCCCCTCTTCTCCGCTCTCCTAAATATTCAGTACTAACCACTACTTTGTTCTGCTTATTTCCTTTCCATTTCTACCTTAGTACCTATTGTCTTACTACATTCTCTGCCATCATTTTGGATTACTCCCTAACATTTCTGGAGTTGAGGAACTGAAAGATATTTTGTTTGTTTGTATTTGTGGGTGGAGTGGACAGGTATATGTGTGTGCACATGTATGTGTGCTCAAACATGGAAGCCAGAGATCAACCTAAGTTTTCATTCCTTAGAAACCATCTTTCTCATTTTTTGAGTCAAAATCTCTCATTGTCCCAGAGCTGTTAGAGTGGAGTAGAATGGATGTCTTGCGTGTCTTAACTATCTACATGTGTATTTTTCTGCTTTCCGGAATCCAGGATTGCCAGGACTCATCATCACAGACTTTCCTTGATGACGCTGTAAAAGTTGAACTAACACTCTAGCCTAAAGTGAGTATTTTTAATTGGTACTATTGCATTTTCTTAGTAAACACAGACTTTTTTTTATTGTTTCTGTGTAATTAGCATTGTACTCTTGGAGACTGGCTGCAGGCTGAGATTGATACCTTGAGCACTGAGCTGCACTCCTAACAAAGTGGGGAGAAACACTGCCTCAAGCCAACTGCAAACGACTACCGTACAAACACCCCCAACACTTCACCTGAAGTATCCACAGGTAGTTTGTCAAAATGCCATAAATTACTTAATTCCAGTTGTGTCAGTTACAATAAATACATTTTAGGAATTGAAAACTGAAAGCAGGATTGCTTCCCTGAAAATTATTAATCTCACAATAATGCACCCCAAGGAAAATGATTCATGTGAAATCCCAAAGAATTCAATAAAATATTTATAAGAATTTATATAAAATATAGCCAGGCAGTGGTTCCAATTTGTATCTCCTTGATCTCCTTTTGTTGTCTTATCATTCTAACTAGAAATTCAAGTACTATATTGATTAGGTATGGAGAAACTGGTCAGTCTTGTTTGTTTTTCTGATTTTAGTGGAATTGCTTTGAGTTTCTATTTAATTTGGTATTGGCTCTCAGCTTGCTGTATATTGCTTTACTATGTTTAGATATGTTCCTTGTATCCCTGATCTCTCTAAGATCATGAGATGATCATGAAGGTGTATTGGATTGTGTCAAGGGGTTTTCAGAATCTAATGAGATTATCATTTGTTTATTTATTTTAGTTCATTTATATAGGGAATTATGTTGACAGATTTGCATGTAATGAAACCATCCCTGCATCTCTGGAATAAACCTTGATAATAATAGATGATCTTTTTGATGTGTTCTAAGGTTTCTAGTAATAGTGGATAGGTAACCTGAACTGGCCATCTCCTGTAATCAGATTGGTTACTACCTTAATTGTCCTCAGAGAGCCTTCATCCAGTAATTGATGAAAGCAGATGCAGAGATTCACAGTCAAGGACTGGGCCAAGCTCTGGGAGTCCTTTAGAAAAAAGAGAGAAAAAAAAATGTTCAAGCTGGGGACATCATGGTCATCACAAGGAAACCCACAGAGACAACCAACCTGAGCTCATAGAGGCTCATAGACACTGGACTGACAAGGAGCTGGCATGAGACTCACCACAGTTCTCTACATATATATGTGTGGCAGTTGAAGAGCTTGCTCTACTTGTGGAACTCCTAGTAGTGATAGCAGGATCTATTCCCAATGCTTTGGCAGACTCTCGGTGACCTAGTCCTCATACTAGGTTTCCGTACCACACCTTAATAAAAGGGTAGGAGCTTAGCCCTCACTCAACGTGATATTCTATGCTTTGTTGACACATATGGGAGGCCTGCTCCTTTCTGAACAGAAGCAGAGGAAGAGTGGAATTTGGTGGGGACAAAGGTGAGGTGGCTGGAAGGAATAGGAGGAGAGGAAGAGGAAACTGAGGTCAAGATGTAAAATAAATGAATAAATTTAATAAAAAAGAAAAACATAAGTAATGACTTATCACATGGACTCAAAATTCATTAATACCAGTTTGTTAGAAAATATTGCCTAATGATCCAAAGAATTAGGAGACATCTAATTGCATGTTGCCCCACATTTTAGTGTATTTATATTTGGGAAATACTGATCGAGAGATGAAACTGATTAATTGATAGGCTCTTATGTGTCCCTCAGTCTGGCCTTGAACTTACTACATCCCTAAAAACAATCTTGAACTTTTTGATTCACCTATTCCCACCTACCAAGTGCTGGGATGACAGGAATGCACCATCACTCCTTTCTTATGTTGTGCTAGTTATTGAATATACAACTACTTGCAGTCTAGGCAGGCACTTTACCAACTGAGCTATGACCTCAGTCCATATTTAGATATTTTAAATTTCACATATATATTACATTTTTAATTTGTTGAATAAAACATGCCTTAACACATTGCTTCTAAGTTCTTGTCTATACAGATATTTGAAAATACATTCCGGAAAGTTACTACTTGTAATACTCAAGTTTTATTCTTTTTAAAAAATATATTTTTTATTCAGCTTAAATTCTAAGTGATTTTGAGAATTTGTTGAAATTTACATCTTTGCTATAAGATGATATTATAACATTATGATTGAGAATGTGATTTGTGTTTTAAGACAGTTATTTTAATTTGAAGATACTCGTAGGAGTTTTTCTTTTTCCTCAAGAGACCCTGGTGGAATTTAGAGTGATCATAGGTGAACGGGTATTATATACCACTAAGATTTAGGAAGGTTTTGATTCTTGGAATGATTGTGGTCCTTTGTAAAAAAGTCAGTAATTCTTCCAAGTTCTCTCAATATCTTAAAGATGTCTTAGAGTAAAGATATTGAAAAAGAACTAAATTTGCTTTGAAGTTATGTACTTTATAAAGACAGGAATGCCTTATGTTTTAAGAATACCATTGTACTCATGAAACCACCATAGATGCAGTTGCCTGCCCAAGAACTGCACAAAATCAACACAATCAACATTCAAATTTTAAGGGCAGAGTGACCCAAGAACAGTTACCCTAGCTTCTCAGGAAGGAAAGTCAATTTTCTTTAATGGTAAGGACCATGAAAGGGCAATTATGCTCCAGGTGAAAGTCTCACACCTAGATTCTAGACAGCACAAATTGACCACAGTGAGCTGTTACACAAAACTAACATGAAGTCACAAGAGAGTTTGGAGGATGAGAAGTTTATCTGGTAAGAGGTTAGAGAAAGGGATAGAGAATGAGCATGATCAAAATAACCTGTGTATATGTATAAAATCCTTAAATGAATAAAAACATAATGAATTAATTATAAGTTAAAACATGACTAACAGAATCATATGTAAATATTTCTCCTTCAGAATTGTCTAACTAGCAGATAGCAGGGATGTATAAGCACTGATTGCTTATGATTCTCTCTTCATTTTGTAAAAGTCTAATCTATGCCTAGACTTAGCTAAAACTACTTTATCCAGTTGACTTAAAATATGTTTAGAATATTTCCTATCTGAGAAGGCCTCCAAATAGACTTGGAAATGAACTTCATTAAAAGATAAAATCACAGCTATTCAACTTTATTTGAACACCACCTTTAGTTCTTTTTGTTGATCCTTTGATGCTATTTCAGAAACTCTCCTAGGATTCAGAGCACCAATAAGCATAAAAGTGATTCTGAGCTTTTAACTATGGAAAGATGCCTGCCAAATGAAATCCTGCTTGTGCCCGCTTATGACTGTATAAAAGAACAATCACCGCCAGTGAAGAAAGAAAAAGAAAGAAAGAAGGTAACAGAAGAATCTCTTAGTAGTTCGCAATCCTTTCATCATCTCTTCTACATCAAAGATGAGCTGGGTCTCTGAGTAGCGCCCCCAGAGGCAGGTGTGAGAAATTGTGTCTTGTCAAGGAACTTCATAAGGAATCACAGTGTGAGTCCTAAAATTTTAACTCATTCTTTTTAAAGAACACACACACACACACACACACACACAAAAAAAAAAAAAAAACTATTATAATCTTTTAGCTTCCCACTCAACAGTTTTATAGGTACAATATAAATACAGAGCAGTGGGAAAAGATTCTGTGATCTTTCACCCAAAACAACATGCAAAATTATGAAATAATTTTTGCCAAGGAAGAAAGGAGTTTCTGCTCAATGTGTGAGAAGTGAGAAGTGAGAAGTGGGCAGCATAGGACAAGTGGCTGGACATTTCTAGATGTGAAAATCTATGCCGTCTGGAAGTTGTGATATTATCTTTCTTTCCTTTAACTCTTTGTTGTTGTTGTTGCTATTTATAATTAGGTAATTTCTGTTTTACAAACTGGGACGATAGCTTGATCTTTGGAGCCCCTGTGGGTCCAACACAGATAATTATCTTCCGTAACCGGACTGGTCCGGAGACGCAAGGAATAATCAGTCACAACTTACACGGTCGTCATGGAAGGACAAGATCTCTCTCGTTTGTTCTCCAAACAGTTTATATATCATCCCATATTGAGCAGGAAAACACATTAGGCTGTATCCTAGGTAACCCTGGTGAATGGCCTTTTAGTCATGTCTGCATCTGTATGCTACCTGTCATGTAGGCCTAAATTAGCATCTCTATAAGACTTCCTCCAAATTACCAAGAAATAAGCACCAAACATCCTGACCAGCTTCAGACAACACCTCTCCTCAGGTGATCTACATTTCTAAGAAAAGAAAGAAAGGAGCAGTACATCCTTGCTATTGTTACGCAGAGACAGCTTGTCTGCAGAGCTATGTGACCAGCTCAGACCTGGCCTATGGCTTTTATGCCTGGCTGCTACACCATACAGAAATATGGGCCTACACTTGATGTTTAATTTCTGATATCAGCTGGGCTAGGTTGCCAGTAGCCTGTTATTTATTCAAACACTAATCTTGGTGCTGCTTGTTGGAAGGCATTGCTGGCTAGTCAGAGGTTGCTGTCTATCACGGCCTGGCAGCTTTTTCCAAAAAGCTCAGCAACATGGAGACTCCCTCCATCTCCAGCGAAATTTCCTGCTCTCTACTTCTCCTTATCTGGAGAATGTCCCTGGGACCGTAGGACTGACGTTTTCGGAAAGATGTCTCTAAACCACATACCTGATTTATATTTAACTTGAACCTTGGCACAGATTCCCGCTAAGAAGACTTGTACTAGGAGTTCTGCTATGGGACTCTACTGCCACATATTAAGCCTTGTGATAGGAGCATGCCATTTAATACAAAATTAGAATTTGTCCCCAAGCACCCCGGTCCTATATATTACTTATATTCTGGGTGAAAAAAAGTTGATGTGATTTCCTGAAGTCTGTCTCCCAGAGATCTGTCTCCATTGTACCCACAGTTATCCTAACACTGTTTCCACATTCAGCTCCCTCTACCCTTGTGGACCACTGAGGCCAATGATCCTGGCGAAGAAACAGAGCCACAGCTGTTATGAGTGTGTTGTGCTCGAGTGATTTTAAGGAAACTGTGCTTGACGATGTGGATGGGTCTCACTCAGACAGCTGAAAACCTTCTGAGGGCAAAGGGAGATTTTCTGGAAAAAAAAAGAAATTTATTTCAACTGGTATCCCCTTTCACCACAGTTTATAGTCTGTTGGACTGCCTGACATATTTGGGCTTTTCCATATCCACAAACTCATTACCCACCAACCACATAAGCCAGTTTCTGCAAACAAACACCAACTGCAAAGTTTCTCTCCTTTCTTTCCTTTCTCATAAAGAGCATTTGGTATCACACATCGCAAAAGTTTATAACCAAAAAATGCAAAAAAAAAAAAAAACTACCTGAAATGATACGTGGAATAAATAGCCAAATAGGGATAAAAATAAATTCAAGATAATGTTAATGCATAAATGGAGTATAAGTCTGAGCAAATTAAGTGCCAAAATATACAAGTTCCTAAATGGGCAATAACTAAAAAAATATTCCATTTAGTGCTTAAGTAAAATTCAAACTAATACTAAAATGTTGGCTTTGGAGTTTGGAGTAAAATATGAAAAATCAGCAATGTATATATGCCAAATACTTGGGAAAAGGGGGAAAATCATCATATCAAGGAAGTGATAAAATTATTTAAATTATTTTAATTAGTGAAATATGATGCCTGTAAAAGAAAACTGTCTACTCATTAAAATAAATACAATCGACTGAGATTTACTTGCCAATGAAAATATTATTAGAAAATAAAAATTCAACTTCATGTAATAGCTAGGAAAAGAGGTTCTGTAAAGCACAATTAATAAAAGGTCAGAGACAGATACTGGGGTTCAACACCTGAAGACCCGAAAAGCAAAGCAGCCAATCACTGGCTCTTACCTTGACCTCAGTTTGAAAAGGGTGAGTCTGCCTCCAGGAAACCTCATTATAAGAGTAAGTCTGAGAGCGTTCTCTTCCTGTTTTATAATCCTCTCTAGTTCCGATATTAAGAGCAGGTACTACTACCGCCTGGTTTCTATGGCAAACTGGTGTGGCTACTGGGATTAAAGGTGTGTGTCCTTGTGGCTACTGGAATTAAACTTTGAAGTTTCTGTAACTGAACACAGGAAAAAAAATCCTTGTACCTTTTCTGTCATATTTTTATGACATCATAATAATAACTAATTCTAATTTTTTTCTTTTTTTTTTTTCCTTTGTGGTGTTTCTAGGCAGGGTTTCTCTATAGCTTTGGAGCCTCTCCTGGAACTCACTCTGTAGTCCAGGCTGGCCTTGAATTTATAGAGACTCGTCTATCTCTGCCACCCAAGTGCTGGGATTAATGGCATATGCTTTCCACAGCCCGGTTTAAAACTCAAATTCTTAAGTATATAAAGAATCCTTGCTTTCAGTTAAAAATCACAGAGAAATAAATAAATCTTATTAGGACCATATCTAATTTTTAAAGTCAATAAATATGAAAATCCAACCCAACAGTATCTTGAATCCACACTCTAAGTTATAAAATAGTCAGCCAGGTTATGAACTATTGCTCAACATGATCAGAGCAATCAGTTCTAGTGTATCTGCCTCACATCCACTGATGCCTGGAATCACAACATGAAAGGTGGATAAGGAGTTGCCATATCCACACTCCAGAACTATCTTTAAATGCCCAAATATTTTGAAAATCCTATAATATTTATATGGTCTTATATGCTGCCAGGAAACCACACACTAAGATTAAGGAGGAAATTTAGCTAAAACATTACTAAATGTTTCACATAGAAACAGCAGGAAATTCCACATTCTCCTCCAAAAAGAACCTGGATCTCTGCTGTATGTTCCTGAGGTGACATGAACTGCTTTCTGGTCCATTGCTTCTTCTCCAATATTTCTTTCAATTTTGACGAAACAACGAGTTAAATGAAAGCCATATATAAGTAAAAACTAGAAGAAAGAAATGTCAAGTATCAAAATACTCATTTCTTTTACTGTAGGTCTCAATTAGGCGTTCTCCTAAAAGAAAGGGGACAATCTGAACTACATCAAAAATTTGAGTTTCCTGCGTTATTCTCTCAGATGAGCCAAAAACATATTAGAATACTGATTTGTGTTGGCTGTCTTTAACTGTAACAAAACATTCAAGCCAATACATTTTTTTTTTTTTTTTTTTTTTTTTTTTTTTGGTTTTTCGAGACAGGGTTTCTCTGTGGCTTTGGGGCCTGTCCTGGAACTCACTCTGTAGACCAGTCTGGTCTCGAACTCACAGAGATAAGCCAATACATTTTTAAAAAGTAAAAAGATATTTGGTTTAAGGTTTTATAACTTTTAGTCCGTGGTTATTTGGTTCCATAGATTCTGGATTGTGGAGAACCAAAGCGCCATCAGAGAGAACTGCAATAGAATTAACTGCACACCTCGTGGTGGACAGATGCATAAAGGAACCGTGGACAAAACAGGCCTCGGATGACACATTCTCAACAACCCACTTCATCCAAACAAGCCTCATTTTTTAATGTTTCTGTCACCTCCCTCACCCCATTAATATTAACCCAGCAAAGCTCTATTCTACTGAGGTTAGAGTCTATGATCCACTCATACCCCCAAATCCCACTTCTGAACATTTGCTCACTTGGAACAAAGCATTCAACATGAACTTTTTTTTTTTTTTTTTTACAAAGGGAATGTCTGCTAGAGCCCTCTCAGTGCTGGGGCCAACTTGTGGCTGCCTCTCAGCTGGGCTACTCTTTCCCCCAGTTTTTTTTTTGAATATTTATTATTTATTATGTATACAATATTCTGTCTGTGTGTATGTCTGCAGGCCAGACTTCATTACAGATGGTTGTGAGCCACCATGTGGTCGCTGGGAATTGAACTCAGGACCTTTGGAAGAGCAGGCAATGCCCTTAACCACTGAGCCATCTCTCCAGCCCCTCAACATGAACTTTTGCAAGTTATCTCGGACCCAAAACCTACAATCATGTTAAAATCAAGAAAGGGGTGGAAATTATAAACTAAAATGAGAAAAAGTGTTTGCATCTAATTTGAATTCTCTTATGTACATTTTGTTGGATAATCAATTTGCCTCGAATGAATATCATTTCTAATTACTGTCTACACTTGCAATTTTTATATAGCCAAGGCCATAATACAACTTCATTATGGTCAAAGTATATTTATGCAGTCATCTTGACATTGATCCTGATCAAAGAATTTCTTTGTTACTGAATGCTATATAAGAAGATATTTGCAATGTTTTCTGATATTTCTATTGATTTAGCTGTTTTTCTTTCTTTTTTCTTTTATTTCTCATATAATCTCTATGAATTTCATATATGAGTACTATATTTTAATGATTTCCTCCCATCTCTCCTTCCTCCAACTCCTCCCATATCTCTCCAGACTTTTATTCAAATTCATGTCTTCTTATTATTTAAATAATATTATCATACACACATGTGTACAAATTTAAAAGTAAAGAATACAAGTTTACTTAGTGTGGCTGATATGTAAATGTGTTTAAGGCTTATGACTTGGTACTGTATCCCTTACTAGGGCTGTCCTCTCTGAAACAGATGGGAACTCTCTCTCTTAACACTCATTAATCACCTGTTGATACTTACCTTGGAATGGGGCTTTGGTAGATCCCATATCCATACTAAAATGTCAACGTTTGTTGTCATGTTTAGGTCTTTTAGAGGTGACAATACTATTTCATTTCATTGGTACAACACCCCTGTTATATATAGAAGACATTATCTCTCAAAAGGTGCCCTGTTGTTATACTCTTGCAATATTTCTACCCACTATTTCTTGTCTCTTGAGCCTTTGATGTAGAGGTTGTGTTGTAGATGTATCAGTTGATATTACACACATGATTGTTAACTGTGATCATTTTTACTGGTTATGTTATTCTGTTGTGGTTTCTATCTTTTGTAAAAGAAACTCCTTTGATGAGGGTGATAGCTACATTTATTTCTGGGTAGAGGAGTAAATTTTAAGAACATGGTTAGGAAGTATACTGGCTTAGGGAAGTGACAGTCATAGGTTTCCCTTTAGCTTCTACCAGCCACAGGTAATTGCTTAGGTTTACAGCACCAGACATGAATTCTGTCTTATTAAGCAGGTCTTAAGTCCAATTAGACAGCTTCCGGTTATTCCCAAGTTATAAAGTCATAGGGAGAAAAAAAAACCTTGCCCAAATAAAGAATGACACACCAATAAAGGTACAAGAAGCACAAAAGAACACCAAATAGACAGGACCAGAAAAGGGAATTTCCATGACATTGTACAGTTTACAACCTTTACTACACAGAACGAAAAAGAGAAAAAAAAATCACATCACATATAAAGAAAAATCCCATCAGGGAAACAGCTAATTTCTCAATGGAATCTTTAAAACACAGAGGAGTCTGGGCAACACAAGAACCAGAGAGATGGATAGAGCTATAAGCTTGGGGAAAAGAACCTTGAGTATGTCCTAAGCCTACTGAAACTCAGCTGCTTTCTGGTCACAAGAACAAAACTTAATTACTAGTATTTGAACCACTTATTTTTAACTTGGTTGAACAACATATATATGAACAACATATATATATATATATATATATATATATATATATATATATATATATGATGGAGGAAGGTCATTGGTTAAAAAAATAAAGAAACTGCTTGGCTGGCCCTCATAGGTTAAAACATAGGTGGGAGGAGTAAACAGAACAGAATGCTGGGAGGAAGAGGAAGTGAGCTCAGACTCGACAGCTCTCCTCTCTGGGGCAGATGCCTCAGACACGCCATGCCCGCTCCTGGGCAGACACACATGCGATGAAGCTCCGACCCAGAATGGACGTAGGCTAGAATCTTCCCGGTAAGACCGGTGCTCACAGATTATTAGAGATGGGTTGATCGGGATATCAGAATTAGCCAGTAAGGGCTAGAGCTAAAGGGCCAAGCAGTGTTTAAATGAATACAATTTGTGTGCTGTTATTTCAGGGCATAAGCTAACCAGGCGGCTGGGGTGCTGGGGACACAGCCCCGCTGCTCATATTTCTATAAATGGTGCCCAGACGTGATGGACTAAATCCACTTAAAAACCTGAGAGGGCTTTAAAAAGGAGAGAGAGTTTAACACAGTTTTTTGCTGCTTGTGGGTGGCATGCTGCAGAGAGAATTTCCTGACTCAGCAGCCGCAACAGGAAAAAAGCTGCAGTTTTAAACCACCTCTTTCTGGGCTGTGCCATCATTGCAATCTCTGTCTGGCCCCTGTGGGAGACAGAACTTTTGAATGGAGCATTTGGAGTAAAGTGCTACAGCTTGCTTGATGGCAATGTGGACTGCTGTGTGCCTGGAAATGTGTGTGGCTCAGGGGCACTAAATGGCTCTGAGGCAGGAGCGGCTGCTCTCCGGCCATGTTGAACTGTGCTGGTCTCAGGCAGGAACTTCTGTAATTACCGTAAAAACAGCACAGTTAAGGTTTTGACTGGGCAGGACACAGGCGGTACCGTATTACCTGTACATGGTGCAACTTAAGTTTTTAAGAACTGCTTAACATTTTAAGAAATGCTGCTGGATAGTTAAAAAAAAATGTTACAGATTCACAATAAAACAGATTCAGACATAAAAGACCACACTGTTGGATGAATGCACATAGGCTTGAGAGAGAGAAGAAAAAGAATATACAAAATAAAGTTAATGGTTTAAAAAAAAGAGTAAAGTCTTTAAAGAGACAGAGTACAGATAGTTATAGATTAA
>NC_022009.1:5990463-6016089 GCF_000317375.1 Microtus ochrogaster | reverse complement strand
TGTACAGGCAGCGAGATGTCTCTGTCATTTCTAGAGTTTTCTTATTTCTTGTTTACTTAGGTAGTATTATATCCTTCTGGAGTCTTTGATGGAGTTGAAGAATGAATAGATAGTTATAGTTTTCCTTAGTTATGATAAAAGATAAAATAGATATAAATATTATAACTGTAATTCTTGCTTGATAACTGTTTTGCTATATGTAATTTTGCTATGTTAAAGTTAAAGCTTTCCTTTTTTGTTTTAACAGAAAAAAGGGGAAATGATGTGGGAGTGATTTCTTATTAATAAAGAAACTGCCTAGACCCATTTGATAGGCCAACCCTTAGGTAGGCGGAGTAAACAGAACAGAATGCTGGGAGAAAGAAGCTGAGTGAGGGAGTCACCATGTTTCTCCCACTCCAGGCAGACGCAGGTTAAGATCATTCCTGGTAAGCCAGCTCGTGGGCTACACAGATTAATAGAAATGGGTTAGATCAATATGTAAGAGCTAGCCAATAAGAAACTGAAACTAATGGGTCAGACAGTGTTTAAAAGAATACAGTTTCCGTGCAATTATTTCAGGGCATAAGCTAGCCATGCGGGTGGCCGGGTGCTGGGGACGCAGCTCCGCTGCTCTTAACACAACACATTATACTAATTGGTAACTTATATAAAGGAACATTGTAATACATGGTTTTCATATAGGCTATATAATACATTGTTGTAATTAATCAACTATGCTAAAGTAACAACTCAAGCAAGGGGCAATCGGGAGATTTTAAAATTATAAGAAAAAGAGTTAGTAAATTATTTTCAATTATTAAAATATGGAGAAAGATTCTTAATTTGTTTAACAATTTTCTAATCTTGCAGAAATATTTCTTCTTTTTGCACAATATTTTCTATTTTGCCTTGTTTCAAAGCTATGTGAAAACATCCTCATGAAAGAAATAATCCACAGTAAAGCAGTAGATCTGTAGGGAAGATTAAATTGGTAAGGAAAGAATTCTATCAAAACAGTTATATGGGTGAGGTAGCCCATAACCAGAAAGACAAATACTGCAGCTTCTCTCTCATCTGAGTTTCCCAGCTCCAAATCATCAGATGTTAGTATACAAAATGGAGTAACCACAAAACCGGTGAAGCCTAAAGTTGCCATAGTCACCAGAGGGGAGGCTTGAGAGATGAATATCAGAATAAAGATGATTTAAAGTGGGAATAGAAAAACAGGGAGGAAAGGAAAGCAGGTATGAGGGAGAAAAGTCAGTACAGAAGAAGGGGGAACAAATAACACCAAGGCTGTTTGACAACGCCTTAAAGAATCATAGCCACCATCCTGCTATGTAGTCTCCCACCCACATGGCAGATGAGAACCTTTTGTAACTCCAGTCTCAAAGGAAGCAATGCCCTCTTCTGGACTCCATGGACACCAGGAACATAGGTGGTGCACAGACATATAAGCAGACAAATCACCTATACACATAAAAATAATAGAGCATATATTTTTAATTTAAAAGAGCAAAATACAAAGGAAAATGACAAGGCAAGTTCTGTAGGAATCGTTTAATAGGTCTGTGCATTCTGAGAGCACTGGGATCTTATGCCTTTGAAATTTGACCAGAGCCCTGTCATGCTCTAATACTCCGTAGTGCAGTAGAATGATTGGAGTAAATATTAAGTCAGACAGTTTTGGAGAGTCCTTATTTAGCAACTGCTGTATGACTTGCACAAACCTAATATTGTAGAACAGGATTGATAGTGAAAAACCATATAATCTCTTGGTCATGGGGCACCGTTATATAAATGTATCTGTGTTGGTCATTTTAAGACTGCCAGCAACAGTTTATTAGATTAAAATAAAGGGGTTGAAGTCAAAACTACACTGTCTGCTACTAGAGTGATCTCTTAGAGTTCATTCAGTTGTGTTAGTATAGCGCATCCATCCATTCATTAAAGCCCATTTGTATTTCCTTATGAAATAGAAAGGAAGGCCTGTAGAAAAACACATCGAGGTGGTATTCACAACACAATTTCTTGTGAAAAATGAACGATGTTGATGCCAATTTACAGAATTTAGTTTTACAATTTTCTCAAAATTGGTGTGTGCTTATGTTAATATGTGCTTATATTAATTCTTTTTTCTGATAATTTTTTTATTACTTTATAAATGATACCAATCAAAATTTCCACTTCCTCCCCTCCTCCCACTTCTCTCCTGCTCCTTCACTCTCCCTCTTTCTCCCCCTACAGTCCTAAGAGAGGGCAGGATACCCTGACCTGCAGGAAGTCCAAGGCCTTCCCCCCTCCATCCAGGCTTTGGTGAGCTTCCATTTTAATGAGATAGAAAGGGAATGGATCTATACAGGAGGGGAGGTGGACCAAGAACTAAGAAGACTAGAGGGAAGGGAAACTGTAATCAGGACATATTACATGAGAAAAATATTTTCAATAAAAGAAAAATGATTTTGTTGTTAAGAGTGCTGAGGTAGTAGAAGATAAAGAAGCTAGATATCAATCAAGGTTCAACTTTCCTAAAACCCAGTAGAACATGTTTTTTTCTCCCAGTTATAGTCAGAAGAAAGCATAGTGATTTTACTTTTGTAGACCAGAGACATGTGGTTCTCTAATAAGTGTTTTTCAACAGGTTTATTGTTCTCTCATGTGCTTAGTCAAGACCATCTTTACAAAATAAGGTAGATTAGACTACAGCTGTAGTTGGGGTAAGCTGTGATCAGGATTTTGTGATTGTCCTCACCTGGCCTTGTGGACTATCAATGTCACTTCATACCCTCATGTTATGGGAGAGAAACAGCTAGTTCCCTGGCCTCTTCTCGTTTGCTCTCTGAAACCTCATACGTGCATATGATGTTTTGATCAAATTCCTCCGTACTCCTCATCCACCCCTCTACGCACATATTTTTCCTTCCCATGCTGATGTTATTTTCTAAGCCTCCTGAATCCATTCAGTGTATTCTAGCTCAGAGCCATCCACTAGAGGTGTCTACTGTGAATATGTTTAGCCTCACAGGTATGGTATCCCTGAAGCAAAACTGACTCTGTAATCCTGCCAGTAATCATCAACTGCCAATAGTTCTCCAGCCGTGATGGTTGGGTTCATCTTTGTAGGTCTTCTGTATGCAGTCCCTGATGCTGTGACTTAATGTGTGCAACTGTGCTGATATGTTAAATAAGTACCGCTTTTCTGGAGTTAAGGGCATTGAAGCTTTGCCTGAGGGCTACACCTGCAAGATTGAATTACCTTCCAAAGGCTCCAGTTCCTAATATAATCAGAAAGAACAGAGGTTTCACAGTAATTTATAAGGGGTAGGAATGTTTCTCTAGTGAAACATAAGTCTTGTGAATTATTCTGCTCTGTAACACATTTATAGGAAATAGAAGTTAAAGTTACTCATTAGGAAAATCAAAATCATACATTATTGATGCAAGAATAATTTTAACACACGTGTTATGAAGGAAAGACACATTGTTTATTAAAAATAGTTGTAATAAGAAATTTACTGTTCCTTTTGAATAGGTTTGTATGTAGGAAATATCTCAGCATAGTAAATGTGGAGAAATTAGTAAAAGAGATATTCAGAGTTCAAGAAAAACTGTCTTCATCCAGTTAGGGTCTGTTTATTTTTAAGTAGTGTCTTAGTTAGGGTTTCTGTTGCTGCAACAAAACACCCTGACCCAAAGCAAGTTGAGGAGGAAAGGTTTTATCTGACATACACTTCCATATCATAATCCATCACTGAAGGAACTCAGGACAGTAATACAACCTGGGCAGAAGCCATGGAGGGGTGGGTGCTGCTTACTTTCTTGTTCCTTATGTCTTTCTCAGTCTGCTTTCTTATAACACCCAAGACCACAAACCCAGGGATCGCACCACTCACAATGGGCAGGGCCCTCTCCCATTGATCACTAATTTTAATAATACCCTAAAAACTTTCCTACAATCTGATTTTATTAAGGCATTTTCCCAGTTGTCGTTCCTTCCTCTCAAATAACTTTAGCTTGGGTCAAGTTAACATAAAATTAGCCAACTTAGATAGGAAAACTTAAAAAAATACTAAACAAAGCTGTAGACCTGTGCTATAAACTAGGAAACCTCTAAACATGCCATTGTCATAGAACACTTAAAGTGTGGCCAGTACTAGCTAAGGCGTATATTGACATTGCTTAATTAGACATACTTAAATCAAAAGACTGTAAATTATCTCAGTAAGGTTTACATTGACTAATGACAGTTGAAATGATAATCTGAACAATATAAAATTTTAAATGTATTACATAATCAGTTTGAGTTTCTTTTTACTCTGTTAAATGAGATTCTTAGAGTTCTAGGTGTTAGTTTTCACATTAGTTCCCCCCAGCAGAATGTAGGTATTGACAAACAGCATCAGAGACCTCCGATCGATTTTATCAGATCAAAGTGACTAGTAATGCATGATCTCGCCACAGAACAATTCAATATGCGATTCATAAAACCTAAATTTATATCTGCAACAAAATTATACACTTACAAGTGTGTTTCTATAGAAATAATAAAACAATTTTAAAACAGCACCATGAAGTTGAGTGAGAATACTGAATTTGATGCATGCTGTATACGCTACAGGAGTTCACTGTGAGACACACTCTTCTATTCCTCTACAGTTATTCTTCTGTGGTACATCTTTTCTAGAGGAAGACTACAGTCTAAATTCACTTTCAATCAAATGTGTTAGAAATTCCAAAGTCAGTTATTTTATTACAAAGAAAACGGTACATCTTGACAACATTTAAAAGCATTCATAATTAAGACTTATTTGTTAAAAGGAATTTTTTTGGATTATGAAATCATTGGTTTTTACTGAACTCAATTGAATCTATCTGATTTTTTTTTGGCTAAAACTGCTATTTTCATCATTTACAAATGAATTAAATACCCAATCCAATTTTATATATTAAGCCATTCTGCGAAAATTCTTTTATTTTTCTCAACTAAAAGCAATTCAATACTTATCTGACTTATTCAGTAGTTAAAAAAACAGTGATAATACTGGATGCACAAACTAATTTTAAATGTTTGCTGGCAAATATTATCATGACTGTATTTAGTTTAAGACTGGTCATTTTTCTAGCAGTTTGTAAATGATCTCACTGAACTTTACTAATATAAACTGCTACAACAAGAAGATACTATGATTTTTGTGATGCTGGCATTGGCTCTTAGTGTTGTGAATCATGAGATTCCCTCGTATCTTTAGCAACAAAAACACATTGAAATAGCATTTTCTCGTGTCAAACTCTTATCATTATCATTGCAATGTTTTTCCCGATTTAATTCCTAATGCTGGATGTTTCATTTATTAATTTGAAATATTTCTTTACATTGTAGTAATATGTAGTAACATAGTAATAGGTTCTTACAGAAGAAGGTAGAGTTACAGGCAGCTGAACCATCTGATGTGGGTGCTGGGAACTGAACATTGGTCACCTGCAAGAGTGACATGAGTCTTTAACTGCTGAGACATCTTTCTTTCCCTGTCTCTGACCTAGTTTTACTGACTTCAAACTTTCTTTGTAAATCTGTCATAGCTGGAGCACAAGCATTCACATTTGTAAAATTAAAATGTTTTGCTATGAAGTATATTTAAGTCACTCTCTTTCCATTCATTTTCAACATTTGTGGAGGTTATAATTCTTTATTGTTTTTAATCTTCATTAACACTATAAATGTGTGACTAAAATGAAGGTATAAATAATCCACACAATAACACGGTCATCCATTATATGAAAAACTGTCTTCAATTTTCTCTGCCGCTGCTTTTGTCATTTCTAAAATTCATCAAACAAGTTCAGTATGGTATCTTTCTTATTTGGACTTCTGCCTAACATAAAAACCATAAGCTTTAATGATACTGTAAAGATGTTAATTTTTTTTTTTTTTGGTTTTCGAGACAGGTTTATTACACTTATTGCTTTGTGCTTACAAGTACACTCTATAACACATAAACATTTTTTCCCAGAAGGCCAAGTGTCATGTTCACTTGTAATCTTGTGATTTAAGATTAGGAGGAAGAGGCATGAGATTTTATTAATTTGAGACCAGTTGAAAAGCTGAACTCCACTTTTGTTGTCACGATTATCAATTTCTATAAACATCCTACATGTATTTTAAAGAACTGTATGTTTTTACAAAGTTTTATATCTACGCACATAAGTGTTTTCTCCCCTGTTTATATCATCAAACTGTTAATAGTTAGTCAATACCTCTCTGCTATCTTTTACTTTATCTAGCATCTTCCAGTTTCTGAAAAGCATCATCTAGTATACCATTTTAAGAGTAGAATTATAAATTTCCTTATAGCTATGGTTTTATATATATTATAATTTGATTAACTTTGTTCTTTGATTGCTTCATATATGTGTAAAATGGATTCTGGCTACTCTCATCCCCCACCCTCTTTTGTCTTTCCTATGCCCATCTCCAGTCATGCTACTCAACACGTATCTAATTTCATCTTCAGAGCCTCTGCAGGTAGAGAGTTACAGGCAGTTGTGAGCTGCAAATGTTCTTACTGAGAACTGAGCCCAGTGTTAGGTTGGGAGCCTAGGCCCTGGTCCCTGGCATCTATCTCAGCCCCCAGGCCTGGTCTGGACTTCAAATCCCAGCAGGCCAGGTCCTGACCCCACCCCCAGGGACCACTCCCCAGGGTACTTAAGTGATCCCCCAAAAGAAGAACACGTGGTCCCCCTTTCTTTCTCCCGCAGGTCACATTCCTGCGGCTTCCCGGTTTCCCCCTCAGGGCCACCCGAGAGCTCAGAGCTCCCATTAAATCTGGATATTTCTTAATTCGGCTTGTTTTGATTTGGCTTGATTGGGAATTTTTGCTTTGTCAGAGAGCTCGCTTAGGAAATATTCAGTAACATTGACTTCATTGCAAAATATAATATTGGTGAACTTCTCAAACAAACCTTGCCTGTGAATCATTTTTAGCCTTCTCATGTGAAATTCATAATATAAAATTCATTTTTATTTTAACATTTAATGCATTGCTTCATCTCCCACATATTTTTTATGTTTAAATTTTATTTATTTATTTATTTATTTATTTATTTATTTATTTATCTAAAGATTTCTGCCTCTTCCCTGCCACTGCCTCCCATTTCCCTCCCCCTCCCCCAATTAAGTCCCCCTCCCTCATCAGCTCGAAGAGCAATCAGGGTTCCCTGACCTGTGGGAAGTCCAAGGACCACCCACCTCCATCCAGGTCTAGTAAGGTGAGCATCCAAACTGCCTACGCTCCGCAAAGCCAGTACATGCAGTAGGATCAAAAACCCATTGCCATTGTTCTTGAGTTCTCAGTAGTTCTCATTGTCTGCTATGTTCAGAGAGTCCGGTTTTATCACAGGCTTTTTCAGACCCAGGCCAGCTGGCCTTAGTGTGTTCCTGATAGAACATCCCCATTGTCTCAGTGTGTGGGTGTACCCCTTGCGGTCCTGAGTTTCTTGCTCGTGCTCTTCTCCTTCTGCTCCTGATTTGGACCTAGAGATTTCTGTCCGGTGCTCCAATGTGGGTCTCTGTCTCTGTCTCCTTTTATCGCCTGATGAAGGTTAATATTCAGGAGGATGCCTATATGTTTGTTTTTGGATTCATCTTCTTATTTAGCTTCTCTAGGATCGCGAATTATAGGCTCAATGTCCTTTATTTATGGCTAGAAACCAAATATGAGTGAGTACATCCCATGTTCCTCTTTTTGGGTCTGGCTTGCCTCACTCAAGATAGTGTTTTCTATTTCCATCCATTTGTATGCAAAATTCAAGAAGTCCTTGTTTTTTACTGCTGAGTAGTACTCTAATATGTACATATTCCATACTTTCTTCATCCATTCTTCCATTGAAGGGCATCTAGGTTGTTTCCAGGTTCTGGCTATTACAAACAATGCTGCTATGAACATAGTTGAGCATATACTTTTGTTGTATGATAGGGCCTCTCTTGGGTATATTCCCAAGAGTGGTATTGCTGGGTCCAGGGGTAGGTTGATCCCAAATTTCCTGAGGAACCGCCACACTGCTTTCCAGAGTGGTTGCACAAGTTTGCATTCCCACCAGCAATGGATGAGTGTACCCCTTTCTCCACAACCTCTCCAGCAAAGGCTATCATTGGTGTTTTTTATTTTAGCCATTCTGACAGGTGTAACATGGTATCTTAAAGTTGTCTTGATTTGCATTTCCCTGATCGCTAAGGAAGTTGAGCATGACCTTAAGTGTCTTTTGGCCATTTGAACTTCTTCTGTTGAGAATTCTCTGTTCAGCTCAGTGCCCCATTTTATAATTGGGTTGATTAGTCTTTTACGGTCTAGTTTCTTGAGTTCTTTATATATTTTGGAGATCAGACCTTTGTCACTTGTGGGGTTGGTGAAGATCTTCTCCCAATCAGTGGGTTGCCTTTTTGTCTTAGTGACAGTGTCCTTTGCTTTACAGAAGCTTCTCAGTCTCAGGAGGTCCCATTTATTCAATGAGGCCCCTAATGTCTGTGCTGCTGGGGTTATACGTAGGACGTGGTCTCCTGTGCCCATGTGTTGTAGAGTACTTCCCACTTTCTCTTTTATCAGGTACAGTGTGTTCGGACTGATATTGAGGTCTTTAATCCATTTGGACTTGAGTTTTGTGCATGGTGATAGATATGGATCTATTTTCATTCTTTTACGATTGACATCCAGTTTTGCCAGCACAATTTGTTGAAGATGCTCTCTTTTTTCCACTGTATATTTTTAGCTCCTTTATCGAAAAACAGGTGTTCATAGGTTTGTGGGTTACAGTCAGGGTCTTCTATTAGATTCCATTGGTCGACTTCTCTGTTTTTATGCCAATACCAAGCTGTTTTCAATTATAGTTCTGTAGTGATGTGTAGGAGGAGACTGCTTGCTTGTTTACCAACTGCTCAGACCTGAACAATCACACAGAAACTGTATTAATTATAACACTGATTGGCCAATAGCTTAGGCATATTTCTGGCTAACTCTTATATCTTAAATTAACCCATTTCTACTAACTTATGTATCACCACGAAGCTGTGGTCTACCGGTAAGGTTTTTTTGTATCTCTCTTCTTCAGCATCAATGTTCATGAGTGAGATTGGTCTATAATTCTCTTTCCTAGTAATGTCTTTATGTGGTTTCAGTATCAGGGTAATTGTAGTCTCATAAAAAGAGTTTGGCAATGTTCCTTCTGTTTCTATTGTGTGGAATATTTTGAGGAGTATTGGTATTAGTTCTTTTTTGAAAGTCTTGTAGAATTCTGAGCTGAAACCATCTGGTCCTGGGATTTTATTGGTTGGGAGACTTTTAATGACTGTTTCTATTTCTTCAGCAGTTATATGTCTGTTTAATTTGCTTATCTGGTAATTTTGGTAAGTGATATTTATCCAGAAAGTTGTGCATTTCCTTTAAGTTTTCCAATTTTGTGGAATACAGGTTTTCAAAATATGACCTGATGATTGTCTGTTTTTCCTTCATTTCTGTTGTTATGTCCCCCTTTTCATTTCTGATTTAATTTATTTGGATATTCTCTCTCTGCCTTTTGGTTAGTTTGGGTAAAGGTTTGTCTATTTTGTTGATTTTCTTGAAGAACCAACCCTTTGTCTCATTGATTCTTTGTATTTTTTGTTTCTATTTTGTTGATTTCAGCTCTCAATTTGATTATTTCCTGCTGTCTAGTTCTCCTAGGTGAGTCTGCTTCTTTTTGTTCTAAAGTTTTCAAATGTTCTGTTAATTCACCAGTATGGGATTTTTTCCAGCTTCGTTATGTAGGCGTTTAGTGCTATGAACTTGCCTCTTAACACGGCTTTCATTGTTTCCCATAAATTTGGGTATGTTGTGTGGTTATTTTCATTGAATTTTAGGATATCTTTAATTTCTTCCTTTATTTCTTCCTTGACCCATTGATGATTCAGGTGAGACAACAATGAGGACACTAAGAGAGACGTACATGGGTCTAATCTACATAGGAACTAGAAAAAGGCAAGATCTCCTGAGTAAATTGGGAGCATTGGGGACCATGGCAGAACAAAATAAAATCAAATAATTAAAAAAAGAAAACCAGTGTTTGTGATAGGATCATTTAGGGAGTGACTTGTCTCTCTTTGGTCTCCTGGAACCTTATACCTTTTAACTTCTGCACATATTTCTTCTCACCCTTAAAGGGCCATAAACAAGACTATTCATTAACTATTGATTTACACTTGGGACTTTAAACACTTGCTTTTGTGATGATTTATATACAGTTTACATGTTCATTGGTCTGAGCAGAGCATCTTCTCATGTCTTTTTGCCCAATCATACCACTTTAAATTTTTGACCAGAGAGAAATCTTCAGATCTCCAGTATGAATGAACAAGAGACATGTTTTCTCCCTGCTGTTGTTTTTGGTAATCTGAAATCTGATAATCTGATACATGAAATACTTTTTTTTTTTTTTTTTTTTTAGACAGGGTTTCTCTGTAGCTTTGGAGCCTGTCCTGGAACTAGCTCTTGTAGACCAAGTTGGCCTTGAACTCACAGAGATCCACCTGCCTCTGCCTCCTGAGTGCTGGGATTAAAGGCGTGCACCACCACTGCCCGGCTTGTGAGTCTCTGTTTCTTGTACCTTCTCATGGGCTCTTTTCCTTGTTTGTTTTGTCCAATTCCAAGTGATAGTTTTTGTTTTATCTCATTGTATTATGTCATATTTTATTTTATTAGTATGCCTTAGAAGTATGTTTGTTTCCTAATGTGAATGTGCAACAGAAAGGGAGTGGGCCAGAATGAATAGTGTCTCCGGTGGGGAGACACTATGAGAGGAGTAGACGGAGGGGAAACCATAAATTACATGTATTATGTGATTAAAATATTTTTAACTAAAGTAAAATTATTTGCAAGATCAAACTCTACTTTTACAAAAAATAAAAGATAAAAGCATCTTTTTCTAAGGCATGTGTGTGTAAGTGTCTGTTTGTAAATGAGCTCAAGTTGTCTGGAAAATCCAGGTCATCTTCTCTTCCATGTTCTCTTTGCTCATTTATGTCTTCAACAGTTCAGTGATCTGTCAAACCAAGTCTGTAGAATAATTATAGAAATACTAAGAGAACAGGCTTAACAAAATTATTCAATTTTCTCATTCTTAGTGAGTATTGATTTAAGAGTACATGTCTATCTATCACTATCAGTGATACAACTTCAGATGAAGGTGTTTGTCAGTTCTAAAAATTCAAAGTGGTTTTAAATTCAGTGAAAAACATGTGAAAGTTTGAAACTCTAAAATCTCATGGTGAAACAAAATTATTCAATTTTCTCATTCTTAGTGAGTATTAATTTAAGAGTACATGTCTATCTATCAGTGATACATCTTCAGATGAAGGTGTTTGTCAATTCTAAAAATTCAAAGTGGTTTTAAATTCAGTGAAAAACATGTGAAAGTTTGAAACTCTAAAATCTCATGGTGAAACAAAATTAGTCTGTCTAGCCATCTATCTATCTATCTATCTATCTATCTATCTATCTATCTATCTATCTATCTATCTATCTGTCTCCTTCCCTCCATCGTTCTTCTCTATCTTTGTCTCTCTTCTCTTTCTTCCACTCTCTCTTTTTCTACTCCCTAATACACACTTTTTCAAAGTCTCCATTCTCTTGAATGCTGAAATCATAAATTTTGTGCCAGGCTACTATTATTATTTTGTGAATGTATTATAATAATAATAATTATGCAAATAACGTGTTGATGAAGAGTTGTTACAACAAAGAACCAAGGGGTAAGTCAATAAAAATAAAAATACTAGCTGATTTTGAAAGATAATAGAAGACACTAGCTAAGCAGAAGTTAGGATCCAAATAAATCAGTCATAAGTGAAATAGGCAAAATTGAAATAGTGATCTTAGAAATTAAGTATATTATCAAATTATTTAATTAAGACTTGGAAACCCTTGGAATTGATAATATTTAAATTTAGAGAAGAAACCATGAGCAACCTCCTAAAAATGAAAGTTACAGTTATAATCAATAAATAATGTAAGAAAATCGAAAAACATTCAGAATATAATACTATATTTTCATGTCCAAGAAAGACATATTCTTAAAAATTAACATCAATTGCCAGCTCACTCCAAATTTTCAAGCACATACAATGGGAAACTTGCTTTTGATTTGAAATGAGTGAAAGTAATTTTAAATCATTTTATACAGTAAGCAAATAACTATTGGTAAAGGCATACCCACACCAAAAAAAAAAAAAAAACCCAAGCATTTTAGGATAGAAGAACAAATTTACTTTCCACTGAATCATTTTCCATGTTGAATTTAGGCATCCTGCTGGTTTCATTGATTTTTGTAGAGCAGAGAAACCATACACTTGCCTGTTAAGGTTCATTTTATTGCAAGAACTTCTGAAGGATAATGTCCATGAACAACAAAACATATAATATAGTCAAAATTTTTAATCTTATCAAAAAAGGAAAAAATAATTCCATTGCTCTCTTACAAATAATAATAAAGATAGAAGTGTTTAATTTAACAAAAATCTTTTTTCACTGAAATAATAAAATAAGTTTATAACTTATAAATTGATAAAATATAAAATAAAATGCATAAATATTAACATAACCATTCTGAGATGTTATAAGTGGCAATATTATAGAATAAGTGAAAGTAAAAATAACGAATATTATCATTTTTTCCTGAGTAAAATACTGTGTCAATCTACAAAATTGATATCAACAAAAAATATACTTTTTTACACAGGCTTTCAGGTAGAACAGGCTGACCTTGAACTTAATATGTAGCTGAAGATGACTTTAAACTTCCGAGCTCCTTCTTCCATCTCCCCACAGACACTACACCTGGCTTTCTATATTAGAGAAGAAACCCATAGCTCCATGCATGCTAGACAAGCAGTCTGCCAGTGTGGTAGATCTGTCAGACATCATCAGTGAGGTTTCTTTATACATGGATGATGGTTAATGGCAAAACTTACATTTGGTTAACCTACAGAGAATTAGTGTCAACAAATTGCTCAAATGCATATGTGTTAAGGGATGTTATTTTTAGTGGTCAAATGTGTGTTGCATTTGTTTATGCTGCATTTGTTTAATAATGTAATGATGTGTGATTAACTATGTAAAGATGTGTTGCATGTGTTTCATCTTGCCTGCCTAAAACACCTGATTGGTCTAATACAGAGATAAATACCAATAGTTAGACAAAGGATAGGCAGAGCTGGCATGCAGAGAGAATAAACAGAAGAAATCTAGGCTCACAAAGGTGGAGAGAAGTGAGATGAAAGAGGAGAGAAAGTGGGAAGGCCTAGGGCAAGAAGCCAGGCAGCGGCCAGCCGGACACGAGAAGGGATGGAAGTAAGATATACAGAAAAAAGGGGGAAAAGGTAAAAAGCTCTGAGACAAAAGGTAGATAAAGAGAAACAGGTTAGGTTAAGTTAAAAGAGCTAGCCAGAAATGAATCTAAGATACGCTGGGCATTCCTAAATAGTAATTCTCCATATAATGATTTGGGAACTGGTTGGTGACCCCAAAGAAAAATCCTGGTGCACATATGAGGTATCTATATCACATCATCCCCAAAGGCCCAGAGACCATCTCAGGAAAAGGGACAAAAACATTCTAAAAGCCAGAGGTCATGAAGGATTGGAGAGAAACAGTGTCTTCTGGATTTGACATTATTGCAAAATATTGGTTTAACCAGGCAAAGATGTGTTACACTTATTTATGCTGCATGTAAAGATGTATTGCATTTGTGTTAATTAAATAAAATTAATCTAGGCTCAGAGAGGTAGGCTAGCCACTGCTTGTCAGGAAGTAGCAGGGAGGAGCTTAGCATGTTTCTTTTTAAGTTAGGAAGGTCTGTGTTGTGGAAGGGTGTGGTTTCCAGATGTCAGCAAAGAGAAAAGGTAGCCAACTGGTACTCTAATTCTCTAAGCACACAGATTTGCACTCTAGCTTTGACTCTTGAGTTTTATTAGAACTATGGAAAAATTTAGTCAGAACTCCCTTTAGTGGCAGCAACAGAGCCATTGTCTGGGTTAACAGAATTCCCCCAAGGCTATGGCCTTAGCAGTTGGGCTACTAGTCATGTCAAGCACAGCCATTGTGACAAAGGCAGAACAAGGCAACAGGGCTGTGCTGCTTATGCATGCACAGCAGTTGCAGTCTCCAGCAAATGATAGTAAAGAATTATTATCATTCAGCAAATGTTATAGTAAAGATTTGGAAGGTTGTCATGAATAGTCTACAAGTGATGGCTTCTGGGTTTTCTATACAGTTTTCTATATGGCTATGGCTGCTGGTAGGTGAACCATGCTTCAGCTGCTGGTCACACACCTCAGAATGTGGACAATAAAATTAAAGTTAATATAAATATATATTGTATATTATAGATGACATTGTGAATAAAAGAACACAAAGTTCAAGATTAGGTATGTGGGGGTGGATCTTGGAGAAGTTAGGCAAGGAAGTTTGGAGTGACTATGGTCAAAATACTTTGTATGAAGTTCTAAAAGAAGAGAAAGTTATTTAAAAATTGAGAGAATGATCACAATTTTATTAATTTCATTTAACTCAAAGATTTTAACATCATGTTGTATTTGTGACCTCATATGAAATTTGACTAAATGAATTAACAAAGTTTAAAATAAATTTAGTTAGGAGATTAATTAAAAGCTTGATTCATAATAATATTTTCTTCAAAGACATTTTTATAATTAAAGAAACTAATCTAACAGTATTCCTAGTTGCATGTGACTTTCGCATACTGACTTGAAAAATGGACTCAAATCCTCTTCCATCATTCGTCATGTCTTCAACATCTCAGTGGGGATGCACACTAGGACTCTAGCCTTTGCAAGGGTAAGAGTAAATGTAGATCAAGATGCTGGTGAAAAATGAGACGTAGCAGTAGAAATCCTGAGTAGTGACACCTCCCCTGCTTTGCCCTCACTCTTTTTCCCTGCCTTCCACTGAGATGACTAAAATCATGCTCCTCCTCTCAGAATCTTAACAAGAAACTGAACCTGTCCAACTCACTTTTGTTCCGTTTATAACTGAATTTTCAATGATCAATATAATACACTCTATATTTAACAATATAATAATAACATGAGTTCTTTCCTTTCTGAATATGGGCTTTAAATTCTCACATGATTCAAAACAATTATACCTCTACAGAAGTTCTATGGAGCACTTACCCCTTATCTTTCAGATCAAGTACTTCAGAACAGACACAAAATATTCTGGATTTACCATGGATTAACTATAAAATCCCATGGATTCCAGATAACAGCATGGTATTCTCTGTTCTGGAGGATCTTCAAGTCAAATGATTTTGCCCACAGAAGTCAGCCCCATCCTGGACTTTGGTGGGTGCTTGCAGCACAGTGTGGCTCTGAGCATCCTGGGAAAGCAATCACTTCTGCAATGTGGGGCCTTTGTTGCTCTAGCTTCTTCAGCTCAGAGCTTTCACCTGCTGGCTGTCATTCCCAGAACAGCCTTGATTATAAGTGGCCTTAGCTGTAGGGCAGTGCTGAAGGTGTATATTCTCCTGTCTTTAGCATATTTTTTCCAGTTGCTATTAATTACTGAGATAAAATGTGTATGCATCTCTCTCTCTCTCTCTCTCTCTCTCTCTCTCTCTCTCTCTCTCTCTCTCGTGAATGTGTGTGTGTGGTGTGTGTGATTATATACATTCAGGTTCTATTTTGTTAGTAACTTAAATTAGTTTTAATTATTATAATGTGCCAGTGAGAAAAATTTTGATTTATCTTTTCCAAATTCTATAAAACCAGTGTTGTATTTTATTTGACACACTTCACAAAGACTTATCTCACATCTCTTTAACTCACTTATCTTTAAATACATTTAAAAATCACAACACTTCCTAAATCCGCCTTAATTTTTTTTCAAAATATATGTAGAAAGCACACACAACACTATAACATTGCAAGTAGGTCACATAGAACTCCCTGGAGGAAACAGAAACTAAATCATTTTAATATACTTAATACTTGAAGCCCATCTGAAATCTTATTAGTGCTAAGGATGTGGAAGCTTTATTCTCTTTCCCCTTTGGCTGATGACTTATTTACATATCAACTTCTTCCACGGGACTTGGAGAGGGCAATAAATGGGCACTGGATCAAAGAATAAAGTGGTATTCAGAAACGTCTTCTAATGGAGATCCTTCTTTTGTTGAATTACCAATTTGAAGTGATCATTATGTCATGAGCTAATTGCTAAGTGGCAAAGAACTTCTGAATCTGCATTGTTCACGCCCGACAGGATCACCCAGGCATTGGACTTGCAAATGCAGCCTTTGGCTCATGGTGGCTTAGTGTAATGTATGAAAATCGGAGATGGGTGTTTCAAACCAAGAAAATTCAACTCTGATTTCACATGCATGGAGAGCACTGACTTGTATGACAAAGGGAACGCTTTATCCAAATCCTCTTTTCTATTTTAGTCTTTTGCTTAGTATTTTTTAAATGATCCTTTAGACAAAATGAAGGATTATGTGATAAAATTTCCCCTAAAATTTCTTGTGTTTATCCATAATTCCACTGGTAAAGCAGTCAATATATTGTGGAACATATCATACACTGCATAGATGACCTACAGAAATGTACCTTCCCCCACACTCCACTTTCCTCTATTAATCTGCTTACAAATAAGACAATGACAAATCAAAACAGTGATTTTCACTAAAGCCCTCCAGGCCATAAAATAAAAATTATTACCTAGTTACTTCATGTAGTAAAAGAAACTCAAATATTATTCTTCCACTGCAACTTGATGCCCAATATATCATTATTGTACTTAGTGACTCTTCATTTGGCAACTACAAATACATACAATAGAAGTAGTACTTACAGTGAAAATACTTACAAAATAACATTTATTATGATATGCATGTGTATGCTTGCATGTGTATATATAAGTGTAAATATATATAATTGTAAAATTATGATAAGTATACTTAATTAATGTACTTTATAAGGTTAATGGACCCTGCTAAAGCATAGATTTCACTCTGTTTATAGAATACAATAGCGCCCCAGACAACACTCAACTGTTTAGCAGATGCTTTTATGATGATACTTATACATAGACTAGATTAATACTTTGAATAATACACTTTGGTGTTATTACATATTCAGAAAGAAGAAGTGTAATTTCATTTCCAATTATGGATAGATAAAAAATGACAATGCAAATATCTCAAAACTGCTTACATTAGACTGTCCGAAAAGGATTACATATATACTGAGCCTTCTGATTATAAAAAAGGTTTCACATGTATATCCCATTTAAAATTTAGATGAGCCAATCTGAGATGTTTACTTAATTTTGGAAAAATCACCTGTCTTTTATAAATTCAAATAATTTATCACTTTGCACTCACTTTGTACTCAGAGAGACCTGGTTGCCTTGGACTCCTGACTTTAAGGATTAAAGGCATTTGCCACAACGTGGGGCTTCCCAACTCTTTTAAGGGTCCGGTGTGGAGTTCCTAACAGGGCTTCACTGTGTATCCTGGCTGTTCTAGAACTCACTTTGTATACCAGTCTGGCCTTGAATTCAGAGATCTGCCTTCTTCTGTCTCCCAAGAGCTGTGATAACTTTCTCATTTCTTTGTTGTCTTTTACACCACAGATGTACTTGGTGTCTTTTGCCATTCACGGCGTATCAACACAAAGACAATGCTTACTAGATTCTGAAATATTTTCAGATTTTTACTTCTAAATTTGTCTTACTGAGTTTGACTTGATGTTAATATTTAGAAACATACCTCTAGAAGTAATATTCTTCAACTTTTTTCATACGTTTCCAATAAGATTATTTAAATTATAGTCACCATTTTCCCATGATATTTTCCAACGGAAAGAATCCAACTAATTTCAGTAATTTAAATTATTTAATTCCTAGTTCCAAGACAAGAACCAAAAGCTACGGAGAAACCCTGTCTCGAAAATCCAAAAAAAAAAAAAATAAAAATAAATTCTTTAATTCTTCATTTTTTAACTTCTAAAATTCTTAAATTATCATTTTCTTATTTCATTAACATATATTTTATGCAAAGATTCATCAAATCCTACCAGAAACAGCTTCTAGTGATTTACCAACACCTTATATGTATATTTAGAAATTAATTTTTAATTAAATAAATAATCCCTGCCTTCTTAAATATATCAATGCATAACTTTATATATTTAATTTATATATTTAAATATAGTATGTTCTAGAGGTATTCATATTTTCTTTCACTAAACGTCTCCATGTTTATTTATGAAACCTTTCCAACAATTGTATGTTAGGTATGCTTTTGTAGCAGTTTCTTTCAAGAACGGATTTCCCTGGAAAGATCTCTTTGCAGTTATTCTATGTCTATTTCAAAATAGTACAACATTTGATATAGGAAAGGAAAACGCCTACTGAAGCTCTGAGTTCCTGTGAATAATGCCAACAATATTATTTTTTTCACACAAGTTATTTGCTCTGTACGTTCAGTTTCCACGATAGTTTCAGCTATAAGGTAGAGGTTTATAAAAAATCAAGTGTAGGTAAATTTTCACCACCACGCTTTTGAAAATCACTTTTATTTCCACACAACTTTCTTGACTATTGTGTCAGAGTGTTTGAATTGAAAGATACATTGTTATAGAATGTATTTTAACAATGTAAAGATACATTACATTTGTTTATGTTGCAGAATATTACTTTAACTACATGAAGGTGTGTTACATTTCTTTACGCTGCCTCTGTTTAACTATGTAAAGATGTGCTGCGTTTGTTTCACCTTGTCTGGCTAAGCCTCCTGATTGGTCTAATTAAAAAGCTGAATAGCCAATAGCTAGTCAGGAAAGGGATAGGCAGAGATGTCAGGCAGAGAAAAATAAGTAGGCAGAGAAGAGGAAAGAGGGAGCCAGAAGCCAGGGAGCCCCTAGCCAGAGAGACACTGGAGGAAAGAGGAAAATAGAACACAGAGAAAGAAAGATAAAAGGTAAAAAGCCCTGAGGCAAAACTTGGTTGAAGAGAAAGGGTCAAGCTATGAGAGTTAGCGTGAAATGAGCACATGGTAAGGCTGGGCATTCATAACTCGTAAGAAGTATCTGTGTCATGATTTGGAAGATGATTGGCGCACAAACGAAAGCTGGTACACTACATGGGCTCATTTGTTAGCTAATTTTTCTTCTATTGTTGCTGTAAGTCTTCACAATATCTTGATTATATATTTAGTATTGGAATTGATGCAATTAGAGTAAATTCTTTAAGCATATCCTGTCTCAATTAATTTTGCTCTGTATAAATTTTAGAATGGTTTATCAGGTTTTTTTTTGTAAATTCTTTTGAGGATACTGAAGCTGGATAGAGGCTGCTCACACCAATCTGTGGAAAATCAGCATTCATAATATAAAATTGACTCCATGCAAGAGCATGTTGTGATCTTAAGTTTTCTGTTTCTGTTCCTTTCTCTTCTATTCCCAAAATAATCATGATCGAAATATAGAGTTTGATGTGGAAAAACTTGTTGCACAGGTCTCAAACACAGACATATATTACCATAATGTAATAAATGTGTGTCTCTGAAACTTTCCGTTTTGAAAGTTTTGCTGTTTGTCATTGCTCCACTAAGGAAATTTGCTGGATATTTGGATATTGATTAAGTGTCAGTGGTTAATCCTCGTTTTCAGCATGGCTGGATTTAGAATCATCTGGCATGTCTCTGAGTGTTTTCATTGAGTCACAGAGGTTTAACCGTAGAGGAAATGTGATCAGAGCCAACCCACTTGCCAAGGCTCCTTTTCTAAATCACAGAGGACACCTCTCACTGTGTGGTCAAGTTGCATCAAGGATGAGGCCTCTTTTTGAGAATTTTTATAATGTCATGACTCCATTTCATAAGGTCACAATTCTGGCGACCTAGTTATCTCTTTCCCAAGCCTGTGTACATTTGTCCAACATTGTGACCAATTTAGAGGTGTTTTCTTATCTGAATCTGTTTTTATTGTGTATCTGTAATTATTTACTGTCCAGGAATGCTTCTTAAAATGTTAAGTGCTTCTTAAAACCTTAAGCCATGCCATTTCTAGGGGAAATACAGTACTATCTGCTTGCCCCACCCAGTCCAGCATGGCAGAGCTGTTTGCTGCCTCTGAGAGCCATGCACAGTACCCATCTCTAGGCACATAGCTGGTCCATGTTGCTACCAAGGAAGCCATAGCATGTTGCTCACAAATCCCATTCAAGTGCTCGGTCTTCTGAAAGACCCAAAGGTCATGCTGGCAACACAGCCCAGAAAGCTTGCATTTCAAAATGGTGTGACATTTTTCCTGCTATTGCTGAATCAAGAAAACTTCTCTTAAAAGAGCTACAGCATACCACCAGCAAGCAAAGCCAATTCAGGAAAAAAAAATGTAGTTAAACTTTGTTTTTTAGTGTCTAGAATTCCTTTGCAAGCCTTCTCAGGTTTGAAGTGGATTTTAGTTGGCCACATGGGCTTGTAAGGAGGTCGCTTGTTTGTTCCTAGCCACTCAGCCCTGAAATAATCATACAGAAACTATATATTTTAAATCACTGCTTGGCCCATTAGCTCTAACTTCTCATTAGCTGACTCTTACATATTAATTTAACCCATTTCTACTAATTATAAATATTAAGTATTTCCACATGGCTAAAGTTCTGGCATCTGTCTCCACTGGGGCTACATGGCTTCTCTCTGACTCTGCCCTTCTTTCTCCCAGCATTCAGTTTAGTTTTCCCCGCCTACATAAGTTCTGCCCTATCAACAGGCCAAAACAGTTACTTTATTAACCAATGTTATTCAAAGCATACAGAGGGAAATTCCACATCACTCTAAAGGGCAATAGATATATGTCCCTCATACATTGAAAATTGGTTTTTATTGTGTTTAGTTTCCATTATCCAGTATCCCATGTCATTTTATTTTTCTTTGATTCATGATCTGAATGTTTATAGTTTTTAAAAATATCTTTCCTTTATTCATTTCTCATTCAGCCCCTATGTGGTCAGAGACCAGTCTGTTGCTACCTTCTCTTTGAAACCCACATAAACTACATCTTGGTATATTCTACTCACTTGTTATTTTTTTATTTTATTATATAGGGCATTTTTCTACATCAAATGAAAATGTAGAATTATTTTTATATTTATTGAGTTATTTAGTTATTCTCTCTTTTAACTTCAGATATATGTTTTATCTTAGTATGTAGCAATAAAAAAAGAAAGAATTGGAACATTCAATAATGTTGGAGTTTTTTCTCAACTTGATCTGTAAATTCAAAACAATCCAATCAAAGTCTCAGCAGGCTTCTTTTTAGATGTTGTGTTGATGAAAATCATTCAATATTTATATGGTAAGATGAGGTACTAAAATAATGAAAACAACTGTTCATGAGGAAAGTGTGAAGTCTCACACTGCCTGCTTTTTGCAACCGCCACAGTAATCATCCCACTATCGACACTTGGACAGGCATGGTGATCAATGAAACAGAGTAGGGCTTCAGAGTAGACTCAGAAAATACAGCCAAACACAAATTAAAACATAGTGTGACTCCATATGCAAATAAACAAAACTAGGCACATGTCACATTTTATGTCAAAAATGACAAAAATGTAGATTGCTGAACTAAGTGCAAAATGTAAGCATGCAAATTTCTACTATAAAAATATAAATATAATTTTAATGAAGTTTGATCAAACTATTTTTAATCAGAACTCTAAAGAAAATGACAATAAATCTATTAAAAAATTTTAAAATATTTTGCTCTTCTGCAAAGAAAACAGTTACAGAAATGAAGCATTGAGCAAATAGGGGAAAACATTTGCAAATGGTGACATGCTTGGTAAAGGCTTGTATGGTGTGCATGTTTGTATATATATGCACAATATGCATGTATATATCATATTGACAGATGATTTATAGTTTATATAATAGGGTTACTAAAATTATGAAAACAGTTTTTTTAAAGCAAAATGATAATTCTAAACTGACAGAACCTGTTTTTATATTATTACCAAGCTCTAATAATCAAAATTATTATTGACAGACAAATAAACATACTGACCACCCATGCAGAAAAAGGACCACAGGACAGACTCGCACAAATATGGCGAGTCTTGAAACTCAAAGAACCTGGTTAATAAAAAAACAAAAGATCTGAACAGACGTGTCATTGAGTGTTACAAAAGTTGTCAAGGAATCAGAGCATGCAGAGCCCTGGTTCACTACTGCTGAACTCACAAAGTGGCAGCCTGCAAGGGTATTTCACAGTTTCTTACAAAACTTACCAACAAGTGTGTACTTGATGTTTCTTGGTAATGTTCAGATTGCTACATGTCAGAGAAATGCATGCCAAACTGAATGCTCTCAAGATGGCCTGTGCTGGGACAATTTGAACAACTAAAGAATGTGGTATGGAATTGTAACACGATGTATAACGCAATATCTATGAGTTGTTGTTAAAAATTCTATAGTCAAGTAAACTTGGAGAATAGATGAATAAATACTCTTAGATGGCTTTTAGAAATCATTAGGCTATATATTTATTCCTTTCCCCCAAATTCTCTGATATGTCTTGAGTTGTCCCAAATATTATAGTAATTACTCTATGGGCAAATCTTATGAGGTGGGAGGGATCATTGGAAAGTGATAAGTTGCCTTCATAAATTGACTGTGTCCTTACAGGAGATGACTTGGAAATGTCTTCATGTATCTTTTATCTCAGTAAGTGGAAGGTCTTACTTGAGGAGAAGAAAACATCCTTTCAATAGTACCAAATCCACCAGCTCATTGATTAACTTCACCTTCCCGACATGAAAGAACATATTAATTCTGTTGCTCATAAGCCACTCCTTTTGTTGTTGTTGTTCAGTCAGGCTGAACAGATAGTCTTCCTCACTCCTGGATAGTGGCTTGCTCTCCAAGGAATAGCACGAAAGAGGGAAAAAATGTCTTTATAGTCTTCCAATAAATGACAGGTGACCCAGGCTAACATCAACAATAAGCTACAGCAATAGCTTAATCGCCTATGTAATGAAAAGACCATTTCCCTTGGAAGCAAAGAAAGAGATATCTTGATAGAGGGAACCATTATGGTGATAGCAGGAACCATGACACTAGAAAATTTCCCAGACATCCACAAGGATGACCCCAGGTAAGACTCTAAGCAATAGAGGATAGGGTGAGCAAACTGGCCTTGCCCTGTAGTCAGACTGACAGTCTTAAATATCACCATAGAACTTTCATCCAGCAACCAATGGAAACAGAGGCAGAGACCTGCACTGGAGCACTTTACCGAGCTCCCAAAATCCAGTTGAAGATTTGGAGGAGTGAGAATATGAGCAAAGAGGTTAAGACTATGATGGGTACACCCACTGAAATAGTTTACCTGAGCTAATGGGAGCTCACCAACTCCAGCCAGACAGAAAAGGAAACAGCATAGGACCAAACTAGACCCTCTGAATGTGGGTGACAGTTGTATGGCTGGGGCAGACTGTGGGGCCACTGGCAGTGGCACCAGAATTTAACCCTACTACTTGTAGTGCCTTTTTGGGAACCCATTCTCTTTGGATGGATACTTTGCTCAGTCTGGATATAGTGGGGAGGGCTTTGGATCTTCCCCAGAGTAAAGTGCCTTACTCTCTGTGAGGAGTGGAAGGAGATGGGGAGGGGGGGGTAGGTGGAGGCCATGGGAGAAGGGGAGGGAGTGGAAACTTGGATAAGTATGTAAAATTAAAAAGAGATGTTTGTTTTTTTTAAAAAAAGAGGGGAAAAAAAAGACCATTTCCCCACCCGAATTTAATTTTGCACAACCCAGTTTCCTTCCTAGATTTGCCAGCAGGATATCTGCATGGGCAGCAACAAAAGCTTTTCTTTCATTCCTACTGAGTTCCCCTTTATTATTCACGGGTGTTTTCATGAATAAACATCTTATTTGTCTCTTTACCTTGAGTAAACATCTCTAAGTTCTATTCTGTCTTGCGTAAACTTTCTAGAAAAGCCAAATGACATTTGCTTTCAATGTAATAATTGGTATGTTTGTGTTTAAGTTCACTACAGTGGGATTTGTTTTCCAACTCTAGAGTAGACTGATATTTTCACTATTCCATTCTGTCTCCTCTGTTGATTTTTAATAATTTCTCTTTTGTTATTTATTTATGTGGTTTCTCTGACGAATTTTTAATTTACTATAGTGTGTCTTTATAGCCTACCTTTTACTTACTATGTGAACAATGGGCAAACCTTAAAGAAGTAAGACTGAATTAGCACTCTTCTGTTCTGTGCACCCTCACCATTGAATTCTACATATGATATGACACTAGCATCAATGCAGATATTATTAAACCGTATGTGGTCTTTATATCCATTTGCAGAGCTACTGCTGCTTCTGGTGGTTCAGACAGGGGTGTGCTGGTGTAAGCCCATGTTGTTCTGTTACTTGCATGACTTTTAGTCTGTTACAGGACATATGTGATACAAAAGAAACCCTTAAGCTTTTGTCTCTATGAAAGTGTCTTGTTTTACCTCCATCTTTAATAAATAATATCTGTAAATATAGAAGTCTTCATGCACAACAGTTTTTCTAATAAATATTATTTAAATATCATCCTAACATTTCTGGCCTCGGTCTTTCTGGTGAGCAATAGGCAGCACTTTTATTGAGCTGAATGTAATGTCTTTTGTTTCCTACATCTTTTTAGTATGATTTTCTTTTATTTTCTTACAGCATATGACTCTTTTCTCTGTTGTTGATGCTTTTAGTATTCAATTAGATAATTTTCCACTGACCTGAATGTAGGTCAATAATTCTCGATTCTTTCTTCTGCTGTTCAGTCTGTTTATAGGCTTATAAGAGGAATTCTTTATTTCCAGTTTTTCATATTTGCTATTCTTTTCTGACTGTTTTTATGTCTACCGCTGTTCATAGTTTTCTTTCTCCTTCTACTGCCTTTTGCACAAGGTATTCCATGCATTTTTCATAGCTACTTTAAAATATCTGGCAGTTCAACAACATCTTTTACAAGTTTTTATTATAGTTATTGTTAAATTACTAATTGATAATTCATGTATTTTGGGTTGATTTTCTCTGAAATAGTCTCGTTAGATTCTGTCTTCACTTGTCCAGCAATGTTTGCTTATACACCAAAAAATCATTAACAATATATATAAACACATACATACACGTATGCACATGCCAGCACATACACAAACACACACACACAAAACACACATATACATATGCATATACATGCACACACACAGAAGCACATACATACAACACACACACATTTTGCATTAGTTACTTTTCTTGTTGTTTGACAAGCTTGACAATACCTGACCAAAGAAACCTAAGGAAAAGCTCCTTTGGGTAACAATTCAAGGTTAAGATCCATCATAGAAGGGAAGAAGTCTTAATGACAGGAGGTTGAGGAAATGGATCACATTATTTTTGTAGGGAGCACCAGAGATAGCTGAATATTGATTTTTTTGTTTTTTTTTTTTTAATTGAGAAAGAAAAAAAATTTTCCGCCACCTCCCAGCCTCCCACTCCTCCCCCCTCCCCCTGATACATGGCAGTTATTAGGGCAAAGTGGAGAT
>NC_022009.1:5964226-5989682 GCF_000317375.1 Microtus ochrogaster | reverse complement strand
AGAAAAAAGTGAGAAGGGTAGGATGGGGAGAACTTGGGGCAACGGGATGATTGGGATACAGGAAGGTTGGATAGGGGAGCAAGGAAGCACATATCTGAATATTGATTCTTAACCCATGTTTTACTTTTTATTCCACCTAGAACCTCAGCCTATGAAATTCTGTCCCCCTCGTTCAGGTTGGAACTTCTCACTTTATGGACATGTTGAGAGATTTGCCTCCAAGTTGATTCTAGATGTTATGTAGTTGACAATCTAGTTTAACCACCATATATGTCTGGGAAAACTATATTTCTGAGTTGACCCAGTCTTTAGGTGATCTGGGTCAATTATTTGTCATTGCTACAGTTAGGTTCATTTCAATATATGTTTCAAGCTATTTGAGAATGGGTTCACAAATGTTCTTTCTGGTGGTGGAGAGATAGCTCAGAGTTTAAGAGCATGTACTTTTGTTGTGGAGAACCTGGATTCCATCCCCAGCACTGGTATTATGGCTCAAAACTGTCCATAACTCCAATTCCAAGGGATATTATATAAATTACCCTCTTCTGGCTGACTTAAGTAACAGGCATGCCTGTACTACACATACATGGATATAGGCAAAACACTTAGACAAATAAAAATTAAAATAAAAAAATATCTAAAAAAAAAAAAGAACCCAAGCCCACAATGTTCCTTCAGCAAATAAATAAGAGACTTCCATGTCTGAACCACCTTTGATTCTCTGTGCTAAATTGTCATATTCACACACTTTGGAGAAGTGTGTGTGTGTGTGTGCGTGTGTGTGTGCATGTATGTGTATGTGTGTTTTTGGTGTTTATACTCATTCATGTGTACACATATTTCAGGTACATGTACGTGTATACGCATTTTCTTGAAGAGACCTAAGATTGGAGTTGAGTGTCTCCCTTTGCTTTGTTTTTCATTAGTGTTTGTAACAGGGCAATTTACTGAAAACCAGAACTCATGAATTCAGAAAGACTATCTGACCAGGGAGCTTCAGAGATCCTCCCATATCTGTAGAGCTAGGAATACAGGATTATGTCATCATGCCTGACTTTTCACATGGCTGCTCTACATCCAAACTCAGGTCTTCGGACTTGGATGACCATCTGTTACTGAGCATCTCATCTTCAAACTTCTGAGAATTTTCATTCATCTTCCTTTTCTCACTTCTAACCGGATGACTTATGTTTTGTGTTCTCTGTAAGACTCAGCATTTCTGGAGTGATTCCTTCCAGTGTCCTGTGTGGTCCTCAGGCTTCAGTAATCTCTGCATGTCTCTCTGCAGTGTAAGGTTGAGAGCAGGTGTTCTCAGTTGAATTACTTTCTGAAGACAAGAAGCAGGTGACTAGGCCAATTTCTCCTAACTACCTGCCTTACTCTCATGCCGCTTGCCCACTATGCTAGTGCTTGATAAATGCCTGAATTATCGATGTGGTTCTCTTGGTGTCCTTGTCTTCTAGTGAGAATTCTACAATCGGTGCCTACACATCCAAACTTCACATGGAAAATGTACCAATTCTCTTCTGCCTACTTTCTTTCCAGTGAAATCTCAGGGATGCTTATGAGTTCAGATGATGCAGATTTTATTTTTTTCTGCGGCTACTATACCAACATTACCTTTGTCATTTTATTAAATAATATAAGCATTTTCCCTTAGTTGTAGCTACTGTGGTATCTCCTTTCACAAGCTGTTTTGTTGTGTGTGAGAGCAATAATGGACCCTTACTGCTCTAGACTTTGCTAATTACTTTGTGAGTTATAATTGAGTGTTTCCTTACATGCTCAGAGTACTGATGAGCTTAAGAAACTATGATTCCTAGCTTGGGAAAAAGAGTATCTTTTTCCAATTCTTTGTGTTTCCTATGTGGAACCACTGTCTTTTTTTCCCCATTATTTATAGTGAACTAATAATGCCTTCATAATTACCTTTAAACAATAGTTCAAGAATGTTCTTTTGAATTGTAAGAATATGATTTATTGTATTTGTAAGGGTTTATTATAGACGGAGACTGCTCATTCATTCCCTGTCACCCAGACTCAAAATAATCACTCAGAAACTGTTTTAATTTCAACACTTTTTGGCCCATTATCTTAGGCTTCTTATTGACTGACTCTTACATCTTAACTTATCCCATTTCCATTATTCTATATTTTACCATGATTGACAAGGTTCTGCCTGGCAGTTCATGCCTTTCTCCTTCAGCAGCTAAATGCTATCTCTCTGACTCTGCCTACTTTCTCTTTACAACTCTGTTCAGAATTCCTGTCTTGCTCTATTCTACTCAGTCTATGGACCCAAAGCAGTTTCTTTACTAACCAATGGCAATAAAACATATTCACAAAATACAGAGGGGATCCCCACATCAGTTTATGGGTCTTATAAATCTAAAAGCATTGAGATGTAAATTGTTTATATTTCTCAGCATATATAATACTTAGATTTTTAGTTTGCCATGTCTCAGTAGTAAATCTAATTTGCAGTGGCTGAAAAGACTAACACGGCTAACTGTCAAGAGAAAATTCTGTCTTCCCTTCAAGAGTAAAGAGGAATTTTTCTATATGTAAAACTTGAACAATATTACTCTAGAGCTTAGAGTAGATGAAGCATTCTGAAGTGTAAGTACAAAAGTCTAGGTAGGATTAAGGTAATTATACAGACATGAAAAGTCACATTAAATACAAAGATTTATTGCTTAAGCCTAATCCTCAGGACAATAGAACACTAGCACAATTCATTGAAATAATGAAGGGTCCATTCCTTAGGCCTTATGTAAAGCAATATTTAAAGCTCAAGAGAAGCTAAAGAGTGTGCTTGACATAACCTGAATATTAAATACTATTTCTACTTTTGAAGATATCCATTTGAATATAAGCTTAATATCTTCAGATTATAAATTCATAATAGCTAATGAATTATTTTATTAGGTTAAATTGTATTCATAAATTCTCCCAATACACAAACACCCAAGGGCATAGAAGAGTTGATACTACTATATTTCAACAATACATTTCTAATTTTACTGTTTTCCTATTGTTCAGGATATCTCTTGAATGCATGCATAGAAGCATACAAAAAGAAGTAAAAATTTTGCTAGGTATGTGCCTGGTACTGTTACACCATAACTTGCCTTAAAACTCTCAGAATACATTTTTGAAATGGGTGGTTCTGCGATCAGTATTCAACCTGAGTCAGACACTAGTAAATGTTTGTTTCAAAATAGTCTGTTGTTGATTTCTAATTTTATATTTAAAGGAGAAGCATTGTTATGGCAGGATCAGAAAGATAAATAGATGGGGTCTGACTTCAAAGACACTAAGTTTCTTCTAAAATCCCAGAAAACGGAGTTCAGGGAGAAAGTCATTGAATAACAAAATAATAAAATTCTCTCAGGGACCATCAAATCAGTTCTTGACCAGAGAGAATGGAGTACAAGCACACTGGCAAACTCTCACCCTGGTCATCTAACAGTGAAACAACTTGAGCTGGGATTGAAAATTACCAAGCCACTGATGCCTGTGGCTGGGAGAATCAATCAAATGAGGTATAAAAATGCCTCATATTAGAGCCAAGGGACTCTTTATGAAATAAACTTTGATTAAAATTCAGCCTAGAAATCAGCAGGAAGCTTGACTATCCCCCAGCAACACTCAAGGCAATGAAAGTTGTCTGAAATTTATACACGCAGCTACCAGATAGTGAAGAAGTAGGAAGACCTGTGATTTAAAGATACTGGATTGCCCTAAACTATTACACGTCTGGAAAAGACAACATTTTTTTTCTTTCCCCAAACAATGACCTTTCTGAAGCTACTGTCTGATGACAGTCATTAGGAAAGTAATTAAGAATCAGATTTAGATAGGTGAATATACTAAATTCAATCTAGGTATAATAAATCTTTGGAATGTGTATGTTTTAAAAATAAGGCTACATATTTGGATAGCATCTTTTATTGATACCATTAAATGTAAATATTTGAATGAAAATAATTTTGACAGTAGAATTTATTATATAATAAGCCACATAGTCCCTAGAAACAGATATTTTGTTTTTTAAAATTTAAAACACACATTTAAGCACAATATATAAAACCAAGTGAACTAAATTATGTGAAAAGTATCCTACATTTTAAGAACTCTTTTAAATATAGTTTTGAGATAATTAGATTTCAAATCTATCTTCTAAGAAGAATTCTTCCTTCCCTCCCTCCCAACATCCCTCTTTCCCTCTCCCTCTCTATTTCACGAGGGTATGTCACTGTCCATTTCGGGTTGGCCTAGACTCTCAATGTGTACATCTAAAATGCATCAACCCCTCAACCCCTGCTAAACACCTACGACCCCAAAACTGAACACAAAGTTGCCTGAATCCAGGTATTGTGGATTCCAGAAGAAAAGCAGCTGACCCTTATTTCAGACACCCCTTGGATACAAAGACACAAAAGCCCCAGTAGTTGTCTAAGGAAAACTGTTGACATCCTGATGCATCCTTCTTTAGCCTTATCTATGAAAAGCCCACCTTGAATCATGCAATCTCCCTTCTCTTGAGTTGTCATCATTGAGTCCAATGACTTCACGCTCACATGGTCAGAGCTAGAGAACCCCTCTGGTTCACCTTTCTTGTTTTCCTACACGCTTAATTCTTACACCACTTGCTCAGCCTCTCCGAGGACTGGGATAATCAACAGGTATGACCATACTAGGCTTAGAAGGCTATTTCATTAAAAAAAAAAAACTTTGCCTCTACACATCTGCTTCTACTTCAACATGTATGCCAACATAATCAGTTCTAATACACTGCCAGTAATGTTTTTCCTCATAGATAGAACTTTGTCTAAAAAATAATATTAATTGTACATGTTTGTGAATATAACTGTGGAAATTTCATTTTGGAACTCAGGGGAATTTTCTCATACATAACAACAACAAAAATAAAAAAACAAAGAACAAAGGACTTTCATTTCCTTTACCACTGAAGCAGCTCCTCTTTCATTATGTGGCTGACTATAATCAGCATTCTGAGTCCCAATCAGTATTACTTAAGATTAGTTTGGTATGTAAAGCACAGGGAGCCAAGGCTAATAAAAATGACTGTTAAACATGTACGTTTTACTCTTAATTGTAAAAAGATTCTGACAAAATTTCCATGATTGGAGCCGCAGTTTACAGAATTAATAAAGCACATTCTTCCATGATGCCAGGTCACTTTAAAAGCTTCCATTATAGGCTGGCTGTGTGATAGAGAAGGATTGCTCTAGACATAGTCATGTTATCTTCATTCTGGAAAACATGATGAGAAATAAGAGACAAAGAAACAATTTAAAGTTGAATATCTCTGGTCAGAATTTCATAGTTTGACAATAAGAATCCACTAGGGTTGACACACATAGGCTTTATTCTAAGCAGTCATTAGACAAAATAAAATTTCTTTCTACCAGTTATACTGATATATACTGATAGTATACCGATTATACTACTTTATTTCTATAAATTTCTTCCTTTTGTAAACTATCAAATGACTCAATGCTTCAGCCACCACAAATTCAGAGGATTTCAATCAATAGAAGGATGAAGAAAGAGCTATCCTCACATACTATCCCTTTGTACCTAAGAAAATATTGTTTTCAACTAAACCTCAGGGTATTTGTATTTGCAACTCATTGGGCATAACTATGTCTCATAAACACCTGTAATAGCAAGAACAGAACATATTTAAAAGCAAGGACAAATAAAGCAAAATGAATTTGCCTTGCATAGCTAAGTCCAACTAAAGTTTTAACTACTAGCTTAGGAACATTGGCGTTAAATTGAAATTTCAGTTCTGTTCATAAACAAAATTTAGGAATAGCTACCTGTTAAGGCAGTCATAATGTTTACCACTGTAGCAGTATTTTGCTGGTATAATGTATAACTTTGATGAAATAGATACTAAAATAAGAAAATAGCAAAAAACTTCGTAAATAGAATAAGAACTGAAAATAGAGCCCAGCAGCAGTGGTGCATGCCTTTAATTCCAGCACCTGGGAGGCAAAGGCAGGGAGATCTCTGTGAGTTTGGTCAACAAGAGCTAGTTCCAAAGCTACCGAGAAACCCTGTATTAAAAAAAAAATGAAACAAAGAAACAAAAAAGAAAATAAAATTATAAGTGAGAAAATATATTTCTAAATATTTACTGAATAAGATGTTTATATATGTTATAGACTTTTCAAATTGTGATAAACCGAATATAACATAGAGATAATATGTGACATAGGTCAAATTTTTAGAAAAAATATGTCAAATAGTATTTGAGAAAGTAAATATAAGAGAAAAATAAATAACCTAAGAACTCATCCTTGGACTAAACATGTAAATAAAAGCAACAGAAGATACATGATAAGGCAAAATTAATTACCTATAGTGAACTTAGGACAATTTTAGAATTAAGCATATTAACATAAATTAACACATTCTTAAATTGATTCAACACTATGACCATGACCCTAACTTGCAGTCACCTGTAGAACACAGATTTCTGTGCCTCTTATAGACAGTGACATGACCTAAATTCCTACAATGCTGAACTGCCAACACTCAAGGAGTCCAGAAATTTATGAATATCTTCCACATACTTTTGAGAATCTATAGCCAGCTATCTACTAGCTCTCTCATAAACTTGCCTATAGCCTACCTAAGTGGTGGTGATTTGAAAGCCTATTCACACATCAACACTGAGTGTGATTTTTCTAGTTTGTTTTTCTATTGCTGTGTTAAAACACCATTACCGTAAGCAAGTTGGGATGAAATGGACTTACTTATTTTACAAGCTGCGATCCATCATTGCGGGAAGCCAAGTCAGGAACCAAAGACAAAAAGAAGCAGAAACCATGGAAGAATACTGCTTAGCAGCTGACTCCAAGGCTCACATTCAGCTAAGGCTCACTCATGCTCAGCCACCTTTCCTGTACAGCCTGCTTAGGAATCGTACCACTTAAACCTGGCTGGGTCTTTCTATATCAATATAAATCAGGGAAATATTTCACAGGCATTAGGGTGGGTCACTCTGGTGGACAAAATTCCTTAATTGAAATTTCTTCTTCCCATTTATGCCTAGGTTTGTGTAAAGATGATCTAGACTAACAAGTACCTGCCTCAAGACCGAACAAGTACAACTGAGCAGACCCCAAACCTTAAAATATGGGTTAACAGAAAATAGAAATTTAAAATTCTACCTAACAAAGGTGAGACAAACCAAAGACTCTGCAAAAGTCCAGAAACACATGTGCTGTCACAAAAATTCAGGGCACACACACACTCAGCGAGAGAGAGAGAGAGAGAGAGAGAGAGAGAGAGAGAGAGAGAGAGAAAATGTTTCTTCCAAAAATGTGGAGCTCCCATAATGAAGTTCCCTGAGGAAAACAAATTAAATGATATACAAGAAAATGAATACAAAATAGTAATTGTGAAAATATTTTAGAAACACAAAAAGGATAAAAATAAATTCAGTGAAGACAATTAGTAACAAGTAAACTGATTAATTAAATACAGAAAATAATTCGAGTTATAAAGACAGCTTAATAAAAAGAAATTCTGAGGAAAACTGAAAATAAATCTTGAAAAACACTCAATGAATGATATTAAAATCTCAAGGTAAAGCCAGTTTAGAATGTTACAAGTGGAATAAAGGATATTAGGAAGGATAAAAATGTAGAGGAACTGAATCACTCAGTCAAATGATAAAACTAGACAAACAAACAAAAGCAGTAAACAGAATGGTCAGGAGTAAGCATATATATGCAATTTATATACATATGTAAATTAGGTTAATAAGATTCTATAAAGCAATGTCTTTAGATGATAAAAATATTGATAAGTGGTAAGAAAACTTTTATTATAGTGAACACAGAAATAATGCCTGAGATAATCACTATTATTCACATACACTATAATTCAATTTGTTCCATCAAATATAATTTAGAATGATGGGTTTCCCTTGAATATGACCTTTACACAGTTCCTGAAACTCAAATCAGCAAGATTGTACAGATTACAAATAAATAACTAATCCTATAAACAACAAATGCCAATGTGTATCAAAAGATTAACATTCAAGCATTATGATGAGGCAAAATAATCCATGTTTTTCTTTATCCCCCCACATATAAACAAAATCCATAAATCCCATAGATACATATTCCATGAAATAGATTGAGATAGAGCTACTGTTCAGAGTAGCTAACTCCTCTTGGAGAAATTTGTAGGGATCATTTTAAGAATGAGTATCAGTTATTCTGAGCCAGGGCAGGTAAACCAAATTATTAATGTTAGATAAGTTTATTGTAGACCCAATAACAACTCTAAGACAATTTTGAAAGAATAATTTGTTTTTATTTTATACGCATGTGCGAGGGCCCGCACTTGTGTACGTGTGCCACACTCATTCCTGGTAACCAAGGAGGCCAGAAGAGAGTGTCAGATCAACTAGATCTACAATTTCAGATGGTTCTGTGCTGCTATGTGGGTGCAAGGAAGAGGAAGTGGATCCTTTGCAGGATCCCTTGATCACTGAGCCACTTCTCCAGTTATCTATACCAGTGTCTTCAAGTTGAAAAAATTATTCTGCCATTAGTCTAGAACATTAAATATGTAAATTCTGAGGAGTAATCAAGGAGAATTTCCCCAAATACTTAAACTGAGAAGCATAAAGGTATTTCAAATAAAAGTTTGAGCCACAGGGTGATACAAATAGATCAGTGGGATAAAACAGGGAGTCACAAAAAAATTCACAAGAAAGTGCGAATTAGATGAACCTTCAAAGACAAAATATGTATATTATGGCTTAAATGTTTTTCCAAATCTCATGTGAAGATTGAGGCTGTAAAAGTATTCAAATTTGGGTCCCTTAAGAGGTGATTAGATTACAAGGGCTCAGATCTCATGAGTGAACTAGTGCCTTGTAGGAACACATTAGACATCATAGGAACAGAGGCTGGACCAAAAGTATGTGCTGGTTCAATCTCTACCATGTACACCACCCAAAAATGTTCTTCTGAGAGAGATAGATCCTAAATCTTGGATTTCTCTTCTCTAGAATTGTGAGCCAAATTAAGTATGGGTGTGTGCGTGCCAGTGTATGGCATGTGCAAGCACACGTGGACTTGTGTTTCGGGGGGGAATAAGAAGGAGAGGCCAAAGGACAATCAGTGTGATGTTCCTCAAACAATCTTTCATTTTTGAAAGGTTCTCAGAACTTGCCAAGCAGTCTAACCTTGCTGCACTAGGGAACTGCAGTGTTCTACCTGACTGTGGTCCTCCAGCTCTTCAGATACAAGCATGTACCATAAAATTCAGTTTTTTAAAAAAATTTTTTTGTTGAAAAAATTTCCGCCTCCTTCCTGCCTCCCATTTCCCTCCCCCTCCCCCTACTCCATTCCCCCTCCCTCTCGAGTCTGAAGAGCAGTTGGATTCCCTGCCCTGAGTGAAGTCTAAGGTCCTCCCCCCTCCATCCAGGTCCAGGAAGGTGAGCATCCAAATAGGCTAGTCTCCCACAAAAACATGACCTCTCAAGAGCAAACTCAGGACCTCATTCTTGTAAAGCACACAATTTTCAAACTGAGCTATCAGATGGCCACAGATGAATTTTAATTGGTTCTAAATTATCTTCTTTGTAGTATTCTGTCATAGAAGCAGAAAATGATCAGTGACAATTTGTTCATAATATAGGACTAGTGTCACTAAAATTTTAAGGAAAGTATCAATTATGTCTGTTCCTCACACTGTAAGCCAGATGTGAGAAATATAGACAGTGAGACACTAAATACTTCAAAAACAAAATACAACATAAATAAATAGAATGATATATCAACTATTCTGAAAGAATATTTTCTAGATTTAATTTTATCAGAGATAATGAAGGAATACAACAAATGGCTATAAAGCACTTGTCCATAATACATTGTTGGAAAGCTCAGAAAATCTTGGAAGTTTTGAGACATCATATTTCTCATGCATGTGTTTGTTTATTCTTTTTATTGAAACTTAACAATTGGAGATTTTCTTCAGGCATTTAAAATGCAAATAATGTTTTATTTTTATATATTATAAATTTTTAAATATTGATTCATATATTCATTCTACTTCTAGAAGCAAAGTGAATAATATCTTTTTAAAAATAAATACCCCATATCATTTTATCACAAAATATGTACACACGCTAACATTTTAAGACTTTTTGTAGTTTTTACCAAATTATTTCTCTTTCTGATTGAATTGTCCTATATTTGTTTTATTATATAATGAAACTTACCATCATAAGCATATTATAAATCTGTGAGATAATTTTAGCATACACACATTCATTTCAGAATTTATATGTGTCATGCATGAGAAAAATGGGCCATCAAATTCATGTCCTTGGAACATCTTCTTTACTGAGTCAAGCTGAGGTGAGAGAATTGTGGAAAGCAGTCACATGGGCTAAACCCAGAATGTTAAAATAAAGTCAAAAGTGCACTGGGAACTGAGCTAAATAGTACCATCTACAAAGGGAACCTGGTTCCAGCACATATTTCTACTTAACCATTCTGTGGAATGCTGTTCATATAAAAAAAACAAGTTGACAGAATGGTGTTATTGGTAATGTCCTCTAAACTATAAAGCCCCCCAACCACCTGCTCTGCTATAAGCAACATTGTTTAGTCACTCTATGGACAGACCTAGTGATCAAGGTTTAATCAACTGAACTACAGCACATGCAGATTGGCCCATGATGGGAAATTCCTGGTAGCATAGTCTCCAAAGAAACCCTGCAGTACATTGATCTCAACTGGTCTTGTTGCCAGTGAACGTCCTACTAACTCAGCAAGTTGACCTCTCCTGTTCGCTTCCTTGCTAGCAAATTACATTTAGTCTTTTATCTCCAGGACAACCTCAGGGTGTTTATTATTATTATTATTATTTTAAATTTTATTTATCTTTTTAGATTCCTGACAACTTCCTCACTGCCTGACTTCAGCTGACACGTGAAGAAATAACTGTACATCTTAAGAATGGTAAAGCTGATTTTTCTGTTATTAAGGTTACTTGTGGATAAATGGCAGTTTAGGATGAAACCTATTCACATGCTTCACCTTATTTCTTAGTTATGAATACTTCTGTTGATATGTGCAAATTGATGAGTGTACTTGTTAGGGTTTTTTTTTTTTGTGTGTGTGTGTGTGTGTGTGTAATCTTGACACAAACTAGAAAAATGTGGTAGAGGGCACACCAGTTGAGGAATTGACTCCAAAGATTGACCTCTAGACAAACCTATGAAGCATTTTCTTTATTAATTATTGATGTGTGAAGACACAGCTCACTAAGGGTGGTAACTCCCTGGGTGGGTGGTCCTGAGTTATATAGGAAACAAGCTGAGAGGCCATGAGGGCCAAGACTGTAGTAACTGTTCCTTCATTGGTCTTTGCCTCAGTTCCTGTTTCCTGGTTTCTGTCCTCAGTTCCTCTTCTGACTCAGTATATTCATTCATGGTACACTATAAATCATAGGATTAAATAAACCCTTTCCTCCATGGTGTTTTTAGTGTTTGTGTTTTATCACAGTGATGATGATATGGTACTCCCTTCTGTATGCTGTGAATACCTTTGTTTAGTAAAAAAAAAATTAGGATTTTTCATGACAGTGGGACACATCTGTTCCTGACAATACTAAGCTACTTCAACATGATGATGGGTGTTGAAGATGCTCCTAATAGAGATTGTTAGCCATTTGGGCAAGAAACTGCTCTTGCCTGGACTGCTTGATGAACTAGACATACAGGAACCATATAAAATAATTGCTAAATTTGCCTAAATGAGAGAGATCCTTTGGGATTTCTGCTTCATGAAAGAGTCCGCTAGAAATTCTTCAGGACACAGAAGAAAGTGACTGAGTGCCAATATTGGCAGAACAGTCTTTGAAATTTCCTGCTTCATGGAAAAATCTGCCAGATACTAGTGCAAGTAGGCTAAATATGGATGCCCCAATGGTACAGAACTTTGGGTGACTATCTCTGTCATTTCTAGAGTTTTGGAACTTACTTACAATGCACTTCCTGTTTAATTAAGTAATATATCCTTCTTGAGTCTTTGATGGAGTTGAATAATTTATAGTTATAGTTTTCCTTAGTTATGATAAAAAGATAAAGTAGATAGAAATATTGTAATTGTAATTATTGTTTGATACCAGTTTTGTTATATGTAATTTTACTATGTTAAAGTTAAAGCCTTCCTTTTTATTTAAACGGAAAAGGGGAGGTGACATGGGATGCCCCTCTGTATGCTGTGAATACCATGGAGGCAGAGGCAGACACATCTCTGTGAGTTCAAGGTCAACCTGGCCTACAGAGCTAGTTCTTGGACAGCCAAGGCTGCACAAAGAAATCCTGTTATTAGAAAAATCCAAAAAATATAAAAAGTAAAAATAAAGAAGTGTGTATTGTCCCTTCAAATGATTTACGTAAAAAAAAATTCTTACAAGTGTACCAGTTGCTTGCATTTCAGTTAATTACAGATAAAGTCATTGACAATCAAGAATAGGCATAAGAAAAACTAGCATATGGGGATTTTAGTAATGTCACCCACTTCCTGAATGCTTCTCAAGCACAAATAATAAAATAGAATGACCACAGATTTTTTTTTCCACAGATTATTTTTATAAACCTTTTGGCAACTAAATTTATTTAGACTTCAGATTTGTTGAAAATAAGAAACATAAAATGTTAGAAACTGAATTTTTAGCTTAGTTATTTATAGCTTTTACTGTCCTAATTTTTGGAAGAGCCACTTAAAATTTTTTAGAATGGATTTTATTTTTTTCAGATTCTGGTATTTCTTTTGTTTTATTGATCTATATATTTTTCTCCTCTACTCCCCCCTTCCTCCCCACTCCACTTCTACCCTTCCCCATGACTTCCATGATCCCAATTTACTCAAGAGATCTTTTTCTACTTTCCATGTAGATTAGATATATGTATAGGTCCTCTTTGTTGTCTAGGTTCTCTGGGGTTGTGAATTGCAAGTTTTGTTTTTCTTTATTTTGTGTCTAAAAGCCACTTATGAGTGAATACACATTATATTTGTCTTTCTGATGTGAGTTACCTCACACAATACATTTCTGAGATCCATCCATTTGCCTCTAAATTTCAAGATATCATTATTTTTATGCTGTGTATACTCCATCATGTAAATATACTTACATTTTCATTATCCCTAGAATGGATTTTATTTTTATCCAATCCATCCCTCTTTTTCCAGTTCTACACCAACTTGTCCTTCTAACTTTATATATGTATATGTATGGTCATTTGTATATTGTGTGGATAATATTCTGACTTTATATATGTATATGTATGGTCATTTGTATATTGTGTGGATAATATTCATATAATTCTGTGAGCTCTGTGTCCTGCTCTCTGCCATGGTGTGTTACTGATTTGGAACTGTATGGTTTGCTGTATGCCCGACATCTTTCAATTTCTCCCTGGGCATGGTTTGTTTTCCATTACAGGGTAGTGTTTTACTTACAAAGTGTCTTATCTACACCAATAACTTTCCACCTGCATTTCAATAAGCTCTTGCTTTCTGTGGCATCTGGGCAACAAAATGACAGCTTCACTCTTGCATGGACTTTGTATTCCCTGTGCTCTCCTCGTCCCTCTGTAATGTCAACATTCACTCTCTTTTATTTAAACCTTTGCCAATAAACGTTTCTCAAGAATCTCAATTTTATTGTGCTTCCTCCCAGTTAAAATCATGGCTGAGAAATAGAGCAATGAGGTTGTTTAAATTCTTTAGTAATTCGATTAATTTAATAATTTTACATGCTCATGTCTTGAACTTTAAGGTGATTTTTATCAAGATATTTTGAGGCTACCAGCTCAGTTTTTTCAATTTATGAAAACTGTTCATGATGAAGCTAATTAGCAAGGTCAATTTTCATTTCTAAGTCAAGAATAAAAATCATAAATAAATTCATTTATTTTGTTGAAAAAACTATAAAATTGTCTTATATTTAATAAAAATATCAATTATGTATTATTAAAAATAAATTTTGTATACAAGAGCAAGTTTTAATTTTGCAAATTAAACTCTTATACATATATAGTTGGCTATCCATTCCAATCATTAACTTAAAGCAGCTGAGAAGTCCGCACTAAGCCTGTACAAGAATGGACTCAGAAATAGATAAAGGAGAGACATGTGACACTCTGTCTATGAGTGCTCAAACTACCAAGTTCTGATATATGTACGGAGAGGGGAAACCTTGCTTCAGTTGTATACTTCATAGATGCCCTTCAGGCTCCAGTGGATAATTCCAATCCAGTGGTCACATAGACATCCTCTGATACACTAAAAGGGTCACAAAATAGAACCAAAAGTCAGGAGCCTAGTTAACAGAGTGTTAGGAATGGGAAGGTTGATAAGGATGGGGGTAGGGAAATAAAAGTTGGGGAAAGAATAGTCAGGTTCTCTTGTATACATGTATGAAGCTGTCAAACAACAAAAGTAATTTAATAAAAAGTTGGCTGTTCTTTGAGATATGATTTATGACTATTATTTATTGTATATTGTTTATTGGATATTGTTGATAAAAGACATTTAAATTCCTTATTTAATGCAGTAAGACCATAAATCTTTAAGAAATACCATTTGTTCATACACATTTTACCTTGATAACTTTACTATAAAACATTTTGTTTACGTTTTAAAAGATCTTTATTTCCTGACCACATTGATTCTGTATTTTTGAAAATGCTTTCCTTTTAAGGAAAGATACTGAAAATAGCTGAAAGAAATTGTTTATGGTCAGATCAGGATCACAGAGGGAGGATGATGTTTTATTGTCCAATAATGTCTTTATGTTTCCCTCACACTTACAGAAATCTCATTGAAATATGATGCACTCTTAGTTAGTTGCTGGGATTTAGAAAAAAAAAATGCTCACAGAAATTTTGCCATAATATCAATTTTTCCATATCAGATTGTATTTATTCTATTTTGCAACATGTCAAATATCCCTTTCCAATGAACATTTTGCATGCCTCACATAGTTTAGTTATAAATGACATATTTCTGACAGGAGAAAACATGAACCTCCTGTGCAGGTATGCAGTAACTAAGTCATTGCAAACTAGTCACTCTCCTTTGATATCGAAAGATTATTAGACAGTGTGTTTTCCTGATGAATACTACCTCAGAACTCTGATTATATATTGAGTGGCAGTCCACTAGGCAGACACTACAGTATGGAAGCTCCAGCTATCTCAACATTTGAAATTATGGTCTTTAGAGAGTGTTTCTAATTAGTAGATGTTTGCTAAAAAAGAATATACTTTGAGCTTCAGGGGGAAAGTATTTATTAGAAATATTTGGATATTGTAGAACACATCTGTAATTCTACCACTCAGAACATGAGGCAAGAGGACTGCAAGGTTATGGCCAGCATGGGCTTTACTAATAGACCCTGTCACAAAAATTAATGAATTAAAGTATATTGATTCAAATTTGCAAACTTAACTTGATGAGTGAATATTTAATCACTTCACGGCCTTGCATCTGAGTAGTAAATTTCTGCATATTATTTCTTTGGAATAAAGTATACTTGTACCAAGAATTTATTATAAATGATGTTTATTTCTTGTAAATTTATTATAAATGATGTTCTGGTTGGGTTTTTGTCAACTTGACACAAGCTAGAGTCTTTCGGAAAGAGGGACTCTCTATTGAGAAAAATCCCTCATCACACTGAACTGCAGGCAAGCCTGTGAGCATTTTCTTGCTTAATGACTGATAGAAAAAAACTAACCCACTGCGGAAGGTGCTTTCTTTGGGCAAGTGGTCATGCATTATAAAAGAAAGCAAACAGAGCTGAGCAAGTTGTGAGGGAAAAGCCAGAATGCAGCATTCCTCCATGGCATCTGCTTCAGTTCCTGTCTCCAAGTTCCTTCCCTGCTTGAATTCCTGTTCTGACTACACTCCTGGATGTACTGTTACCTGGACTTCTAAGATGAAATAATCCCTTTCCTAGCCAGGTTTACTTTGGTCATGCTATTTTATCATAACAATAAAAGCCCCAACAGGGCATAAATTGGCTCCAGATTAGTGGTATATTGCTTCGACAGATCTGACCTTCTCTTTTGAGTATAGATACCATGACGTTATTTGAACTCTGGGCGGGAAATGCATGGCATGCTCAGGGCTCATGCAGTTGTGCTATAAGAGCTTAGAAGTTAAGAGTGTTGATTATCAATGTGGACAATGGAAGCCTGACTTGTGCAGTTTCAGAGGGAAGCAAAGACTCTATCAGAGCCATTTATATGATATTTTGAATTAAGAATCTGTGGTTATGGTTATGTGTAAGTGAAAAATTGGCTACAGTTGGCAAGAGAAAAAAATCCACTAAAGTGAAACCGTTGCTTGGCTTGGACAGCTCTTGAGTTTCTGGTCAGCTGGTACTGAGGATCAGGTGTGCTTAGACAAGAGCATCAAATTTGAGGCAAATATCTGGGAAATGTTTCTACGTGAGCTCATAGAAGCTGTGGTCCAGAGGAAACCAAGGTTTACTCTTCGTGAACAACGAAACTTGGTTAAGAGTCTTCCAGAGAGTACTTTTTTTTTTCCAGAGGGGAATCTCTTTTTTTATTGACAAATATAGATAAGTTTATAATGTTTACATAAAACCAAAAAGACCCAAATTATCTAAACAAATAAAACATGAAACAATAGAAAGAAATTGATAAATTTAATTGCAATTCTAGTTATCTTTCTATAACGACTATAAATTTGTGTTATCTGTATAAAGGAATAATACTAGATTAATGAGACAGAAAGGATACAACAAAGATAACTAATGTATCCATTTTGTCAGTTCTATAAACTTTATAGTTCTTATATCTAGATTTATCTACATTATTTATTTTGAGTTAGTTTTACAGTTGTACCTAGATAGGTCTTACAATTTTATATTCTGTAACATAAACCCACTATGGAATGATATGAAAATTTATATCAGAGAGTACTTCTTTTGAAGCCATGAAGAAGTCATAGAGAGCAGCCGGGGCTTGGTACCATATGAAGCCAGGAGGAGTCATTGGTGAAGGTGTGACCTCAGTTGCAGTAGGAGCCTCAGGGTTGAAGGCATCGTGGAGAGAAGTTGAGACTTGGCACCATGTGGTAGGGTGAGAGTCTCTGAAGACAGACTAACGGTGAAGGGAAGGGAGAGTCCAATTACAGCACTTTAGAGATGCTGAGAGAAAAACAGCAGCTGTAGCAAGGAGTCAGACTTAATTTAGGAGACAGGTTTGGGTACTTTGGGTGGCAGAACGGGAGAAAAAGAACCGAGCCACCAAAGCCGTTTCTAGGCAGATCCCGAGTCCCAAAATCTGACACTGACGCTTACACTGCTGAGCTCTTGTTTTGCTTTGATCTGACTGTAACTATGCCATGATTCTTCCACATTGCAATAAGAACATATGTAAGTTTCTTTTTTTCTTTTTCTTTTCTTCTCTTTTATGTTTTTTAAAGAGTCCACAGTTGAGAGACTGGATATTTTAGAGAGGATTTACACTTTGAAAGAGACGTCAGATGTTTTAAAGACACTGAAATTTTTAAAGTGTTTGAATTTTTAAAGACTGTAGGGCTTTTAAAACTTGGAATGCATTTTCTATTGAGATACTGATATCACAAGAACATGAGCTCTTAGGGATAAGTAAGAAAGCAAAGTTCATAGTTTAATAGTTAAGTGTTATGTGTCAAGTTCATAAGGGGTCAATTATCCTGTTTTTGGTTTGTTTTTGTTTGTTCTTTTTCTTTTTTTTTCTTTTTAAGTTGACATAAAATAGTCACTTGGTAAGAGGACATTCTCAATTGAGTAAGCCATGAAGAGTAAACTAAAAAACAGCATTCCTCCATGATTTGTGCTTAAATTCCTGCCTCCAGGTTACTGCCCTGACTTCCTTCAGTGATATACTGTTACTCAGATATATAAGATGAAATAAATCCTTTCCTCCTAGTGTCTTTTAAGCCTTCTGTTTCATCAGAAATAATAATCCTAACTCAGACCAATATTAAGACTGTAGAAGCATGCCAAAAAAAATCATCTATGCTGCCTATCCAGGAACCCAGACTGTACAGGGTGACAAAAGATAACTTAAGGGCTGTCAGATGGAGATCCATTGAAAATGTAGTCAGTGGTTTTGTGTATCTACTAGCACTAACACCCATGCTAAGCATTTTACACTTATTGCTTTAAATAAAATTTAACCTTTGATGATATCAGACCAGTATGGTTATTTGTTGGAATGCCCATTTGGAAGCATGCCCTTTTAACACATATTCTCTGGAGGCAGAGAAGGCTGCTGGGATGAAGAGGTTCTTATTCTTACATTAAGTTTTCAAATTTGATGATCTTTATATTTTGATACAATTCTATGATACTACCTACAGGTTCTAGGTGTTGACTTACTTTAATTGTAAAGCCATAAATAGACAAAATACATGTTAATTGCAAAACCATAATTAGACAAAATACATGTTTCTAATGGTCACAATAATATTTTGAAATTTCTCCTACTTAGAGATATACTGCTATGAATCATATAGGTATAGTACATAACATTAAACATATTTAAGGAACCCAGTAAAGAACTTTAGTCTAATATTACCAACAGGTGTTTAAATCATTGCATTTTGATGATAGATCAGCAGTAGAGAAATGAGGGGCAAGACAGAAAAGAGAGAGGCAGATAGAGGAGAGAGAGAGAGAGAGAGAGAGAGAGAGAGAGAGAGAGAGAGAGAGAGAGAAAACAGAACACAGAAACTGAAATTAGAAAGCCATCAGCATTCCAGAAAGTAAAACATTTTCATTAACTTTCACGTGTGTAGGCAAGGTTGTGTTATTTAACATACTAGTAGGGAAACAAATGGTTGTTATGGATGGTTGTTCAGGCCTTTTTCGGGGGACACAGAGCTGAGCACCTCTCCACCTCTCACCCGTATCTCTGGGAAGCAGTAGCCTTGAGAACATAACTCACTCCATCTGTGTGATATGATTTGATCCTAGCAGTTGTGGGACAGCAGGCGAAAGACTCTGAAGCTCTGGAGAGCTGGAGCAGTCAGACAGCAAAGCAAATAAATATTCAGCACAAACAATTCCTTCCATCTCCTCTGTTGATTTCCATAATGTGCTGTGAAATGTATGTCATACGCTATATGTCACCTGACATTTGAAACTGTTGCAGAATCTGGCTAATAGTTTGAACTTTTGTGACTCCACAATATTCGTAATAATATGCCTTTGATACTTTTTTCATTTAATTACACTGAACAACTCTAGCTATCTGATATGTTACGATTGCATGACTCATCCTGTATGCACAAACATGGTATTGGTATGAACATTTCTCCAAAAAAAAAAAATACTAAGATGAACTTTCAATAGATGCTGTCTTCAAATTGCTTATTAGCTGTTCACTTGTTATTATTGCCTCTGGGAGTTTTTGTTGTCGATGTTGCTATTGTTTTTGTTTTTCCTGTGTATTTGTTGTGACAAATGAGAAGAAAATGGGGTGTTCTTATTTCACACTTTTGTAGCCTGATAGAGTATTCAAGCTGTAAAACGGATATGATGTGGCAACCTTAGCATTGATAAGGGATCTGTATAAGTCTCTTAGGTGCTCATTTTACTGATATTTATGCAGCAGATAAATATATGCAATATTTTAAGGGTATGCAGATTGAATTATGTGAAATAAAAATTCTGATTTCCGAGTCATGAAAGATTGATGAGTTAATGACTGAGAAGGAAAGGGGAAAGATAGCTGTAAATTATAGGTTGGTGATGGTGAGTAAAGGAGTCAGGAGCAGGCATTAGGACTGTGTTCTCTCAAGTCATTTTCCCAAATGAGCATGCATATCTGCAAGCGTTCCACCAAGTATGCGTGATGAAACTGTGGGGAAGACAAGAGAGCCCTGCTTTCTAGGTTCATGACTGAAGTTCCTTGTCCAAACAGAAGGCTAACTATAAAATAGGAATATTAATTTATTCAATAGGTAATACAACTTTATTTATGTTTTATTTAAGCTTTATTTATTTTAATTGTGTATGTATGCAAACCTGAAGATTGTGTGTGTGTGAACGCAGGCATGCCTGCAAGTATGCATTCGTGTGTGTGTGTGTGTATGTGTGTGTGTGTGTTTGCATGTAACATGTTTATCTGTGTCATGAAGATCAGAAGGAGGCATCAGGTTAGAAAACTGTGGGCCTGGGAACTGAGTTCTGGTTCTCTGCAAGAGCAGCAAAAGCTCTTAGCAGTTGGGCCATCTCTCTCCAGCCCATAGACATCTTTAGAAAGAAAGGTATAAAGGTATTTGGAAAACCTATTTCACACCAAATCATTGACAAGTTGTAGAGAAATATGTCCAGATAAAGATGGTATGATGAAATAGTAATAAAGCAGGCAAGGATTTAGGAAAACATGTTTAGTTAGGTCCTTTTTATGTTCCTGTGCTACATACATTTCATGCAACATGTATCTCCAGGTCAGGTCTTATAACCTACTTTTAGGGGAAGATTAAATGTGTGTCGTGTGTCTACTCCAGGAGCAGAGGAATTCTTTCTAGTCAACACAGTCTGTTTCATGTGTGTGGGGTCAGGAATGAGAAAAAGACCGAGGAAACAGTCAAGTTCTGTCACTATTTATACTTTAGGTAACGTGATCCTGAACCACTGTGTGAAGGTGGATGTATTTCATAGTCTGTGTACGACCCAGGTCCTGCACATTGAAACATGTGGAAAGGAGATTTGAGGAGACAGTTGTGAAATGTAATTAAGGATATTGTCAGCATCTCTGAGTCATATCAGATGCAGGTATGCTTAGGAATGCTAGCTCTTGTCATCATCAATTCCCTTCTCCAGGGTCACCATGTAATAAAACCAGCTAATTTGAATTATCAATCCAATCATGAACTCCAATTCTTGGGATTTGGATTTAGAAAAATCTAATTTTGTTCAGTGAAGTATATTTTTTGTGCAATTGATAAAATTTGCATCCAAGACTGTTCTCCCATTTATTCTAGTCCTCAATGCCTGCCATTCTGGTTTCAGGGAGTAGATGTGGCCTTCAGGAAGTAATAAGAGTCATGTGCAACCTGGGCAACATTTGGCAGATGAAGAGACTTGTGAAGTCTTTGGTGGTGTTGGTACACAATGCCTTTTTTTGGATTTAATTAAGGACTTAATTCTCTTAGAAGTACTCTTCTGATCTCTGAATCCAGATACATTATTTACAAACAAAGCTAAGTCCTCAGGAGAAAGTCATGTGTTTTTGGTCTATTGTATTCCTAACCTGGCTCGATGCACATATTGAAAAGCAATAACAGTTACGAAATTTTAAAGAATTACAAAAACATCTTCACTTGTGCATCTGCTCTCTGATACTCAAGGCTTAATAGTCAGTGTTTTATTTTAGCTAGCAAGAGGCTTGTGTTTTTAAAAAACAGAAAAGATTTTTTGTGCTGAATGGACCGAGTCCACTTTGCCTATTTTCAGTCTTTATACTTCAAAGTGAATTCATTCTACAGAGTCCTCAAGATTTCCAGGTGATGAAAAGGTGAAATATTATGGCTCAGTGTATCAGATTATGGTCGGAGCCTCATGTGAAGTTGTACTTCACTAATAAAAACTCTTAACATATTTTATAATTTCTCAAGTTCTGCTATTTTCTCCATCGGGGGCTTCAAAGCCACATTGACAAAAGAAACTCATGGGGTCACTGTGCAGGAACACTGTTGGCAAGGAATGAATTCCAGTCAGTTAGGCTCACTGAGATATGAAAAAGAAATGGTAGCATTTGGCGAGAACTAGGGCTCTCGGAGTTAGAAAGAATTGGGTTGTTTGTACCAGGCAGGAAAAATCTGAAGCTGAGGACAAAGAAAACTGAATTCCCCTTTATGCGCTGATATAACACAATAACCCTTTCCCCATAGAAGCAAAGGGCAGAAGGGAGGAGGCTGATGCGCATGTACTCAGTTGTAATTCCAGAAAGTTTAGGTCTGCCATTGCAGATAAATATGGCTGTATAGCCAGAAAGGCTTGACCAACCTTCTAACATTGTTGCATGACATGTCATCTAAGGTCACATCAGAAATGGTATAGTTAAGTCACCATACCACACACACACACACACACACACACACACACACACACACACACACACACACAGAGAATTGTGAAAAAATACATGTTTTCACTGTCTGCTGTTGGTTTGGCTTTTTTAAAAACATCTTATCTTGGAACAATACAATATGTATCATTTTTCAAATCAGCTTCTTCAACTTAGTAATATGCATTTAAAGGTTTTATTAATTGAATTTACAATTTGAGATCATAATTAATTACATAATTCCCCTTCATTTATTAATTTCACTTTTTGTAAACATTGTGTTAAAAATTATGAATCTTGTTGTCTTTCTGCCTCAGTTTCTGCTGTTCCCTTAATGTTGGGCTGAGGTCAGTTCTTACTTGCTTCCATCCAATTCCAAGATTACCTGCGTCTCATCGGATCAATGTTAATGGATCATTTCTAAGAGAGCATATAATATACAGAGTTTTATAAGGTATAGTCCACATTTTCTTCCTCTTCAAACTTTGTATGCATTCATTCATGCTGTGTTTTTTTGCAATCATGAGCATCTGGTTATGATGCTAACTCTGAGCAGTGACATTCTTCATCTTTGTTCCAACTGTGGTATTTCAGGAAATATTTCTAAGATTTTTCTCAGCTCATTATTACTACAGTAAGCTGCCAGTTGTCATTTATCAGATTAAGGATGTGTCCTCCTTTTTGGCTGGGAGGTTTTATCAGATAACATGCCACATTTTTAGCAGCATATTTTTGTTACGAGACTGAGCAATATTTACCATTAGCCTGTTATTGGATATTATAATTGATTTTCCAAGACTAAACTACTATATCATTTTGTAGTCTTGATCTAGACCTCCCAGTATTTTATTTAGGTGTGCTGCCTTTCATCTGTATAAATTTTTCTTATTGTATTAGGATGTAGTATTTACATCAATACTTTATTGTACCAAAACTTGATAAAAATATTTTCATTTTTTAAGTTCACATGTTTTGTATATAGTTTAAATAACTTATTTCATACAATTTTGTTTTTTTTTCTGTAATGCCATTGATCATGGTGTTTATAACTAGATCATTAAATTTTAGTGTGGTTACTGCAGATATTTCTCTCCATTTTAAATGTTATGCCTCTACAGAGTCACTCATTACTATTTTATTTCAAAACTTTTATTCCTAGTTTATAAATCCTCTTTTTCAATAAAGTCTTAGGCAGTGACTTGTGTCCAGGAGTGTAAAAGAGAAAGAGCAGAAGAAGGAAAGAAAAAAAAGAAGGGATTGAGGAAGGGAAGGACGAAGAAGAAATGGTCTGTACTGTATGCTTTGGGGAAGGGTAATGGGGTCTTGACTTAGGAACTTGTGCTTGCGGGTGAGTACTATTTATCAATGCACTATATCCAAGGCAACCTGTTTACTCTGATTTTGAGACACTCTATGAAGTAAAAGCAGACCTTAAACCAATAATATTCCTGCCTCAGACCCTGAAGAACCTGGGATTAAAGGTTCCCATCAGCATAGGTTCAGTTTCTATTACTGAAATTTTAATTTTTGTTGAGGGAAGTTCTTCCTATATTTAATGCCTTCAAGACATAATGTTATCTATTCTCAAATGTATGTTTTTATCTTCTCTGTCAAAAATTAAGCGGGCATGTCTTCCGATTTTATTCACAAGTCATCTATCCTGTTCCACTGGAATACCTATGTGTTTTTGTGGTCTGGCACGAGGCTATATCTCTGTGGCATACTGTGAGTTTGTTTGGTTATTCCTGAAAAAAATAAAAAGACATCTAGCATATGATCCAGCTATTTCACTTCTGGGCATATACCCAGAGAAATCCATATTCTACTAAGGTATATTTGTTCCCTCATGTTTATTATTGCTTTATTTTTGTTGCTAATAGGACCAACCTAGTTGTCCATCAAAAGGCAAATACATAATGCATAATGCTACATATATAAAATGGAATATTGTTCAGCTCTAAAGAAAAATAAAGTCACAAAATTTGCTTGTGAATAAATAGATATATAATGTTAAGTAGAGTCAAACTATCATTAAAGAAAAAACACCCACTTATCTCCCACCCCATATGTGGATTCTAGGATTTTCAGGATCATAGTCTACCTACTAAGAATAAGGGATATAATTGTCCATAAGGAATAATCCCATGTACTGGGAAATGAAATGTCATGCTTAGAGTTCAGTTTCTGAGTCAGGCACTACTACATTGGAACTCTTAACTGGCCATCTTTTGTTCCACCATGTCACCAAAAATGGCTTATTGCTGCTGTCCACATAGAAGAGTTCTATCAGTGGGAAGTGTCAGTGCAATAATCCAATGACTGACGGATGAATATTGGAATAGAGTCCATGGTATTAGACTCACAGACATGCTTCTTCACATCCCCATGCTTACTATGTTCTATCCTCAACAGCCTACTAGCATTTGGGAGATTATTAACTGGGCAATGCATTCTTTCCACTGGGTTTCTGGTGTGTAGTACTTTCTTTCATATTTACTTACAATGATCACTGCAAGAAGCTGTATTATGTAATCTGTAGTATGTGAACTGTAAGATCATCCTCAGATATGAAACATATTGTCCTTTTGATCTGAAGAGGATCTCCAAGTGTGTTGGTTCTATTCTTTTGGCAAGCAGTACAACAGAAGATTGTCTCTTACTTGTACGTGGTCTATCATGTTTTACATCACCAGGATTCTAAATTTCATTAATTGGACAGGAATCATCCTTTGTAACATAAGAGAGAACCATTTGATTTTTCTCTTGCTGCTGTATCAGCATCATTTTTCTCATTAAATTATATTGACAAATTTGATAAAAATCCATGGATTACATATGCATGCACTTTTCTTAAATATATTGTTCCATCAATCCGAATGTGGATCCATATGCCAATACTTCACTCTCCATAGTGTATTATGATATGAATCTTGAGATCAGATAGCATAACTTCTTCAACCTGATTTTTAAAAGCACTCTGATGATGCCAAATGGTTCACATTTCATTCAAGCTTTAGAATCTGCTAGTCAATTTACATAAAAGTATCACTGATATTTTATTCAGAATTTAGTTTGTTTTATAGTTCACCCTGAGAAAATTTTATTAGCAAAGATGTCAACATGTATATCTTTACCTATTTTTAGGACCTGTCCAATTTCTCCTGGTTTGAAATTAATATTGTATATTTTAGTATTTATTTTTATTTTACTTAGCAGCTCTAACTTCTCACATTTTAATGGTGGTTCTCCTTTTTTTTTTTTTTTTTTTTTTTTTTTTTTTTT
>NC_022009.1:5938751-5948468 GCF_000317375.1 Microtus ochrogaster | reverse complement strand
CGCTGCTCCGCTGCCGCCGCGACTGCCTAATGTTGGCATTTCTTTCTTTCCAAATGTTACAACATATTATTGTTAATAGGCAATTAATTCCTATGTATTTTTTAAATGAAGATAAATATTTTAATTATACATACATGTAAACAACTATAACCCCAATTGATTTCTGGTTTGGAAAGTTTCATATGAGAAACATGCTAATATTCTAGTTTCACTTATTCAGTAATTAACATATAACTTTTATCCAGGTATTTTTGTAAGGGAGTGGAGTATGTTGGGAATGTTATACTCGTGCCCATGAACCTCAATGCCCTGCACCTACTTTATTTTACTTCCCCTTGTTTATCGACATATGGTCTCCTGAATCTGGAGCCCACCAACTTAGATCACAAGCCCCTGAGCTTCTCCTGTCTCCACTTCCCCAGTGTTTGGGTTGCATGCTCACACCAATAGGCTTTTTACATGGGTTCTGACAGGTGAAACTCCAGTCTTCATACTTCTCCTGGAAGCACTTTTTTTCAGACTGAGACATACATGTTCCTTTGTCCACCTAGATAATTTTAAGATGTCTTCTTACTGAATGTTTCAATTTAATTGTTATGCTCTTCAATGAAATGTTGTCCTTACTCTTCTTGTAAGACATCTGAGTTTTTAGAACTTATGCATTTACAGGTTTTATTAAAGTATGTAACGATTGCAGAGTGGGGCTAATGATTGCATTTAGTGTTTATTGCATGTTAAATTGATTTGTTCAATTTGTTTTGTATTCTCCCCTGTGTCTATTTTGGATGATAATCTTGAATTCACTGATGTTTTTCCATTTTCATTCATGTGAACTTTGAAGTCAGGAATCTTTTAATTTATGTGTTCTATTTTTAGATTTTTTTTTATCACTTTTCTTCAAATCTGTGAACAACCATGAATTTTTTTTAAGTTTTTCTCTTCTAAGACCACTGTATTTTCAATTTCTGTTTAACATTGACTATTACTATTGATTTTTCTCATGGTTATCCTGAACAATTTTCTGCTACTTCTCATATATAGTTTCTCAAAGGCATCCAAATTCTGGGGACAATATTGCTTGTTATTTGAACTTTTATTTTCCCCTTCTTAAAAATGTCTATCTTCTTACGCAAGCTCGGAATTGTAGATCATCAGGATTTCTGGAAGGCCTGTTTTTAAACTTTTCTTGTTTATGATATAAAAGCTCCTCTATCTAAGAAATGTGTTAGTGCTCTCCAAAGGTCCAACCCTTATAATCCTGTCAGCTGTCACTGGATGCTCTGTAATGGCCCAATCCCTGCAATGTTGTCCCTGGGTGTTGTTCACAGCCCTGTCCCTGCAATGCTGTCACTGGATGCTCTGCAAAGGCTCGACCCCTGCAATGCTGCCCTTGGATGTCCTGCAAAGGTCTGAGCCCTGCAATGCTGCTACTGAATGCTCTGCGCAGCCCTGAATACTGCAATGATACCACTGGATACCCTGCAAAGGCCTGACCCCTGCAATGCTGCCCACTGGATTCTCTGAATGTTCATTGTGTTGAGGATTATAGGAAATGCCTTCTAGCTCTGTTTAAACTCTGGCAATTACTCAGCTCAAATCTCTCAGCCCATTGAGTTCTCCATGAATGAACAATTTCACACTAACCTCCATGCTTGAGGGAGTCCTGTGCACATTCTAGGAGGTCCTCCTTTAGATATCTACTTTCTCATTGGTAATCTGTTCATAATTCATACTGTAGGTACCTTGGCCTTCCCTGACTAGTCTGTTTCCTCAGTCCAGTGAGGTGAAAGATAGTCACATGATTATTTTCCTTTGCCTTAGATGATTCTTGTGTTATCTATCACAAAATTCTGAAAAAAATAACTCAAAGTACCACATTTGTTACATTTTTAATATTGAAAAGTTCCATAGTCAGAAACAGAATAATGCATCTATTCATTCTCAACAATATTTTGTTATTTACTGGCTTTGTGACTTCACTTATTTACCCAAACAAATTTATTTATATTCATTTTTCTTCCATTTCTGGTCATTTCATCATCAGAAGCCCTTAGAAAAATTTTAATTATGTGTGTGCTACCTGTTGTTTCTTCTTGCTTGCTCATGGCACCTTCCTTGATTTCTCTCATCTCAAACTTTAAATCCTGAGTTCAAATTTTGCTCTAGGAAGAATCTGTGTTTATTTCTGCTAGGAGTTTAATGTAGTGAGAAATGGGACCAGCTTGCAGATATGATGCTAAGATACTAGGGTCAGATGCTTTAGTATAATCTCCAGATACTAATAGCAATATTTTCTCAGTCTACCCGCAAAGATTCCATTGTGTATTGCAGGGAATTTAATTCCTTTTTGGATTCGGGTTATATATCTTTTGCATGTTTATTCTGTCTTTTTTTAGGAGGTGTACAAATAGATGTGTTTATTTCCCTGTAAACGATAACACATTGAAATGTAGATTTTCATGGAAAACCCAGTAGTACTTACATAGTTCATTCTTTGTTAATTTTGAGGAATTTCTTTCTGTCTTTTCTGCTTGGTTTTATGGCTCTGTGTGTGTGTGTGTGTGTGTGTGTGTGTGTGTGTGTGTGTGTGTGTCTGTTTAGGTGAGTGTGTTTTTATGTGTATGTATATTTGCTTTTATGTGTGTTTTTGTATAGAATTTCATTCATTTTATCTTCCTCTGCTTTTAAAATATTAACATTTATTTCACTTATTCTTTGAAGAAACACATCTGATATTAAATCTATCATATTTTGATCTATTTCATTATTTTCTGTATTATTTTTATACCTCAAATTTGCTTTAATGTTTTTCAAATTCCTTAATAGTGTGTCTGTATTAATTGATTTAAGAACTAGTTGTCTCCTTTTAAACAAACCTTTAAAGAATATAATTCACCCTCTTTCATTCCATATCCACTTGTAGTGATGCAATATTTAGCAGGTACAAGTTGTTCTTAAATATAGTTTCAAGCCTTCTTGGAAGCTTCTTATTTCCAGGTTCTTGGTAGATAAATGAAGTTGCTAGGGGCAGTCTATGGATAGCACCTTGGGAAGGAAAAGTGTGGAACTTCTCATCCTGCTAAGGATGGAATTCCTTGTGCCTTTCCAAATGTGTTGAAACTTTTACCCCAGTGTGATGGCTTTTAAAAGGGATGTGTTTGGAAGAAGATTGAGTCATGGAGGTAACACCTTCATGAACTAGACTCATTTTTTTATAAAGCACAAACAAACAAACAACCCATTGGTGGCATAGTGCTACATACATAGGAATCCCAACACTCAGGAGCCAGGAGCTTGAGGAACAGAAAGAAGTTCAGGGTCATCATCCATATGGGAAGTTCAGTTTGGGGTCAGTTTGGGGTACACAAGGCCTTGGATCAAAAAAACTAAAATCAGAAAAAATAATCATGGAAGGAAGGTGGGAAGGAAGGAAGGAAGGAAGGAAGGAAGGAAGGAAGGAAGGAAGGAAGAAAGGAAGGAATGTAGGAAGGAATTAGGAATGAAAGAAGAAGAAAGGTAAGATCCTAGAGAGCAGCTATATACCATATGAGTATAGAGAGAAGGCTGCTCTCTGTAAATCAAGAAATAACTAAACACTGAATCTAGCAGATCTTTACCTTCCCAGTCACTAGAATTGTAATAAATGTTACTTAAGCCATTCAGTATACAAAGTTTGTCTGATTGCCTAGACTGATTAAGACATTCAGTTTTAGGGAATGCAGACATGACAGCTGGGTATGGAGTCATCATTCCGGCATAGATATAGAAGCTTGTTTGGCATGTCAGAAAAAGTAAATTGTCTTGCTGCCAGTGTAGAAATCTTTTATTATCTGTGGATATCCTATATTTCTTCCATTTATTAAAAGAAATAAAAGCATATTTGAACTGTGATTGATTTGAAATTTTGTCAGCACTACCTGCATCCTAAGTACACCAAAGTAATAAACTGATACATGGGAATATTTTTCCATCATTTAAAATATTTTCATTTTTAAAACTTCTCTCTGGCCTCTTTTCACATGTATCTGCATTTAATGCTATTTACTTCTTATTGTAATCAATTTCTTCTTTTCTGCTTCCTTCAATTTAAATCTACTTATTTGCAATCTTTGGGTCAAAGCTTTATCCAAGAAATAGAAACAGCGGATTTGTTTATAATAAGGGATTTGTGTCATATGTATTTGTGAGTTTGGGGCTTAAAGCTTCATGGCCCTATTGTTTCTGTTTTTGGTACAGAAGACATTAGAACAAGCAAAGATGGGGGAAAGATGAGTGAGAAATGCTGATATTAGAAATGAATAAACATTTAAAAGCTTACTAGAATTCATGCCATTTCCACTGCTTCCTAATGTTCATTTCCAAGATGACACAGTCTGCTAGTGTGACTAGTAAGAGCTGCAAAGTACCTGGCTCAGAGCACAGAAGTATTGAAAGAGGGTATGTGGCAGGATTTTGGAAGGAACCATGGAAGCACCTCTTGTTTTCCTAGGTTCAGCTGATTTTAGCTATCCTGCCCTGAATTCTATCAGTGTTCATGTAGAATTCCAAAACATAAGGAAACAGAAATCACCTCCTGTGTAAGTTCAGGCGTCATCGAAGCTGGGGTAAGACGATCAGTGTTTATGCTACTAAGCAACAGTTAAATAGTATAGCCTTCAATTCTCCATGTGTTTAAATGGTTTGTTTTCTTTTTCTTATTAATTTTGTATTTTTAAAAGGGTTACTTGAAATATAAGTAGGCAGTTTTGTCTAAGAATGCTTACCAACAGCATTTTACAAATCTTTTCTCTTAGATGCATAATAGGACTTTGTGATATGAACATAATTTGACATCATTTCTTTCAGATTGAGGATATCGATATCTAGGTTATATGTACATTGAGTGTGTCTCTGTGTGTGTGTGTGTGTGTGCATACGTGCTCAACTCCAGGTGTCATTCACAAACCTTTCTACCCTTTTCAGATATCTTTAGACAATTTCTCACTGGGATCTGAGGCTGTTTGACGAGGCTAGAGGCTCAGTTGGCTAGGGAGTCCTAGGAATCGAGCCATTTACCCCTCCCCAACTCTGGTATGTAAAACATGCTTCACCAGACCTAGCTTTTATACAGCTGACAAGGACTAAATGTAGATCATCATGCTTGCAGGGCAAGCATTCTACAAACAAGCTATTCTCCAGTCTCCTAGTGGTAAAATTTTCTTATGGCTCAGATATTCATTGCAGTGTCTGTTAGTCTACCTTATTTTGGCATACATGTGATCAAACCCAAGGCTTTTCCTCTGCTAGACAACTCTTTTTTATTTGAGCAGCATTCCCAGAACTTTTGACATTTGTTTTTAATTCATTTTTCATATCTGATCACATGAAGATATTCACCATATCTAGTCTAACACATTGTCAGAAAGAAAACTCCTGATATTTTCTGATTACAATGCAGAAGTTGTCTGTGGAAAGTAGATGCTAAGTTTTCTATCATTAAATTAGGATTGTTCTCCTCAATAGAGAAGGAATTTTGCATGATACCACACTTAGAAGCATTTTTTAATTTATTATTTATTTATTTATTTATTCATTCATTCATTCATTCATTCATTTATTTATTTATTTATTTTGGTTTTTTGAGACAGGGTTTCTCTGCGGTTTTGGAGCCTGTCCTGGAACTAGCTCTTGTAGACCAGGCTGGTCTCGAACTCACAGAGATCTGCCTGCCTTTGCCTCCCAAGTGCTGGGATTAAAGGCGTGCGCCACCACCGCCCGGCACTTAGAAGTATTTTAATGAAAAATATTTTAATATAACTTAATCATTTCCTATACCCCAATTCCTCCTAGATTTTTTTCACCTCTCCATCTCCACAAATTCAAGCTTTTTTTCATTCTCTTCCCAAAAAATGAAGACACAAAAGCAAATGAAAAAGCCAAGAAACACAAAAATAAAAATTAAAACAAACAAGCAAAAGAACAATAAGACACAAATTTCTAAAACAAAGAAAATGAATCCAAAAGTCCACAGACATACCATTAAGTTTTTTTGTTAGTCTGTTACTGCTAGCCTTGGAATCAGCCCTGATGTATTGTTGATATCCTAGTGGGACTCCACCAGAGAAAACTGATTTTTCCTTTGCCAGTATCAACAGCAAATGTCTTCTTCTTAAGGATGGTCTTTGCAGCTGTTAATATTCCTTCTTTGTTCTATATACTTATATTTGAATTATGTGCACAGGGAATTTCTTTTCTGGTTCAGTTTGATGTTCCCTATACTGCTTAAATTTTGGTAGGAACCTTCTTCTTTAAGTTAGGGAAATTTTCTTCAATGATTTTGTTAAAGGTATTTTCTGTGCCTTGACCAGGGTTTGTTCTCCTTCCTCTAGCTCCATTATTTGTAACTTTTATCTTTTCATAGTGTTTTAGATTTTCTGAATGTTTTTATGCCTGTATTTTTAGATTTAATGTTTACTTTGATTGAAAAATTCTACTATTTATCTTAAGTGGTTTAGATTCTCTCTTTCATGACTTATCTGTTGGCGATGTTTCCCTCTCATGTTTTTGTTTGACATTCTAAATTTTTCATCTCCAGTTTTATTTCAACTTGAGTTTTCTTTACTGATTCCCTCTCTATTTTTGTGTCTGAAAATGTTTTCATCATTTCATCCAGCTGTTTTATGTTCAAGCTCTTTTTTAATCCATTTATTCACATTTCCTTTAAGGTCCTTGAACATATTCATGATTTCTATTTTGAAGTCCTTGTATCAAATTACATTTTTAGAGGCTATTGCAATAGGATTACTGAATGTGGGAGTGTTTGTAGTATCTTGGCTGTTCATGATTGTGTTTTGTGCTGGGAACTAGGCATCTGGAGTTATGATATTTAAGGTGTTTTTAGTGAATATATCTGGTCTTATCTGGTTGTATAGATATTCTGTTCTTCCGTAACGCTTACCCACCCTGGATCCTAGACAGGTGTGGTGGCTATGGGGTCTCTGGTAGAGCATGCTCCTTCAGGTCTGCAGGTGATACTGAGGAATAGAGGTGAGCTAGGAGGGAAAGTAAAAACCTGGGGGAAACATGTCCTCTTCCCCTGCTATGAGGTGGAATCCCTAGGGAGTGGAGTAGGAGAGGTTCCTGCAGGCATGCTGTTACCGGACTAAGAATAATTCTCTATAGTCCATATAGGAGGCCAGGAAGGTTGGTGAAAATCACCAACCTTTGTCCAAGCCCTCTATCGCCACTGGGGGATCCTGGTATAAAGTGTTTTTGGAGAACAGCACATGACCCAAATGAATGGAGATGGGCTGGAACAAAAGGTGGAGAGGTGGGTGAAAAAGAGCGAAAGGGATCCTGGGTTCTCACTAAGAGGCAGGGGATTGAGTTAGGATGGGAGGAGGTGTTGCTGGAGAGACAGAATGAAAGTGGTGTTATTCTGAAGATAATACTTTCAGAAGCAGTGACTCTTCAGGGCTTAGTAAAGGCACACAGAACAAAACTTTCAAATTTGCATCTAAAATAATTTCCTGATGTTTGGCTTAATGTTAAAATTTATTCTTAATTTAAGACAGTCATCTATCTAAATCTCACTAAAATAAAATATAAATTTATTTCTGCCTATATTGTGGAGCTAGTCCAGGTCATTATTTTTTGTAGAGAGTTCACAGCACAGGTAAGAAATTGCTGTCTCATCCTAGATTTCTACAACTCTAAGTTGAATGTATTATTCTACTTTATGTCCCATGAGGATATGGGCAAAATAAACACTTCTTCGAAAAGACACTTGATATTCATGGAAACTTCTTGGAATCCTCTTCCTTTCATAGCTAAGGACCTTAGGTTTTTTTACTTTCTTATCTAAATTAAAAACCATCAATTGAGTCTTTGATTTAAAAAGAAGTTATGTATCTTCTTGATCCACTAAATTGATGCAAATCCACTTAGCAAGATTTTTCTAGTTCTTTTTAGTTCTTACTGCTTCCAAAGATGTCCTGGTGTTCAAAATATTCAGTGACTCCCAGGACTGGCTAGGCAACAAACACTGTGCTACTGTTATAGAAAATTTCTCCACACCTAATCAAAATTACAGTTTATAATGGCGTCAATAAAATATTAATAATTTTAGTAAACTTTCTAAGATAATACAGACGTATTCAGCTGAGGTTTGGTTTTCAAATTGTCAGTCATCAAATTAGAACTGATCAATTAAAATGATGAATGAATAAATAATAAATCAATAAGAAATTTTAAGACTAAACTTTTCTTCGACCTAATTCCTGGGTCCCGGTATAAAGCACTCTAAAATATACTGGAGACATAGAGTTTACAAAAATGGAACAAACATTGATATTCTCAAAACCAAGGATCTGGTCACTACAGACAAGTAAGTTTGTTCGGGGGGAAACAACTGTGGGTACATTTAAACAGAGGAGTTTTATTTTGTGCTGTTTTATTTAGCTCAATAGTGGTAAGACCAGAAAAAAAAATTATTTTTAATGCCATAAGAACATAAGCACATTTTTCCTAGCGTAAAATGTTTGTAACAGCAAGTTATTTTTTTTAAATTATCAAATAAGTTTTTATATGAGCATACCATATACACTTTCATTTAGAGTTTACTACTTTAAATTTTATCTTTAACTTATGTTTTGACATAAACCATTTTCAGATATTCAATGTGAAATGTTTATCATATGTAGACACTCAGGAACCCATAATCATAATCATAGCAGTAAACATACCCATTATCCCCAGACATTTCTCTGCCCTTTGGGATTCCCCCTCCTACTTCACACCCCTTCACAAGGAACCATGGATTACTTGCATTTTCTAGATTTTTATGTAAATTGAATCCTAGGATATGAATTTTTTTTTGCCCAGTTTCTTTCACTTAGCATAATTGTGTTTAGGTTTGTCCATGTTGATCTTTCTATCAGTAGTTCATTGTGTGCTAATGCTGAGTGGGAAGCCTTTTAATAAATATACTAATATTCATCTATCATTTCACCTACTGGTAAAAAAATTAGATCATTTCCAGGTCAGTGGTATTACAATGATGCTGATAAGAATATTGATTCATAACTTCATGGATGAATACCTTGCTTATTAGTTTGGATATGTTTCTGATGTTAAATATTTATTTGGTTGTTAGTTTGTGCTTTGATTTTGAGACAGCATCTCAGCATCATGTATGTGATAGGCTGGCTCTCATCTCACTGTCTAATCAGAGACTATCTGAGTCTCCATGCTTGCACTTCGTGAGTGCTGGGATAACATGTGTACACTATCCATCCTTGTTCTAGCTCTTAAGTTTTAGAGGGTATCTTATAGCTTTCATCAGATTCTTCATAGAGGAGTAGTTAATAATAAAAAAAAGTAAACTTTTTTCCTAATAATTTTTTTTGTGCTCTTTTGTTTGTTGTCCTTTTACCACTAGCTAAAACTTGCAGTAAAATAATATTACTGAGAAGTGGTAGAAAAGGTAAATATTTTCATCTTGCCTTTTTTATAAAGAGAAGCAATTGATATTTAATGATTAATTATGATATCTACTGTGAATTTCAATGCATAGAATTTTGAAAGACCTTAGGTCTGCTTTTATTCTATTCACTAATATTTCTTATAAGTCATTATTCCTTTGGCTTTATAATAATGATGTTCCATGGTATCAGTTGAAAACCATTACCTCCTAAAATTTAGAATTCTTTGAGGATTAATATAAATATATATAATTTA
>NC_022009.1:5933331-5938064 GCF_000317375.1 Microtus ochrogaster | reverse complement strand
TAAAAGTTCCCTTTACCAGATGATTGTAGTTTGTGTCCAATCAGGACAAACTAGCCAACACAGTTTGTCTAGAATTTAGCCTGGTTAAGGCCTTACCTACTCAGTGTGTGAAAGCAGGATTTATAATGAGCAAAATAGAATCATTAGATTTGAGAGATGTCTCGAAAGTTCTAGATGCTGATTCTATATCAGGCTGGCCCCCAGAGCAGGTTGTGAGGAATTCTGAAGTCTCGTTTAAAGTAGGTTGAGAATCTAGTCATGTTCACCCACTGCTTTTAAGGGATTCTCAGAGTTGAGCTGTGAGAAACAGCCTGCACAGTCTGCTTAGTTCTTCAACGTCAGAAGACAGTTGGCTCCTCGCATGGTTCATGAGTTATCAGGCAGAATCCTTAAGCTTAAAACTGGGGGGAGAAATCCTTTATATGATGACAGCCAACTAAATATAGATAGGCAGAGTCTTGTGCAAGGGTTGCCTTTTTGTTTTATTTTTTTATTTTATTTTATTTTTTTGAGACAGGGTTTCTCTACACAGCCCTGTCTCTCCAAAAAAATCACTCTGTAGACCAGTCTGTCCGCAAACTCACAGAGATCCACTTGCTAATGCCTCCAGAGGCAAGGTTTGTTTTAAAAGACAAGATTTGAGATATTTATAGAAAGAGATTAGTCAGCCAAATCAATGTATCACAGAGATTCTTGCATTTCAGTATTCTTTGCAACACTATTCACAATAGTTAAGTTAAGAAAAAAACCTTGGTATTCAACAACAAAGGAAACCAAAGTATAACTCAATAAAAAACAGTTTAAAAATATAGTTACCTGCACAATGAATTTTTCACCAATAATTAATGAAATTGTATGCATGAAAATGGACTTAACTGGAGATAATCATATTAAAGAATGTAGCCAGTCTTAGACAATATTGTTTGCTCTCATTTGTGGGTGCTACATATAAATGCATAATATATGTACTTATGTCATGGACATAGAAGCAAAACTATGTGACAACAAAGAAAGGGGACTTATAAGAGAGAGGAGAAGTGAGAAGAGGAAGGATAGGAATGGAGAATATGCTCAAAGTTCACGACATTTGCAGGAAAATGGCCTTCTGTAGACTATATAATAAAACTTAATAAAACATAAAAAGATATTACGTAGAATATATAAAAAGTCCTCCGATGAAACCCCACATCTAAATATAATCAAAGAGCTCATATAAAAGGAACTAATGGAGATATTTAGAGGCCAACAAATATTTTAAAACATAGGACGCAAGTCTATAATATATATAATATAGCCGATCCTTAGTGCCATAGATTTAACCACCTAAAGACCACAAATACTCAAAAAATTGCAAATATATTGAACATATCAATTTAGGCTTTTTTACATTTTGCTATTCCCTGAGAGATATAGCATAAAGAAACAGGATACTTGTACAATGTTGTAGGATAATCTTTTTGTACACGGTGAAGATGTGTCTTTGCCAAAGTACCTTCTAATTGACTTAATGTAGAATTGAATGGTAAATAGCTAGGCAAGGGATGTTAGAGAGGACTTCCTGGCAGAGAGAGGTACATAGAAGGATATAATTAGGCATTCTGGAGATATCAGCTACACATGAAAAGTAAATGCCACCAGGCAGTAGTAGCACACACCTTCAATATCATCATTTGGGAGGTAGAGGCAAGTGGGTATCCGTGAGTTCGAGGCCAGCCTGGTTTACAGAGTTAGTTCCAGGGCAGCCATGGCAGGTACACAGAGAAACCCTGTCTCGAGAAAACAAAAACAAAACAAAACAAAAAAACCAAAACATAAAAAAGAAAGGAAGAAAGACATGTAAAAGCCACGTGACAGAGCATAGATTAAAAGAAACAGGTCAATTTGAGTTATAAGAGCTAGTTGGGAACAAACCTAAGAGAAAGGCCAACATTCCATAGTTAATTATAAGTCTTTGTGTCTTTATTTGCAGGTTGAAGGTCCCAATGAGAAAGTACTATTACATATGGTGCCCAGCATCCAGCCACATATATCCACATAAGGTCCCAGAAAGTCAAAAGGCAAATAAAAGAATCAGCTTCTTGATATGGCTTTTATGTGACAGGCTAGGCATACCGAGGCATGGCTCTTTTAAGAGGCTCTGATGTGCAGTTGAGCATTTGAGCAACTAACACTCATAAAAATAAATAAATAAGACAGTTTAAAGTAATAAAGTCTTTAAGGAAAGAATAAAGTCATATAAAAATAAAAATAAGCTATATGAGGATGGGGAATAATGACTCCTGGATCCTGTATGTTGCTTTCTTGGCTTTTTTTAAAGGACAGATGCTGCTAAGAGACATTGGATTGTAGAAAAATGCTAAATTAAATAACCTATATATTTTAAGAATGTCTTACCTTCAGCATGAAGTCAGAAAATACATTGTATTGGGGGAGAAGTTATTCTTTTATTATCACAGGAAACAAAATGCTATGGATTTCTTCAAAATTAATAAAGATACTCTCAGATCAAAGGAGACCTCCTGAAAATCCTGGCTACAGACAAGAAGGAAAATAAAAGAAGAGCTACCAAACAGGTGACATGTAAGCTGATCCCTCTTCATGGGAACAACTCTGATACCAGATGAGGCATGAAAGATCTTGTTGGCTACAGTGACCACATGACTTAGTATTATATGCCATCCATTCATATGGCATCAATGGAGGTTTGTTTTATAGTTTGATTATACGGTTCAAGCAGATTTATAAAGTCGACAGATGTCTTTTTATTTGTTCATACATAAAACAGAGAATCATCTTTAGCTGATTTGTACATAGCACACATTCCATACCTGTGTTGATGTAGATATGTATGGGACCTTTTAAATTTTGTATACTTTCAGAACAAAAGGACCAGCCATGAATAAAGTCAAGAAAGGAGCACGGGCAATCCAACCCCTCAGAATCGCTCTGTTAGAGTTAGAAAAATGTCAGATTGGCTAACTAAAATGGTCCAGCCTCACAGACTACTCTAAACAAGACTTCAGATAAGCGCTGTACTTTCCCATCACACAGATACTGGACAACAGCTAATTCTCCCAGACCTGACCATTATCTCAATTTTCTCAGGGTCACCTAAAGATGCTGTTGCCTTCAGACAGCAGGAAGTCATCTAGAAAACACAACACCTACATTCCCAAGAGGTTGGGTAGGCATTTTTTGTTTGTTTGCTTGTTTGCTTGTTTTTGACATTCAGTGGATTATGGATGTGTGTCATTTTTTAAGGGGTTGGTTGCAAGTTGTCACTGGTCATGGTCAGGGAAGAAACTAAACAAAAAAGATTATATTCAGGGATCTCATTCTGAAAAGGAAAAATGAAGGAGAAATGGTAGGAAAAAAAGGTTCATTGAATCTCCTTTTAAACTAAAAATTTTACAAATACTTTACATTGGTTTGGATTTTTGTATATTGATACAAATTTAAGATTATTTATGTTATACTGTATATATGTTTCTGCTCTTGTTTAATATATTTTTCTACTATGATAAAATTCATTGTTAGTTTGTTCTAACATAGTGTATTATGTTTCTAGAGAAGGTGTAAACCATGTGGAAATCCTGAGATGTTATATAAGGATTTTGATATTGTCAGGCACTCTGGGACCAATGCTCTTAGATACGAAAGGACCACTGTGCTGAAAAAAGAGGTTCAAAATCGTACAGAAAAACAGATCAATTCAAGGAAAGTATAAAACATTTACAAGTGAGCATGGGGTCTGCAGAAACCATGAAATCGGACTTAACCCTTTGTTGTTTGGAAAGGCAATTGCAGAAATACTGATTGTATCAGCACTGCACAGGCCTCCATAGATTGCCATCCACTCTGTTTATGGGAACTCAGCAACACCAGTGCTGGATTATTGTATGACAAACCCAGGGAAATCAGAGGTAATGTGAAGACAGCAAAACAGGACATACAAATTGTAAAGAACATGATATCTTGGATGTGTTCCTTTGATTATATCAATTTTTGGTACTGGTCTTTCTTATCAAAGGTGAAAAAATATATTTGGCAACTCTTGGAAGTTTCCTGTGATCTTCTTGTCTAAACAATTCTCTTCATGGAATTGTAGAGACATGTTCAGCTCTATGAATAACTAACAAAGCATTGAAACAGTTTCCTTTCCTGGTTTTAGAATCACAAGACTGTTTTGAAATAGAAATACCAAAAATTATAGATATCAATTATAGATTCATAGTGTCTACATGATATAGCATTTTAAACTTGTATAGAAACATTTTTAAATAATATTATTTTTTAAACAAACTAACCTAACTTAATCATAGGAAAATAGTCAATTTATGTGTTTAATCATTGGGCTATTAGCATAGTTATTTCCTGTTAAATATAAAAGAGACCCCAAATGATTGAGCATTGCCAGGCCAATTTTTCATTCAAAGATTATTAAATTTTTACCTTCACAGATCTGTTTAAAAAATCAGGAAGTGGGCCTTGTTTGCAACCCGCCCATCCAGCACAGAGGCCTGATCTCGGCGCCAGGAGACCTAGCCTTGGGGTGAGTTTCTGGCCCCGTGGCGCCAGCCTGGGATGGGGAGCTCAGAGGTTCCGTGGCCCCCTAGCCTTCTTGGGCTCCCTGCAGGGCTTCTACTCTGTCCATACTGCCTCTGTCTTCCTAGCCCACCCAGCTTCAACCCAGAACCCTCCCCACTTCGGCCCCACAGCCCTCTTTCTGCACA
>NC_022009.1:5898463-5927515 GCF_000317375.1 Microtus ochrogaster | reverse complement strand
TTTTTTTTTCCTTTTCTCAATAAAAAAAAATCAGGAAGTGTCAGGCGGTGGTGGTATACACTTCTAATGTAAAGCACTTGGGAGGTAGAGGCAGGAGGACCTCTGTGAATTCAAGGGCAACCTGAACTACTGGTCTACAAAAGCTAGTTCTAGGACAAACTCTACAGCTACACAGAGAAACCTTGTCTCAAAAAACCAAGAGAGAGAGTGTGTGAGAAGCAGGAGGAGAAGTGCCTTCATTCCTCCCCTCATGAACATAAAAACTCCAGTTCCACCAAAAACACCACTAAGCAATACCTTAGCAGTGGGAAGGATGGAAGAGTGGACACTAAGAATCTCTGCAGTAATTTTTTTTGCTGTTATCCTGAATCTCACACTCTATACTAGAACTATGCTTCTCTTTCTTAGAATACTTATTCTAAACATTTAAAAAGAAAATCTTCGTGTTTTGTTTTCTAATCATGACTTCAAGGTATAGCCAACTCGCCTCTAAAGATGATTATTGTTTTCTTTGGGAAATAAAACAAAGAGGCCTTTCTCTTTAGCTATACACACAAACTGTCATCTAATTTGTATCGAATTTAATGAGAAATTACTCAATGTGTTATAAGACAATCTGTTGTTAATGAAGAATAGCAATTTCTGTTTAACGACTATTAAATGGCTTTATTGCCAAAATGCATCATTAATACTCATTATTACATTGGCGTGAATCTGAAACACAAACTACATTAATTGCTTCCTTTTCATCTCTGTATTTTCCCTCTCCATCACTGCACACAGGTAACGCCCACAAAGAGCTGATTACATACTCACCAACTTCTCTGAAACAAATGTCCACCACAGCAATAGCATCACTAAAGCTGCTCTCACTGAGAGCATCTCAAAAAACTAATTCCAGAAGGTGAGAAAGCAGATAATTTAAAAAATTTATCCCTGGAAACTTAAGTTTACAAATAAAAGCCAAGGCACATTTTTGCCTCATTCCCGTCAGAGTAAGTGAGAAGGCTAATCACAAAAATATGACAGACATTAAGATGACTCTGGCATGGGACATTATAGGTGCCAACTGGCAGAAAGCTGCTTCCAAAGTATGGAGGTCAAGGTGAAATGAAGCTTAAATACTAAATTCTTTTATTTCTATTGTACTTTCTTTGTATTTATTATTGATGCTTTATTGTGTCTCAAAATTTATTTTAGAGATGTCATACTTCTGTAAAAATTGAAAACAGATGTGATAACACCATGAGAGCGTAAGTACAACGAAAAACAACAAATATGATGTCAGAGAATTAAAGGGAAGTTCATCAATGCATAGGTTATATACGAAAAGTAAAAGAAGATTTTCCATATACTGACTAGGAGGTATTCAGGTCACCCACATCATCCTCAAGATTAGAATAAGGAAAAGGGAAAAGGAAGGCAACACTTAACTTTCCACCTCTACATTTCTATTAAGTGATGGTCTATGTAGCAGGCTTTAAAGGGAATGGTTGTAGGGGCTGAAAGGATTGCCCAGTAGTTAAGAGCACTGGCTGAGTCCTCTCGAGGACTCAGGTTTGATTCCCAGAGTCTGAACAATGGTTCTTGACCCTCTGCAATTATAGTTTCATGGAGATGCTTGTGCTCTTCTGGCCTCTGTAAGCACCAGCTAGGTACACACACAAGTGATGCGCAAATACTCACTTGAGTGGCAAACACGCATCTTCCATGAAACAGTATGAAAATTGAACAATATATTCTACTCATGAAAGAAATTTAGAAACATAAAAATGGAAACTGAAAAGACCACAGCTATCAAAGGTGCAACATTTAGATGATTAGTTGTTTGCTGGAGATTTCTCTTGTGTTCTCTGGTTTAAGGCTTTAAATAGTGTAACCGCAATGGTGTGCGGAAATATCTGCAAACAGTGGGATGCTACTCAGTCAGGAAAATACTTAGCATGCAAGTATGAGAACCTGAGAAAGTTACTAGATATAAGATGTAATTCTATTCCACTTCCTAAGATGTCTTTAAAATTCAAATTTCATGATCAATAGTGAAAAGATTAACTAGTGTAAATAGACTATTTATGTACCCCTGCATTATTACAAACAGAAAGCATTCACAGGGAGATTGGCATTTTTTTGGTGGCAGAAGAATCTGTGCAACCTTTCTGTGATACTTGAGGTGTGGAGGAAACTATATCAGTAGGAAAACTAGAAGTTAGCAAATGAATTACTCTGAAACCGGACTATCCTACGTATTTCCATCTAAATTACTAGCCTTCTTCCCAGCCTGCTCACCTGTTCATTTTCATTTTTCCAGTGTTTATATGTACATATCAAAACAGCTCAAGGCAAGAGGAAGTTACTTAACTTTTAATAGAGATTTGAGTTCCCATTAAAGAGCATAATCATTAGTCCCCCCCCCCCTTTTATTTTTGAAAGCATGGGAAAAAAGCAGAAAGTGCTTTCACCAAACATCAGATATTTCTCAAAAATCTGCACACATAGTCTTAACGATTTGGGTTGTAGCTTTGTTTAGTTACTTTTGGGCCATTTGGATTCTCAAACTGTATCTTGGATGTGTCACCTCAAACACCAGACACTGTTTACTATTCATTGCAAGAAGCTCATATACGGAATCCATGAAAATGTGTAGATGATAGGTTTGATTCAGTTGCATATTTGTACACAGACTTCTGTGTTTTTCCCAAGCAGATGACTATTTTGCCTTCAATGGTTATTTCAATGCTTCAGTGTGACATGTCAGCTTCTCAAAGAAATTCTTAGGAGGTACTTTGTGTTAGCCAGCTGCAGAAGTGTTCAAAGAATTTGAGTGGGATTTCTTAGTAACAGTTACCATCATCTCAAATCCATGTTGTTCAAACGTTAAATTCATCAGCCACCGCTTGAATATTATCTTGCTTGAAAAATACCTTGTTCATGATTTTTCCCCTGAGTAAACAACATACCAACGGGACTTTGGTTACACTTATCTGTGACATCAGCCATCAGACTCAGCAACAAACTGTGACAATGAAGCTAAAGATAAACCTTTAGAAAAAAAAAGCATTAAAAGCCTGTCAAACATCCATTAAGTACCGATTCCTCTGGGAGAGATGCATTCATAACATCTAGTTCCTGACATTGATTAGAAGCATGGGATCTGAAGGCAGTTCACTATTTGTTAGCCCTGAAATTACACTCTGGAAAGATAAACAGCATCTGGCTGAATTCTCCTATCACGAGTTCTTTTAAAGCCAGGCCAGAAAGAAAGATTCTGCATCTTATTTCGGTGTCCAACATGCTGCTAATTTCTAATCTGCTGCAAAGACCTGATTAGTCAATGAACATATTTTGTTGATCAAATCTCCCCCAAACAATGAAAATGCAAACGACTTTATTTTGGAAACGATTGAAATTGTCTAAAAGATGTACATCTGGCACCCCAAACATTTCAACTCTCATCAAACTCTGCCTGTCCTACTTTTTGGCCATCCCTGCACATGATCATTCCCAATCTTTTTGGAAATAACCAAAGGACTAATTAGGTCACTTGTAGCTTGGCTTCCGGGCCAGTCCAGGATCCCAGCTGGAAGTGCAGGCCCTTGGGAGAGCAATCACCATGTCTAACACTGCTGCTTGGCTTTGGGGATGATTGACATTTCAAGAGCTGAACAAGCTTAACGTTGAATAAAATGCATTGAGGCAGAGCTGACACTAGGAAATGAACACATTTGTTCTACAAATATTTGCCAAGCATTTGCTATGTGCCAGCCATTGTGCTAGGTGCTGGATATAGAGAGAATAAAATGAAATTGCCTCTGTACAAAAAACGAAAACAAAACACACAGCCTATGCATTGAGACAAGTATGTAATTTACAATATTATATGGTACATGCGATCACTGATCCTAAAGTAGGGGGTTGCTAGAATATAAAGTAAGAGTCTGAAATGAATTTTAACTGGAAAAGGAGAAAGGTTTTTGGAAGAAGAATAAATACACTGGCAGTATGAATATTTCTAGGAAACAGTGAATAAGAAAAGACACAAGCTGATAGGACACATGGCACCTTATTAGAAACTGAAACACTTAATATGCCTCATAAGCTCATCACCTTGAGTCTCAGTGCCATTGTGTCTGCTTCTGACTTTCCCTAGGATCTTAGAAATGATCCCTATTCCTTTATTGTTGAAAAGGAGGGTGTCCAAATCATAGATCATATGGTCCCAAATAAATTCCCAATACATGGGTTACATCTTTTTGTGTCTTTCACCAGTGGACCCAATAGACACCCAGCTATCAAAAGCTGTCACCAGTACTGCGGGTTCCCCTCTATAACTTGAATATAACACCCCATTGCTGAAGATACCACATACTTATGTCACACACATGGAGAAATCTAGCTGGTAGTCCACTGGAAATTTTACTGCGACTTGCTAGCATTCATTGAGTTGGAAGGTGTTACATATGCTAGCTTTGGGAGGAGAAAGGCAATCATTAGGCTCATCCACTAGAAATGCTCTAAGATACAATAATGACATACTTGTGATATATGCCCACTGGTGCAATAGTTGCATGAATGCTATGGAACTGACCAAATACTTTTTAATTGGTTTAAGGACTGATCTATGAGATAGAACATCTGACACTGTCCATAAAGCCAAGAACCTTAGATTAGATGTTGTGGGCTTCTTTCATGTAGTAGATAGCAAACAACACAGAAACTCATAGATGTATCTTATGCTTTAAATCTTTAGTTCTTTGTTTAAATCTTCCCTACTCCAAGATCTTTCTAACCCAAACTATGTTTACTTGGCTATGCAATAATTGTACAATTCTTATACTTTATTAAAATTTAAGTCTTTACTTTTATAAGATTCAGATAATTAAATGATCCCACCTCACTTTTATATATTACTATCATGACAACCTACAGAACACTGTATATTAATAGATGAAACAAATAACACTTGGTTATTTTGACTATACTTATTTATTGTTGTTGTTTACGTCAAAATTCCATCTCTACTAAATGTTTTAATTTTTATGGTTTTTATGATATGAAAATTATCTTATTGGTATATGTGTATTTATCAAGCAAAGGAACATTGCCCTAGGATTCATGCTTACATTTCAGTATACCATGGCTAATATATTATATGTCTTTATATCTTCACATGTTAGTCAGTTTTTGACCCAAAGTGAATATTCAGAAGAGAGGTGTTACTTGTTTAATAGATGCATGAAGTATAGAGAGCTGTGATGGGCTGGACTGTAGATGTAAGCAAAAAGCCATTTCATAAAGGCCATTTAATGCTTACCTAGAAATTTAAATCTCACATGAGAACAAAGTGTAAAAATGAACTGCTTAAAAACCTGACATAATAAAAATTTACATTAAGGTTGCCCAGCTCAAATGTCATATGAAATCAAAAATAAAATGAAGAAAACAACTGAAAAGTTCTACTGGAAAATTTTCCACATCTATCATGGCATCTTTGAGCTAAATGTAAAACATGCTAGCATAAGAATACTACTTTTAAGAACAAGGAGACAAGACACCAAGGAGAATGGATGGCCCAGATGCTCCAGCATTTCAAAATGCCTCTGTTACAGTTTCCTCAGAATTCTACAACCAGAATAAATTCAAGGCTGCTGGCTAAGATGATACAGGCTCACAGAATGCTCCAGTCAGGACTTGCACATAATCCTAAATTTCTCCAAAGTCCCTCAAAGATTACCAGCACACCAGTCAACAGGAAGTAGTCTATAAAACTATGCCCACATTCCCAAAATAATGGTTTGTGGATGTTTATTATCATTTAAGGTGGGGGTTGAGTACGGATTGTTATATTACTGGTCATAGTCAGGAAAAAGGTAAACAAAGGAGTTAAATTCAAGTTTTTTTCTAAAGGAAAAAGGGGGTTCATATGATAGAATAAAAGGCATATTGTTGAATGTACTTTCAAACTAAAAAAAAAAATGATAATACTATTGAAGAATGCTCTCCACATTAGCCCTCAATATTCATCTGGCCCTAAAGTGCTTGTAATACTATTTGTGTCAATATTTTTTTGTAGGGAGCTTCAAAGAAATGTTTTGAAACTAGAGAAAATTTATCTTAATACATGAGAGATGTATTAGAAAGTTTTGATCTCAGAATTTAATTCCTTTATCAATATTTGCTTTCATTTTCAGGCTTTGACATTTTTTACAAAAAATACAAAGGTAGACTACTAACATATCTTCATTGAAAAGGAATGGTTATCCCTTTTGTCTCCATCTTCTCATTAAAAACAATAAATTGTATCTATTTAATACTGAAAAAAAACATTCATTTGGCAAAGCAATATCCCTTACCCAATTTACTGTCTTTCTTCTAACTTACCAGTAATTAACTATATTTAGAAACTGGCTTAATTATGCAAATTGAATTGCTTTATTAAATCTGATGCAGATCATATACAAATTGTAAAATTTATATGGTGTTATGGGCCTTTTTTCACTCAACACTGGGAAAACAGACATCTTTACAGCTTATCTATTTTGAATATTACTGTGAGTATGAAGAAAAACTTAGAAGCTGGGCATATGGCCCACGCATGTGACTCCGGCACTCTAAAGACTGATTCAAGAAGGTTTCCAGCTCAAACATCCTTAAATAGTAAGACCATTTTTTTTTTTGTTGCAAAACAAAAGTTTAAGAGAAAGTTGAATAGATATTTTTTGAACAGACATGTTTTATATGTTTTTGTTTAGGAGACCATGTATATTGTTGATTCAATATAGTTACCGCGTCAGAACATCACACCAAACCTGCAATATAACTAAGTATGGAAAACACACTAATTTCCATAGAGATTGTTTTAGTCTTCAGTGTCTTGTTTTTTTTTTATCTATCTCTTAAATGTCTCCCAGATTCATCAGATAAAAAACAAATAAGTACATGTCCAAGGTACCCCTTCCCAAAGAAATTTCTCTTCTGTTATAGATATCAGAGTATTGGAATGAAGCTGCATGCAACTAATATTTGTCCATGTCTCATAAAAATTCATAAGTATTCATATGTGATATGAGAAAATAGAAAACTAAAGAATGGAATGTCTAATAAATACTACGCAAAAATTATGCAGCCTATATCCAATGAAACAAAGAAGTAAAAAAAATTACACAGACAAAATAGAACATTTGAAACATTTTTAAAAATAACTACTATTAATTGAAGAAACTGGTGGCAAACAATATTTTTAATTTGTGCCTATTTTTAAACCAAATTCTTTATGTTTAAATTTTCATGAAATTAGCAAAATATTATGACTAAGGATTATCACATCCTATAACTTTATTTAAATGTTAAGAAAACTGTTTTCATTTACAAATTTTATTTGTACCTTCTTGATTTCACTTGACAAAAGTGGATCTATTGATAGAAATATTGGCAATATGACTGTGAACTCCTTAAGTAATATAGCATAACATTTAACCTATAGTTCAGACACAAAACAAATTCAGGAAATAACATCTTCATGACATGCTGAGGTCAAAGTACCCAAATTCATTGTATTTAGAGTTATTTCAATGATGGATTAAAGAACACTAATGACCTTATCCCCCTCTACAGAAAATTTACATATCAAAATAAACAAAAAATATTACTTAGAATATATTATATATTTCAAAATTCTATATCTTTCATTGCAAATATAATAGTTTAATCCAAGTTAATTAATAACAGTTATTATAACATTTTAAGAAAAATTGGTTTGCCAGAGTACTTTTAAAACTGTTTTAATCAGATAACTGTTTTCTTATGTGTATATCAATTCTCATCTTTTGATCCATAATTTATGGTTGAATTTTAAAAGCTACTAGAAAAATCTACTGATATGTTGTTGTTTATTTTGAAAAAAATGCAGATATATTATGAGTAAATAATATTCTCAAATATACGTTATCAATTAACAGACACAGTTTAAAATATAATTACTATATAATATTACTAAGAGCAATATTATAGCTATATGTTCTAAGAAAAATGTTTTCCAAATATGTTTTTTCTTTTATTAAAAATTTCCACCTACTCCCCTCCTCCCATTTCCCTCCCCCCCCTCCTCCACTCTCTCCAGTCTAAAGAGCAGTCAGGGTTCCCTGCCCTGTGGGAAGTCCAAGGCCCTCCCCGCTCCATCCAGGTCTAGGAAGGTGAGCATCCAAACAGACTAGGTTCCCACAAAGTCAGTACATGCATTAGAATCAAAACCAATAAGACAGAATAATGTGTATAAACTCAAACCCAGTAAAACTACTACAGTATGCCTGGATAAATGCAATATAGCTGAAACACAAGACAAGAACTTCCAAATAGCTGCTATGAATATGTTCATGGTTCTTAAAGAGGTTATGTATAATTCCATTAATAAGATCTATGAAAACACAAACTCACAGTGGAATGAAATGATAAACACTGTTGAAAAATATGAATATTGGAGTATAATCATAAAAGAAAAGCCAAACTGAGGGGAAACTGGAAATAAGGAATTTACGATATTGAACAGCAACAACAGAAGAAAGTTTCACCAACAGAGTATAAGTGATAAGAGAGAGAATATCAGTTATTGAACACATAATAGAAGAAATAGATGCCTTCATCAAAGAAAATGTGGTTTTTTATTCAAAGAAAAATCTAGATACAAAACATTTAGGAATTGTGAGACCACCACCAAAAGTTCAAATCTCCAAATCATAGGCTTAAGGGAGTGTTGCAGAATATTCCTTTATACTCTGTGAATATGTACCACTGTGATTGATTTAATAAGTAGTTGAATTACCATTAACTAGGCAGAAAGAGTTTAGGCAGGACTTCTGGGGACAGGAAGGACTCAGAAGAAAGAAAGGGAGTCAACAGTCAGACAAGGAGGAAGCACAATGGGCATTACAGAGTAAAGGTAACCCGGTCATAGAAAAGAATGTAGATTAAAAAATATGGGTGAATTTAAGCTATAAAAACTATTTAGGAAGAAACCTAAAATAAGATGATGGAAGAAGTCAAACTTTTGTTATTTTCAGATGATATGATAGTGTACATAAGCGACCCCAAAAACTCTACCAAAGAACTCCTACAGCTGATAAACACCTTTAGTAATGTGGCAGGATACAAGATCAACTCCAAAAAATCAGTCGCCCTCTTATACACAAAAGATATAGAAGCAGAGAGGGAAATCAGAGAAGCTTCACCTTTCACGATAGCCACAAATAGCATAAAGTATGTTGGGGTGACTCTAACCAAGGAAGTGAAAGATCTATTTGACAAGAACTTTAAGTCTTTGTAGAAAGAAATTGAAGAAGATACCAGAATATGGAAGGATCTCCCATGCTCTTGGATTGGGAGGATAAACCTAGTAAAAATGGCAATTCTACCAAAAGCAATCTATAGATTCAATGCAATTCCCATCAAAATCCTAACAAAATTCTTCACAGATCTTGAGAGAGCAATAATCAACTTTATATGGAATCCATTCTTGACAGGGAAACCAAGAAATATGCCAGATAGCACCTAGGAAACAGGCCTTTGAAACACAGCAGAACTGATATAAGTATGAACTCATAGACATTGTGGTAATATCTACAGGGCCTATACATGTCTGGAGCACATGGGATTGTAGTTCCGAGAGAAGTGGACACAAAACCACAGTTCTAACCCAGAAGCTATCTCTAATTGATAATGCTCACAAATAAACAGAGTATCAGTGTGGATACAAAACACTATTAAGAGCTGGCCCCATGCCCAGGTGTATAGGGCCAACACAAAATGAACTCTTTGACGTATTTGAAGGCTGTTTGAAACACGATGTTTTATCAGGGTATGTGTTTATTTATTTTTTAATCTTACAGGTCCTTCACATGTATGTCATGGTTCCCAGTTGTGTGTTTTCATGGGATTCTTGCATATATGAATATGTGTGGTCTGCTTTTTCTTTGGGTCTTTTTCTAGCATTTGTCTGTTTGTTTTGTCACATTGTGATTTATTTTATTCTGTCTTATATAATTATTATTCTTTAGAATACTGTTCTCTAAGAGACATAGAGAAGGTGTGAATTTGGATGGGAGAATAGATGGGGAGGATCCTACAGGTGTTGTGGGAGGGGAAAATGCAATCAGAATAATATTAATGAAAGCAATTATTTTCAATAAAAGAAAAATCAAAAAATAATAATTCCATTATTTAAAAAAACAGTGAATACACTTTTCCAAGAGAATTAATCTTTACAGTCAGTAATTCTAAATAATCAATTTTTAGATCAATTTTTTGTCTTTTTTTCCTTGATGAGGACTAAGAAAGTCTAAATTGGATAATCATGCTGCATTAGAAAGTTTATATTCATGTTTTTAAAATAAAAAAAATATGACACAGGAGGAAAGGCACAAGTCTTCAGACAGACAGTGCCATGATGCTTCTTTGCTTTGGAGGGTGGGGCTAAGGATTGAACCTATGACCTCATGCATGCTAGTCAGGAAGGCTGTGCATATGACAAATATATGTACATCTGTGCAAGAAAACATATGCTATAGTTTCTCTTGTTAATTTTGGAAGTATCAAAATATTAATTTGTATAAAAATATTAAATTTAATTTATTTTTATTTTCAGTTAATTCAGATGTTAGTGAGTCATGGGATACTGGAACTATAGAGAGAAAATCTCTGTGATAACTCCATGCTCTCATATGAGTGGCTTTAAGATATGAAACAAATGGGAAAGATGTGGCTTTTAAATGCATTTGATTTGAAGAAATGAAGGTTGTTCAAAATATTTTTAATCATTTTTCATCCGTATGTGCATTGGCAGGAAAGATAAAAATAGTGACCTATTTATCTTCTGCCCTTAAATAAATTGGCAATCTATTATAACACATCTATAAATGAATATCCACGGTGTTCTCAATACTCTCAAAGCTTGGGTAGGGAAACTATTTCCTTAAAATCAACAACAAAAAATAATGCTAAGTTTCTGTCCTCTTCATGGTCTTGATTTAAAGTACAGGGATGATTAAGGAGTGGGAAAGGGTTCTGGAGAGATGACTGGGTTTAAGTTCTAGATTATGGATCCTTATAAACCATGTCAGGGCCAGGAGGGCTTGCCAGCTGCCTGTAATTCCAGCCTTGGAAGGGAGTCTAAAAGAAGGCACATCCTCTGCCTGTGTGCACATACACGCAAACAAGAATGCACACATACATAACACACATACAAACACACATGAAAAAAGATAGGAAAAATTCTATAAAGTATGTTTCATTCATAAAAATATCCACCACAAACCAAAGTATATAACTGAAAATGGTGTCAGATAATAGTTCTTAAAAAACTGTGGCAAATAAATAGGGTTTTGTGGTTTGTATAACAGGAGCTCATTACAGGGAAAAGACGTTAAGATTGATCTGTGCTGCAATTACTGCCTTACTGAAAGGGATCATTCTTCTTTACTGGATTTTGTTTTTATCTGTACAACTGAGGGAAATGATTGAGCAAATAAATCATGCAGGAGCTCAGGAAAAGACTAACTGTGGAACAGACTTTACTTTTAGAGCTGTTTGGGACTGGACTGTACGTTCAACTCACTGACAGAAAAATTGCCTGATATTCGTCACAGCCCAGGGTCTATCCATGAGACAACATACGCTTACAACACACACACACACGCTTATAAACACAAAAATAGATGATGATAGATAGTGAAAGTGAGCAAGAGAAAAGATAATTGTGGAATTTCTAAATTATTGCTTAAACATTCAAACTTTGGAAACTTAATTCAATTCATTCTGAATTACAAAATCTGGTATATGCTAAAGAAGAATTGTGTGTTACATAAATTCCTATAAAAACATCTGCCAAGGCAATTTCGGAGAGTGTTAAGTCAGAGCCGAAAGTATAAGACGTTAAGAATATTTATAATAAAGCATTTGGTAGTGGATTTTAACATCTCACTGGAGATTCCGGGGTATTTATTGGTTCTAGCAGCAGCAGCAGTTTTAGACCTTGCCTATTCGTATAAAAACAAAAGCCAGGCTGATCAGTAGCCGTGAATTCACCTTCATGACTCAGATGGTCACCTCCACCGACCATCAGCATAGCTGGAATCAGAACCAAGGCCAGCTTCGTCTGACAAGGTTCTCACGTGCTCAGCCCAGTATCTCAGGCCCTTCGCTTCTGCCGTAGAAACTGCTCAGACTTACTCTGTCCTCCACACATTATCGATATTCCACACACACTTCCGAATTACTGAGCACGGTAGAAAAAACTGCTTGCCTACTTGACAGTTTTGACAACAATTCAGGGCACAAGCCTCTGAACATGGCTAGGAGGAATTGTCTAGCTTTTAGTGGTCCTATGGTAGAAGCTGCCAGGGATTATCCTGAAGAGCTAACTGAGCTGAGAAGTCTCAAATTAACAACTGGTAGCACCATTCCTAGGGCTGAGGTCCTGAAGTGCGTTGTAAGGGCAAAGCTAACTGAGTAACCGCTTCCTTCAGCGGCCACACCATGATTTCCCTGCCACGATCGGCTGTATCTAGAAACTGAGGCATCTTAACCCTTCCTCCCTTACCCTGCTTTTTTCAGAGCATTTGAATTATAGCAACAGTAAAAGTGGCTGATACATGGGCACAGTGTTTGATTCTCCATGTACCCCAAGAAGCTAAAAATATCTCCGTAGTGTAGAGGCCATTTAAGCAAATATTTGTTGAATAAAAGAAGCGTATCCCCCTTCATAGACTACCATAACAAAATATACTGAATGACTCAACCAATAGAAATTTATTTTCTCTTGGTTTCTCTGGCAAGGCAACATCACGGAGTCAATAGGCTTGGGTCTTTCTGAGGCGTCTTTCCTTGGTTTTCACATGACTCTGCCCCTCTCTTTCTGTGTCCCAACATGACCGTTTCCCTCTGCAGCTGTGTACACAAATAGGTAAGTACCTCTTACTTACTCTTCTTTAATGCACACTTCTCATATTAGATTAAGGTCTGCCGTAAGAACCTCATTTAAAATTAATCATCTCTTTCAAGGCCCTATTTTCAAATACAGCCACATTCTGAAATTCTGTAGGTTAATTCTTCAACATATAGATGATCTGCCAAGAGCTATGAGCATTTATCTCATTGCTAAAATTTATATGTTATAGCTAGATAGAAAATAATATCTTATTTCTGCATAAGTTCTTTTTTATCTATTTAATCCCTAAATAATAATCAGATGCGACTAAATAACAGAAGAAATTGAAAAGAAATAAACTTCAATAGAAATTTTTTTCCTTTTCATTGTTCAAGGACTTTATTAATTTCCTTAAATCTCCTAAAACTCACTTCACAAAGTGCAGTAGATATGCAGTCTTTAGAAATATTTAATAATGAATATAAGAGAAAAGGGAGAAAAGTGAAGGGGTGCCTAAAGTTAAGGGCAACATCATTGTTGGATTTAATATTTAAAAAAGGATATATGTACCTGACTCCCATACTCAATTATGGTGATGTTTCAAAACTGTTATCCCTTTAATTAAGTGGTTGTTAATATCAGATAAAAATAAAGAAAACAAGTAAAACTCTTTGCATAGTGCCACAGCAACAGAGAATATTTAATAAATGACAGGGATCACAAAGCAGGCTGTAAAAGAAGCTGAGTACTAAATGTTAACTTACTCAGGTAAGTGTATGCTAATAAACATTTGGCTTGTTTTGCAAATACTTAGCATCCTTTTCAGACTAAAACTATCAAACCAAATCATCACCTTTTTCTCCTTCATATCTATTATCAGCCTGCCTGTGACTTGTATGTATTGAATGTTTCCTCTGTGAGACCATCCTTCAAACATTTTTTTTTTTAGAATTATTGTGTTTCAAAACCCCTCTACCCTCAAGCACACTCATATTTTTCCTCAATTTTAAAAGAAAAAAAGCAATTTCCCACAGTCATATATTTACCAAATTCCCCACAGTTGTATAAAACTTAGCCTGGCATTCTCACTGTCAATCACTGACTAGATTGAACTCAAAGAATCCAATTAAAGATCCATAATAATTAAATTATTAAAGAGACACAGGTTTAAAATACGCACAGTTTTCAAAATTACAGATTTTCTGTTTTTTTTTTCTTTTAGTTTTTACAAAGGAGTTGCAATTTCAAATTAAAGAAGATCCTTTTGGACAAATCTGCAAAATGTAGCTATTCTGTAGTTCATTTCAGTTGAGGAATATGCTACACGGAATGTTCCATCCAAAAGAATTGGCTTTACTTCTCTTCTTGCCTGATGCCTTTGTGTTAAGATACAGTGACCCAAAGGGAAGCCATGCTCTTCTCATGGGTGTCAATCGCCAATGTGGCAAGGTATGATATTTAGAGCAGCATGACTAATGTTGGCATGAAAGCAAAATTATGACAGTTCCAGAGATAGCACATGCTAGACTTTGGTTCAAAAGTTATCAGAATGTTTCCATAAATTTTTTTGAATTACTAAACCTATTTAATCAGGTTTACATGTGTTGTTCCTCCTTTATGTTTGTTAATACATGTGCTTCTGCATGCTATGAGTGTGGAGATGCCAGGGAGGCAAGAAGAAGGGGTCACATCCTTGGGGGCTGGAATTAGTCAGTTAAGCTACCTGGCATAGGTTCAAGCAAATGAACGCACATCCTCTGGGTGGGTAGGACACACTCAGTCTCTAGGCCCTCTTTCCAGCACCTGCTGGGGCTTTTCTTTATGAAAAGCCAAAGGCTTGCTTGTCTTACTGGAATAAATAACAGATACTAGATAAAAATCTTGAAGTTTAGAATTTGAATTAACTCTGAGAATTCTTCAGCTGATTCACTTTCCTCTAGGTCACACGTAAGCTTATTATAATTTTCCTAAGGAACTATAGATTGTAATTTTAGAGCAGAAAATAAGAAAAATTATTCTTACACAAAAACTGTTTATGACTAAATTAACAAAAAGGCCCTTGGCAAAAAAGAGCAGTCCCAACATAGGTAATTTCACAAACGATGATGTGAAATTCTTCCATGAAGTTGTTTTAATGAGCACATTTCCCATAAATCAAGTGTTCTTTTCCATACTTAGACCTACACCAGGGCAAATTTCAAAGGAAATAAAGAATGTCTGCTATCATCATTTGAAATGATTGTGTTGCTTTAAAAATGCATTTACTTTCTGTACATACCCTTTCATCATCGTTGATATAAGAATTCACTCTATCTTTCTGCAGAAACTGTCAGACAATATATTCTCCCTGGAGACTATTTATTCAAAGTCTGAACCTTGGCTGGCTGTGAACTCTGTGTAATGCTGCTGCTACTTGTGATATCCATGGCATTTATTATCCCTGGAACACTTTCTTAAGTTTTTGAACTGTCATCTCAGAATCACTCAGTGCTCTGGCCTCTAGTAATCTGTGCCTTCATGGAAACTTCTCTTAAGGACAATAAAAAAGAACAAGTGAAAATATTCCAAAGCCAAAGGAGATGCTTCTTTGCCCATAAGAGATGTATATCCCAAGATTCTTTTTTTTTTTTTTTTTTTGAGGGTTTGGGTATAGTTTATTCAGTGGATTATGGAAAGGAAGGGTGAGAGGGAGGAAGGGAGACAGGGAGGGAGGGAGAGTTAGGGTGGGAGGGAGGGTGAGAGAGAGGAAGGGAGGGAGGGAGGGAGAGCTTGAGGGTGCAAAAGGGAGGGAAGAGGCAGAGGCAGCAGCCACCTCTTCAGAAGAGGGACTGGATAAAGAGAGAGAGCACAGACTGGAAGCAGAAGGAATGTCCCCTTGCCCCAATGGAAGGGGGAGTGGGTGGGGCTTGTCTTTCTTTGTTTTTCTTTTTTTTCATTATATTTGCCTTTTTGTTTTCTTTTTTATTATTTATTTATTTATTAAAGATTTCTGTCTCTTCCCCGCCACCGCCTCCCATATCCCTCCCCCTCCCCCAATCAACTCCCCCTCTCTCATCAGCCCAAAGAGCAGACCAGGTACCCTGCCCTGTGGGGAATCCAAGGACCTCCCACCTTTTTCAACGGAACTGGGAATGTACACAGGTATTTGAACTGGTAAAGTCATCACTGGTGATTGTCAATCATTGTACAATGCCCACAAGCTATATAAAATATTTTTTGTTTCTTAATGTAAATATCGAGTGATATGATGTTGCTGATTAAGTATTCATGAGAATATATGGTGGATCGGTATGAGTATGAATTCAAATAATTACTTAAAATATTGTTTGATTATCTGTGTCTGAGTCTCAGCAGCTAAGGGCTTTCTTTTTATCTAACAGTTTCCTATTTTATCCATTGCTCTTTGTTTCCATTTCTCTGCTATCTAGAGCTTTGGACTGAGTGAAATAATAACAGTCAACATTATTGGGCATAAAGATTATAAAATATTCTTATTTGAAGAATTATGCATTAAAATTTTTAATTTCTTTCTTAATATGTTAATTAGTATATAATACTAGCTGTATTAAATGATAACAATAACATAAAACCTAAAAAAGGAATTGAGAGATAGAGTAAAGATATTTCCAAACAAAAACATATAGTAAATATGAACTAATCAGAATTTGATGACACAAAAATATGTGGATTCTCATGCTGAAATAAGATATTTTATTCAGACAAGTTATGATATTAAAACTTTACCTGCTTATAGTCATTTCACAATTAATAATGTGCAAAATACAGCTAACCAAATATGGAATCTAATATATTTATTTATAGCTTGTTGATTTACATTTTCAAACTCTTTTGACTGTTTATTATCTTAGTTATAATTTATAAACAAATAATTTGATTTTATAAAGTGTTTGTGAGCTACTATATTCCTATTACATTTTCTTTCTGTCAAGACAAAAAGCTGCTTATTTTCTTTTTATGCATTTAAGAGAGGACATACGTACATACACAAACCAAAAAAAAGAATTGACCACACATTGAGCTTACTTATAGTGATCAATCTGTTTCCTTCTTACAGGAAAAGTCTACTTTTCGTCATGTGCCACATTTTACCCAGTTGATTTAGATGATAAATTTAATAGTTTCCAAGTGGTTCTTTCTATTAAGCTTCAGGTGTTGAAAATAAACCTTGGACATTGTTTTTATTCTTGCAGATTTTTCCTGTAGTCTGAGTTTGATTACCTTTAATGTCTTCACTACAAGCTGGGCAATTGCTTTGCTGATGCAATAGAAGTCATGTTGTAGAGCATATGAGCAATCTCTGAAAACAATGTGAAGGCCTATCAGAAGCATCTCAAGAGGAGTTATAAATTTCACACTTCAACACTCTCCAGCTTGAAGGCCCCTGACTAAGTAGATCAGTTAGCTCCACTGTAAGACCACCAATTCGATTTCTAAACGAGAATACTGAGGCACTGTGAGATTCTTCCTGAAAGAGACTGAGGCAGAGTTGGGAATTTTTTTTTCTATTTTATTCTTGTTAAAATCTGAAAATAGAATTGAATATAAAGATAGAATTGCTGACAAAAATTACTGAACTTAAAGGATACTGAAAATTAAAAACTCAGTAAACAAAACAAAAACTTCATGGGAAAGCCTCATCAACAAAAGAGGTCACATAGAAAACTTAATGTCCATGTCTGTAGTAAGAGGCTGCTTGTTCATTCGTGGTTGCCAAGACTCAAAATAAGCACACAGAAACTGTATTAATTAAATCACTGCTTGACCTATTAGTTCTAGCTTCTTATTGTCTAGCTCTTACATCTTAATTTAATCCATTTTTTATTATTCTGTGTATCACATGTAGCTGTGGTTTACCAGATGAAAGCGCATGGGGTTTGTGGTCTGCTATAATTCCAGTACTCATTGGGCATAAAATAAGAATCCACATAGCAAAGTATCTTGTTAGGTTAGTCAAATCAAACTGCTCACACATCAGACCTAAACACATGCACAGAGACACACACATAAAATTGAACTTCATGGAAAGTATATAAACTGATTTTTTAAAAAATGGCAATTCAATAGTTTAAATAGGCTTGTAATGGCTGGCTATGTTTATGAGTGAATAAATAGGAAATGAAGTAGAGAATAGTGCCAAAGGAACCAAAATCAGAATGTTTGTGGAGAAATTCTTTCACTGAACATAAAGAAAATGAGACACTATATATTTCAGCAAAATAAAAGCTGGGGAATATTCAAACCAATCTCTCTCAAAGACTTTCCAAGTCAAACAGGTATTAAAACACTAAAATATCAGCATAAAAACTAAAGGTTGAAAATCATAATATTGATTTTTATATAAGCTTCAGACTTCAAAGAAAATACTAGCCTAACCAGAACTCAAACAAGTGCTTGCAAAAGCCCATAGACATCTACTGTCACACTATAGCACTGCTGAAAATGCCATGGAAGTTCCCTATGCCAGGTCACTGAGAGTCCTCACTAACTGACTAGCATAGAACAAACCAAGATTCCACTCGGCAAGCAGGTAAATAAATTTAACAAAATTTTTTTTCTCTGAACACACTGTCAACCAAATTGCTGTTAGACTTAACGTGCAATAGAAACTGAAGTTTTCTTAGGGAGGCCAAAACTCAGAGTCTCTGGACTGGCTCTACCATCTCAGACAGAGATCTATGTCCCAGTATGGCAGATATAACTATGGTCACATAAACACCAGCTTCGATGTAAGCCTGAGAAATACCTACCTCTTCTCCAGAATCTGTGTAGTCCCCTGTTAATATGAGACACATGCTTTCCTACAGCCTAAGTAGCCAACCAATATTTTCCCAACACTAAGTAGTAAATTGTAGGATCCCATTTGCTGGGCACAGGTATATACCCTAGGAATCAATGGAAAATGTGAAGAGGTAAACCAAAGCAGCTCTGTCCCCTGAGCCATCTGCAGACAGGGCTAGGAGAGCAACTCCAGTGCCAAGAAAAGATACAGACAGGCCTAGTTCAAAAGATCTATATTCCATTCAATACTGTACATAGCTTGTTACAGCAAACCTTGTATATGGGTCCACTCCAGCAATAGAAAGCAGACACATTATTGACTATGAGCTGAATACAGTATTATGTTGGTCTTGGGTTATACACTTAGGTCTGACACAGCTTCATAGCTATGGTGGCCACAGTTTTGGCACAGGACTCTGAATTTGATTCATCTCTGGTGACTCTGGAGATGCTTGCTGTCTCCAGTAACAGTTTAGCAATAACAGGCAAGACATTTAGACCAGAGGCCCAGTAAGAGAAATATGGGATAAATTTAGTGTTTCAAAAAAATCTATTCACCTGATTCTGAACAGTACATCAATACAGTGTTTGGGAGAAAAGGTGAGCTTGGATATCCTTCTAAGTGTTGACACAACAGCATGCTCTTGGGAAATCTGGCACCTCATCTAGTGCTGAAACAGTAAATGTAATTATATTTCCAGAAAATAACAACATTGTTCTCAAATTTTCTGAAAACATAGAAGCAATGTCAAGTGTAGGAGAATTAGAATATGTACTTGTTGTGCCAGTAACCAGATAACATACAAAAGTATCCAAAGCTTTGGGAAAACCTCGACTTCACTGATTTAGGAAATGGCTGGACAGCAATCAATGGGAGAGAACTAACAAAATATCACTATTGTAGGCAGAGTCCTCTCTCAGTATATCTCAGTTTTCCCTTTAGGATGATTTCTCTGAGAATCTATATTCATGCTGGTAGTTCACATGTAGCTTATTTTTTTTTTTTTTTTTTTTTTGGTTTTTCGAGACAGGGTTTCTCTGTGGTTTTGGAGCCTGTCCTGGAACTAGCTCTCGTAGACCAGGCTGGTCTCGAACTCACAGAGATCCGCTTGCCTCTGCCTCCCAAGTGCTGGGATTATGGCTTCTTAATTTGAGAGGCTTGGATGAGCTCCAGTGCTGACTCCAATCTCCAATCCACGTGAGAGAGCTGTCTTGCACAGTAATGCCTCATAGTCATCCAAGCAAAAGTCATCTCCTGCTCCTTGTGAAGTCACAGAATCGTGACCAACAGTAATGAAGCATGATGTGATGTTATTCTGATGGGGAGGGACAGAAACTTCTGTCTACACTACAGTCGTGGAGTGTTTTACTGTATAGTGATAGACACTTAAAAGCAGTGACATCTCAGGATACAGAAGACATTAGAAACCAAAATAGCAGTTTGTACAGAAGACTGTGTTAGGAAGATCCATAAGTAGGCAAAGATTGAAACATAAATACTGATACAAAGGGTATAAAAACAGCACAGAAAATGGTTCTTTTGCTAAGACTGGAAAAATAGAAACAAACTATTATGATTCCACACAACAATATGTAGGGATCCCTTATAAAAATAGCTATATTCCTCCTTTCCCTCAAAGTGAGGGTACACACACTGTTGGAACATAAATGAACCCTCAGTTCATTCATAGTTCTATTAGATTTACTTTGAAATATATAAAGTTATATATTTTAAAAGGAAAAATTATGTGTGTGTGTGTGTGTGTGTGTGTGTGTGTGTGTGTGTGTGTGTTACAAAGCAAGGAAGAAATTTGCAATCTTGGAATAGCTGTCATCCTAAAATCCTTGCAGTCTGTTGCTACAGTGTCTTTTTCCCACAGAGCAAATGTATCCCTTAAGAAACGTGATAATGCTTTCATTGTCTCTGAAGTAATTAGCTATGAATAAGTAATCTCACTTCTATTTCCAAGGGCTACTTTATATTTTAAATGTTCTTTGCTTTCTATGTTAAGCAGTTGTAGTGTTTCATCTACTAGGGAAGACATTGTTAAAAGGTTTTAATATTTTTTGAGACAAAAATCACACCAAACTGTCTAAGCTGACTTTGAATTTACTCTTATAACCCATGCAGGTTGTGAACTTGTGATCCTCCTATACTGATAACCCAATTAGATGGGGCTGCAAAATTATGCTACCAGGATTTCATCTAATATTTCAGAATGTTATTTTATATTATGATATATCAAAATTCTTAGATGTATTCAAAAGACTTTTCAGTATCCTGAATTCTAGGAATAATCTTCTTTGGTCTATTATGTAGCAATGATACATAATTTTCCATAATAATTAGGAAAAAATATTTCACTTAGTAGAATATCTCTTTTGTCTAGTCATTTAGAGGTACAAGAAGATTCAAATGTTGTTAAGAATCTAATCTACACGAATATTTGAAATCTTTATGTACTTAGAGATAAATATCAAAAGATAAAGAAAGTGGGAGCCATAACAAATATGATCAAAGTGTATTATTGACAATGTATATAGTAGGAATAGAAATGATAGGAAGGAATTCTTAGATCTCCATAATGAGGCACTGGCAGAAAAACAGATTTAGAAGAAGCATGAAAGGACAATAGGGAATCATGTTTGGAGCCAGTCTTGGTGAGATATGCCTGTAGTCCCAGCATTGGGAAAACAGAGGCAGAAGGATTACAAGTTAAAAGCTGACCTAGATTACAAAGAAAGACTAAAAAAGGATAAAGAAGAGGTAAGAAGGAAGAAAGGAAGGATAAATAAGGAAGAGGTAAGAGAGGAGGGAGGGAGGAAGAGAGGGAGGGTCGGAGGGACAAAGGGAAGGAGGGAGGGAGGAAGGCAACAGGCAGGTCAAAACTAATTTGGTATAGTGAATAAACAAAATGAAAATTAAGGCATGAATATGGTTCTATCTTATCACCTAAATGGAATAATTCTAATATATGGAAAGGATAAAAGATCATTTTCGTACATTTTTAAAGATGAATTGATTAGCCGGGCGGTGGTGGTGCACGCCTTTAATCCCAGCACTCGGGAGGCAGAGGCAGGCGGATCTCTGTGAGTTCGAGACCAGCCTGGTCTACAAGAGCTAGTTCCAGGACAGGCTCCAAAACCACAGAGAAACCCTGTCTCAAAAAGCCAAAAAAAAAAAAAAAAAAAAAGATGAATTGATTAGATGAATTGATAGGCTACTGCTTTTAAACTTGATCCTTAGTCAAAGTCCATCCAAGGTCTCATATTCTTTCAATCCTATATATTTTCAGAAGAGAATACATGCAATCAGTGTTTTTCCTGAGAGAAACAGGTACTTTGAGACCAACAGTCCATGAGGTTCGAGGATGAAAGTAAAGATCTGTGTTTGATATGTGAGGTAAACAGCAAACGAACCTGCTTTTTAACGTTGGTTCTCAGAGCTATTATTCTGCCATATGTAGAAGAAGAAGAATATTGTTTGTGATTTAAGGAACGTGATAGATTCTCTGATATCACATGATTTTATAATAGTACCTTGTAATACATCATAAATGACTACCCAGCAAGACATCCACCCACTCCATTCAACTTTTTAGGTCAATCACTTTTAGATGGCACATTATGTAATAAGCCCAATTAAATCAGTAAGATCACTGGAACTGTGAAATTAGTTGCTTGATCATATTCAATGCTGAGTGAAATCTCATCAGAGTGATTAAAGAACTGATTGCTAAAGGTGGCACTAGATGAAGTATGTATATGGTCATGCAAGGATAGTTTATTTGCCTCAAGTATCTTTATCATGTTCTCATGAGAAAAAGACAAAAATTTCAAGTTACTTTCTAGAGGTGTGCTAACCAACATGAGTAAAGTTACCATAAAGGCAATATATTTTACAAATTCGTAATGCCTTAGGTCATGGCATTAAAAACAACACCCTTGGTAAGAGGAAGTTCCTTCCATCGGTGTGCATATTTCAACTCATATCCGTGGATCCTCTGAGGATCGAAGCTGCTGATATGCACAAAGATATTTGTCTAGCCTATGATGCAGCCTGTCCTCTAAATTAAATGTCCTTTGACATGCATTCAACGTGGAACAAAAATGATGTCATAGTTCATTCCCTTTCAGAGATGTCCATCCACATACTTCTTTCTTAAATCCTTCTAAAAGACCATCTATTTCTATATTATAAATTTCTAACTATCCAAACAAATTGCTAACATGTAAACATCCCAAGGGCCATTCTTTGTCTTCTTGCCTGTTAGTCCATCCTAAAAAGACAGCAAAGCATACTATTCCAGTATATCTAGTATAACATCACACTTCACTGCTGCCATCCAGAATGATCACAGTGTAGTATTACAAATCTCTAAATCATAAGAATTTCTCCATGAAGCCACCATACAGGCTAAAGGAGATGGGGCAACTCAATGAGAACTGGTTTCAAATAAGAGAGATCCATTTGCTTATCTAATTTCTGTGTGCCTATGGAACCCGTCTGAGCCAACTCTCTTATCTATTTCTCTCTACTCGATATATTGACTTTGCTTACACTCATACTTGAGCCTGGGAGATCAGAGACATTGAATTGATGATTGAGAGCTCATCTTTATGGTCTCCTAATATGTCAAGAGAACATTAAGTCCTTACCAATGCCAATCACAGAGTCAGAAACTGTTTCTCAAGCAGAAAATGGTTATCTGCCAGCCTTGTTATCAGATCAGTTTCCTGCAAATCCCCTGAGAGTCGTACTATGGTTTTTCTCAGGTTGATTCCACTGAGAATATTCTCATTTGCTCCAAAAATTCAAATGTCATTAGATCACTGAGACTGTAAGTCCCAAGGGGAAATTCATACTGTACTGAAGCTCAGACTCATTTCTGGTACTTTATTTCTCCCTGGGAGATCAACCACAGAAGCAATTAGTGTACAGATTAAAGTAGGATGCAAAAAATGAACTGCATTTCTTTTCAAATTTGCAGTGTCACCCGAAAGCACCTATCCTACCTTGCAGGGGGAAGCTGGTTGGCAGTGTTGCAGTGTAAAGTACAAGATAGTGTAATTCACTCTGAAATGTGGATCTTGTGCTCCAGACCACTGGACCCTCAGAAATATCATAGCAATATTAATTAAGCCCAAAACTTTATGAAGTTTATCTTTGACTCTGATTCACATTACTGAGGTATCTAAAGTGTCCACTATGTTCAGCTCTTCCAATACACTGTGAATAGTATCATCAATTTACACATTAATGTTGATTACACGAGCAGTGTAATATTTTTCAAAGGTTCAAGGTGATCAAGACTTAGAGACTATAGTTACAGCAGGGCAATGATCAAAGTCTAGATGTATAACTGCTCAAAGTACTGTTGGGTGTGCCACAGAAAGCAAACTCATTCTCTTGGTGGTCCTAGCACTTCTCTGGTGGACATCTGCAAATCAGATCCCACACTGAAATATCTCCAACAGGAGCAGATGGCCCAGATGGTACCACATTTGAGAAGACCTCAGTTGGAGTTTCCTATGAGTTGTACATCCAGAACTGCCTCAAGACTGCTTGCTGAGATGAGCAAGTCTCACAGAATATTCCAGTCAGGACTTGACCAAAATTCTAAATTTTCTTTATGTTCCCATAAGATTATCAGTGCCCCCAATCAGCAGGAAGTAGCCTAGAATCTACACCCACATTGCCTCCAAATGGATTATGCATGTTTGTTTTTCGTTAGAGTGTCAGTTACAAGATGTTAAGGGTAGTAGTCAGGAAGAAAGCCAGACAAGGGAGATTAGATTCAGAGTTTTTGTTTTGGAAAAAAAAAAAAAAAAAATGGGGAGAAATACTGTGGAATAATGGTCTTACACTCTGTAAAGATTTGTCACTTGTATTGGTTTAATAAAACACTGATTGGCCAGTAGCCAGGCAGGAAGTATGAGTGGCGTGACCAGAACAGGAGGATTCTTGGAAGAGGAAAGGCTCATCTGCAGTCATCACCCACAGGAAGGAATATTAGAACGCCTCACTAATAAAAGGAACCAAGCCACATGGCTAACACAGACAAGAATTATGGGATAATTTAAGATGCTAAGATGCAGGAATTAGTTAATAAGAAGTCTGAGCTAATTGATCAACCAGGTTATAATTAATGTAGGTCTCTGTGTGATTCTTTGGGTCTGAAAGGTTGCAGGGATGGGCAAGATTGAAACCTCTGTCCACAAAAGTCTACATGGAAAATTTCAACAAAATAACAAAACCAAAAAGGGTAAATTTTACAATTCAGTGTAGCATACTGAAACAGAGAGTTAACCTTAGAAAAATTAAAAGTTTTTTCCATGCCAAATTTAGCTAATCAAAACTTCAAAACAATCATTACTGTATTTATAAAAATTTTTAGAAAGCATTTCAAGCATACAATAAAACAAAAATTCCCCAGTCAGTGCATTATTTATTTGTTTGCAGGCAAACACTAAAATCTTCAGGAAATATGTGAAGCTAGAATAAACTAATTATTCAATCTAACAAGGTAAGACTGGAATGCCAAATATATCTCGAGAAATCAGAAAGAAGAAAAATTACAAATGAAAGCCAAACCAAGAAAATTAATTAGGAAGTAAGAAAAGAATAGTCAATAAATTTATTTGAAAACTGGTTGTTTGGAGTACATAAATCTTAAAAGCTCATGTAACATGTACACTGATGAGTGTGTAAGTATGTGCATAGGCATGTGTGTATGTGTACATATGAGCACACACATATGTATACACATAAAAGATAATAAATATATGTTGAGAATGAGAAAATGCTGTAAACATGTATTTGCTTAAGTAAGAGGCTTAATAAATTTTATGTGTGTTATCTATAAAAATATATTTTAGTCACTGTTAGGAAATGCATGAATAGACTAACAGAGAACATATCCCAGAGCCTGCAGATCTAGAAGATTAACAAATTATTAAATTCTTTTGAAATTTTATGTAATAATTTATTTGATACTATGGAGATTATTAAAGCCAAATACTGAAGGACTACAGTATGAAAATAAATTTGATAAAAGTTTTAAACAAGTACAAGACATTTCTGAATAAAATTATGAGGAAATTCTATACATTATGAAATGCCTAGTGGATTACTACAGCCATATTTTCTACATAGAAATATTAAAATACCTTAATTTAAGTTCTCTCTGCCTCAGGTTTCTTATCTTGAGACTATGATGGGTACTAATTTATTTATAAGGTGGCTCGCAATGTTGAAATATTGTAATGTATGTAAATGACTGAGACAGTTTATCATATAACATCTCAGTGAAGTGCTGTCATCCATAAATGGCAATAATTATTAAAATTAACTTATTTTAGTTAGTTAATATCCATCAAGATGTCTTTGAATCAAAATATAATTTTGAAAACTCTCCTCATTTTCACCCAAATATAGAAATTTAAAAAATTGTGTATGTGAAACGATACTGTTTTTCTTGGAGTTTTGTAAATAAATGATATATTTTGTATATGACATGGTATGTTTTATATGTATGTATGTTTAATAAACATAAGTTTAGATATTGGTCCATACCTTTGGAAGAAGCCTCCTACCTATCAGAGGCCATGCCAGCTCCTTGAACACTAAGTAAGACTTGCCCTTATATCACCCATTCCCACCCTTAAGAATCCCAACCACCTCTCTTCTCCTTGTTATCATATTCCTGCCTACACCTCTGTCTAAAGCCTCCTAACCCGAGGTCAGGTCAACATCCCAAATCCCAGAGGATCCTTAGCCAGATCTATGGTCACCCTTCTGTTGGACGAAAAGCCATTTAGACCAAATTAGGGGTGACCCTCTACTCAACCATGGGCCATTCCATCTAGAAGACCAGAGAGAAAACCGAAATCTAGAAAGAAAATACACATAAAACAAATAGAAGTCCAGAAATTGGCATCTAGAGCTAAAATCACTCTAATTCTAGATACCTTGAATGTCAGAGTAAGAACACAATCAACAACATCCAGGGAAACATGTCACCACCAGAACCTAGCTGTTCCTCTACAGCCAGGCATGAATATTTCAACATAGCTGAAGCACAAGTAAACAACATTAAAAACAACTTTTTGAAAACAGTAAAGGTCCTTAAAGAAGAAATATATAAATCCCTGAAAGAAAGTTAAAGAAAGACAACAAAACAAAATTTGAAAAAAATCAATAAATCCCTCTAAGTGTGTCAAGAAACCAAGAAAAAGCAAACAACCAGTTAAAGGAAAAAAATAAATATGTTTAAGACTTGAAAATGCAAATAGAAGCAATATAGAAAACACTAGCTGAGGAAAATCTAGAAATGTAAAATCTAGAAAAACAAATAGGAACTAAAGATACAAATATCACCAACAGAATATAAGAGATGGAAGAGAGAATCTTAGGCATTGTAGACACAGATATACTGGTCAAATAAAATGTTAAATCTAAGAAATTCCTAATGTCAAACTTTCAGGCAATAGGGACACCATAAAAATTCAAATGTAAGAATAATAGAAACAGAAGAAATTTTTAGTCTCAAAAGCCCAGAAAATACTTTTAACAAAATCATAGAAAAAAATTTCAAAACCTAAAGAAGAACATACCTATAAAAGTAAAAGAAGCTTAGACAACACTAAATTGATTGGACCAAAAAAAGGAAATCCCCTCTCCACATAATAATTAAAATACTAAACACACAGAACAAATAAAGACCATTAAAAGCTGCAAGAGAAAAGATCAAGTAACATATAAAGGCAGACTTTGAAATCTATAAGTGCCTGGACAAATGTGTTGCAGATTATGAGACCACAGATGCTAGCCCAGACTACTATACCCAGCAAAACGTTCAATCACCCTAGATGGAGAAAGGTATTACATAATAAAGTCACATTTACATAAAATATATCCAAAAATTTAGCTCTACAGAAGGTACTAGAAGGAACCCAAAGGGGTTAACTACACACATGAAAACACAGACAATAAATAATCAAAAACCCAAATAACCCAAAGAATGAAAACACTAAAAAGCACCATTCTCTCTCTCTCTCTCTTCCTCCCTCCCTTCTTGCATCCTTCCTTCCCTCTCTCCCTTCCTTCCTCTTTCTCTCTTCCTCTACCAATAAAAACTACAACAAAATAACAAAAATTAACAACCATTGTTCATTGATATCTTTCAAAATCGATGGACTCAATTCCATAATAAAAGGACAGGCTAACAGAATGGATGTGAAAACAAGATGCGTCCTTCTGCATACATCAAAGATAGACATTACCTCAGAGTACAAGGTTGAAAAGAGATTTTTCCAAGCAAAGGGTCCCAAGAAGCAAACTGGTGAATCTATTCTAATATCTAACAAAATAACTTCAAATCAAAATTAATCAAAATATATGGAGAAGGATACTTCATATTTATCAAAATAAAAAAAACAAAATGCTTTTTTATTCTTAACAACTATGACTGTGGCAACTTGAAAGAAAATCAGCCACAAATAAAGTGCTACTATTAGGAGATATAATTTTTTTTTAAGTAGATGTAGTCTAATAGGAGGAAGTATGTGACTGGGGGGATGAGCTTTGAAATATCCTTTGCTCAAGCTAAGCTCAATGTGGTAGACAGTCTACTTCCTGTCACCGGTGTAGTAAGATGTAGAACTCTCAGTTCTTTCACCAGAACCATGGCTGCCTGTATGCTACCATGCTTCCTGCCATGATGAAAATGGATTAAACCTCTGAATTTGTAAGCCAGCCTCAATTAAATATTTTCCTTTATAAAAGTTGCTGTGGTCATGGTGTCTCTTCACAATGCTTGAAACCCTGGCTGAGAAAATGCACCTAATTCAAGGACATTCACATTTGTTAAATATAGGTTATTATTACTTCTATGGAGAAGCTAGCAAAGTCAATGTCATAGAAGTAAATAGTAAATTATTGATTATCAGGGACTAAAAAAGGTTTTAAGGTGAGATGTTGAGAAGATGGATAATGAATGAGTCCAGGGTTACAAATGAATAAGTAGGAAGATTTCTAATGTTCTGTAGCATAATGTGTTGTGTTAGGAGCGGCGGGCTGTGTCCTGCCACCCGGCCATCCACACGGCTAGCTTTATCTGAAATAATTACACCAAAACTGTATTCTTTTAAATACTGCTTGGCCCATTTCTATTTATCCTCTTAACCCATTTTTTAATAATCTATGTAGCACCATGAGGTGCGCTTACCAGGAAAGATCTTAACCTGCATCTGTCTGGAGTGGGAGAACCATGGCGACTCCCTGACTCAACTTCTTTCTCCCAGCATCCTGTTCTGTTTTCTCCGCCTACCTAAGGGTT
>NC_022009.1:5895994-5897387 GCF_000317375.1 Microtus ochrogaster | reverse complement strand
ATGGTATAACCTGTGTGCCAGGATCATCTCAGTTGGCAGTTGAGTGAAGTAATTTTTTGAAGATGTTTACAGTAACTTTTCGGGAGGGCGTGGTCTATCATACCAAATTGGGATAGAAGAAATCCATAGGGTTTGGTCCTCTGTGAAAACAAAAGAAGACCCTTTCCAAAGCATCATATCCTTAGACCCAAATTTTGAAATCATAATACCCTTATATCCATTCTGGTTTAGCTTGGCAGCCCATGTAATAAAATGTCTCTCTGTACTTAGTTCCTTCACAGTCAAAAATTTTAAAGAAAATACAATGTACATAATCCAGGCTCTCTGTGAATTTTCCATTTTTATGTGGCTTATTTTTCTTTATTTCTTTTAGTCTCTTAACTATCTGTAGTCTGTCTCTTTAAAGACTTTACCTTTTTTTTTAAACCATTAATTTTATTCTTTATATTTTTTTCTTCTCTCTCTCAAGCCTACATACATTCATCCAACAGTGTGGTCTTTTATGTCTGAATCTGTTTTATTGTGAATCTGTAACATTTTTTTTACTATCCAGGAGCATTTCTTAAAATGTTAAGCAGTTCTTAAAAACTTAAGTGGCACCATGTACAGGTAATAAGGTACTGCCTGTTTGTTTCCAAGTCTAAACCTTAACTGCGCTGTTATTATGGTAATTATGGCATTTCCTGCCTGAGGTCAGCACAGTTCAGCATGGAGCAGCCCTCCTGCCTCAGATCCATTTGGTGCCCCTGAGCTAAGCACAATTCCAGGCACACAGCAAGTCCACATTGGTGCCACAGTCAGCAGTTTAGCTCTGAGACTGAGCTTGCAGCACAGAAACTCTTTTCATCCAAGTTACAGCAAAATCTAACACACAGAGCACTGTACAGTCTGAAAACATCTCTCTATATGTCGGCAGGAATCTGCCATGCTCTTCCCCCTGCCTAAGCTTGATTCTGCCTTCTGCCCAGGTGCAGGTGGGGAGCACTGAGCCATCAGCACAGTCTCAGAGCATTCTCCTTCAGATCCCAAGCGGGAACAGAAACATCCAGTCCCATAAAAGCAGTTGAAATGCTTTAAAGCCTGAGTTTGCAATGGCGGCACAGTCCCAAGAAGCCGCAATTTAAAATGACACAGCTTTTTTTTCTGCTGCTGTTGCCGAATCAGGAAATCTCTCTACAGCAGGCTACCAACAAACAGCAAAAATCTGTGTTAAAGTCTCTCTCCCTTATTTTTAAGCCTTCTCAGGTTTTACGTGGAGTTCATTAGCACGTTGGGTGGGGTTAGGAGACATTTCCAGTCTACGACCAGCTATTGGGATAACACCTGATCTAATAATTCATTTGAATAAAACCTTGGAAGGTGATAAAGATTTAAACAGTCCCAGAGAATTAAC
>NC_022009.1:5879706-5892022 GCF_000317375.1 Microtus ochrogaster | reverse complement strand
TGGTAAAACTTTTGTTCTCAATATTATTTGTTATTATTGTTTATAGTTGTAGTTAGTTTAGTTCTGTCTTATTTAGACAAAAGGGGGAGATGTAGAGAGAGCCCGTCTTTTGTGGGCGGGACGGCCTCGGGCAAATGTTTACTTAAATTGGGGCTTACAGACGCTGTGCCCCGTTTCCTGTTTCCTGTTTCTGTGCATCGCTGGAACTCCGATTGTGTGAGTGTGCTATTTACATTAAAGTTGTATAAACTTATACCAATTTGTCTGTATTAATCCGATCCGCCTTCAATAATGGGATAACTAGTTGACATCTGAAGGCATATTATAACACAAGGGAATGGCAAATAGTTGAGGTGATGAATAAGTCAATTATATACATTTATAATACACTTATATTAATGTATTAAAATATTATACCATATTCATGAACATGAATATTGCTCAAATTAAGATAATTTTTGAGAAAAATGCATCTGGTGAGGATGTTTGCTTTGTGATGAAAATATGGAATGGATAAACCCGCTACTTCATATGCAGTAAGTTTATAATTGTATTTGGGGATAAAAATACAAAGGTTTCTCTTCTTGTCAGCAAGGATCAAGAAAACAGAGAAGAGGAACTGGGTGAGTGTGAACTCTTCCAGGCCACTTATAACCAGTGGGCTCCTCATAGGTCACAACTGACACCCCTTCTTCTGTGTTTATTTGAATATAACAGGATTCTTCACTCCTATGCAGAGACAGTTTTACTTCTTTTGAGATTTGTTTATTTTTTTATGTGTATGGATGTATTGCCTGCCTGTAGAACTCTGAACATGCCTGAGTGTTCAAGATCATAAGATCAAGGATCCTGGGACTGGACTTACAAATAACTGTGAGCCACTCATGGGTGCCGGAAGTAGAACCAGGGTTCTCTATGAGAGCAGTCAGCATTCTTAAACTCTGAGCCATCTCCCCAAGCACTTCACCAACGTTTTAACATGGACTAGGAGTCTTTGACTTTAGTTGTCCTGGTTCTTTGTAGCTTCTCTAGATAGTTATTATTTTAATGGTTTATTAAACTTTCTTCATTTGGGATCTCATGTTATACTTCAGTGAGTAACATAAGTTAAAGATGTGCAAGCGCCTGTGTGACAGACACTATTTGATTTGCTCGGACTATGAAAGGCAGACTCTATAATGACCTAGATGAAATGCTCCCTGGAGAACTGCATTCTCTGGATGCCTCGGACAGTATACCAATGACTGTTTCATTATGAGTGTGTGTCAGGCTCTGAATGTGCTTTTCCATGGATGTTGCAACATATGATCTAAATCTAGGTGGCTTAAAGCAATGCTAGTTTGTTTTCTTACAATCATGGAAGGCCAACCATGGAAATTAAGCCATCTGAGAACCATGAGGAGTCCGGTTGAAGAGAGGAAGGGGAGATTATATGAGCAAAGGGGTCAAGACCACGATAGGGAATATCACAAAGCCTGCTTACCTGAGCTAGTGGGAACTCACCAACTCTGGACTGACAGCTGGGGAATCTGCACAATATCGAACTAGAGCATCTGAATGTGGTGACAGTTTTGGGCCTTGGGCAGTCTATGGGACCACTGGCAGTGGGACCAGGGCATATCCCTAGTGCATGAACTGGCTTTTTGTAGCCCATTTCCTACAAAGGGATGCCTTGCTTAGCCATATTACTGCGGGAGGAACTTGCTCCTGCCTCAACTTGATGTGCCCGACTTTGTTGACTCCCCATAGGAGGCCTTACCTTTTCTGAGGAATGGATGGGAGTTGGGTGGGGGTGGAGATGGGAGTGTGTGGGTGGAGGTGAGGGAGAGGTAACTATGATTGGTATGTAAAATGGAAAAACAACTTTTAAATAAATAGTTTTGAGAGAGAGAGGGAGAGGGAGAGAGAGAGAGAGAGAGAGAGAGAGAGAGAGAGAGAGAGAGAGAGAGAGAGGAGGTTGAGTCTTTAAATTGCAAAAATATAAAAAGGAAAGAAGAAAAAAAATGAGACATATGGTCAATACCATGTCACAATAGAATCTTACTTGCTACAGTGATATACACATTAGTTGTAAATTATAAGAATTATAAAAACAAAGTAGGCTATAAAGTAATTGTGTTCACCAGCTTTCCTTTCTCTCTGAAGTTGCTGGGAGTCCTTTCTGTTTTTTGACTGAAAGATTTGTTGCTTCCATCTTTACCCCTGTTGGTGAATTATTTTTTTTCTTTGTGTCTTCACTTCTTTGTCTTTTAGTTTCCTTGTGTTTTCCTTGATGATCATTAAACCTGAAGTGCTGTGAATGCTATGCAAATACACTCCAACTAACCTAACTCCTACTCCTCTCTGCCCTCTTCGCCAAGAGACATCTGCAATTCTAGAATAAGTGCACACTACCTTAGTTTGATCTCATCCTAACTAACCTTCCTCTGCTACAAATTTATTTCCAAATAACATCAAACTCTGAGGTTCTGTGTGGGACCCGAATTTTGGGGGGTGCCATCTAGCCCAATCTTCTTGTCCTCTCCCACACTTTTTTTCCCCATGTTTTTTCCCCCTTCTTGTTCGTTGAGACACATTGGGTGACATGTTTGTTAGTGTTTGTTATCTTAGTCTACTAATTTCTTCCCTGGAGGTTTACCCCCAACCCCTGATGGTGGAGACTTTCATGGTTTTCCATGGAACACACTCTTCACCAAGACGTGCACTTCTTTTGATCAGCTCCTGTATTGCCAGGACAATGCCTGCCTTTTGTAGGCCACCCTATATGAATAGTTCATCATAGTCTTATTTGCAAGTATATTTATAGAGGATTAGGATACTTATCATAGTTAATATTTTGGAAAATGTTTCTCTATTCAATGTATATTTGAGTTACTTCTGATTCCCTATAACACTTGTTACTCTAAGGCTTTTTGTTTATTAAAGTTAAGCATCCCTTCAGAGAAAGGGCAGAAATGAGGGGGAAAACAATGACACACAACAGACCCACACACAGGCACACACACAGGCACACACACACACACACACACACACACACACACACACGAGGGTGGGGGGAACTCCCAGACTCAACATTTAAATGACTTAGATCTCTGTCAGAAGATTCAAACAATAGTGTCTCTATAAACTGGAGAGTGGAGGAAAAGGGAGCTTTGAATGGGAGGATTACAGTGAGAGGAGCAAGAAAGGGAGAAGATGTATATGAGAGGGAACAGAGAAAGGGGAAGGGACATGTTCTTTATGTTTCTAGAATTTCAGGCGCAGAAAGTTTCTTTGAATCATGCATTATCTCTGATACAAATGTCCCCATTCTGCACATGTGATGCACTTCAGTGGCTGAAGGGCTGGAGAAGCATGGGGCTGAGAGTGGAAGGCACTGTGTAATTCTGATTCCATGGTTGTAGGTGAAGATGTGGGCTTCAGCTAGAGCAGGTAAGTGGGAAATGCTCCGAGTTCAAGTAGAGACAGTCCTGGGTGAGGGTGCAGGAGAACAGTTTTCCCCGGGACCACCCAACATAGAAAACCCAGCAATTATGTTTAAGCCAATGAACCTGTGAGCCCTTGATCTTGTTCTTTGCACCTTACAACCATAGATTCAGGTGAATAGGTTTTAGCAAGATAAATAGACTGAGGGCGAATGTGAAAAGTTACATTTCTCTGAGTATATGCCGTGATAGAAAATCAAACCCATTGCCTGTTTAGGAGTTAAATTTCTTTACCTTTATCTTCTATCACCTAAACATTTATCTGTACATGGTTTCAAATCTCATGAAAAATTTTTGCTAAACTTTGTTTAAGTCCTTTATGCCCAACCTGTGGGTTAATCAAATCACTTATTCGTCAGAAATAGTGGATTTATTTAGGTTTTCAACAGAATTTCTGATGTTATTTGGATGTTGGTTTTTAATCTGCCTTTAATCTGGTTTATTGATGGCCCTAAAGTCTTAGCTCTTTTTCAAACTAATGTGTTTTTGAAGCTAGTAAGTCAAGCACAGTGATATGCAGAAACCTCTCTTTATTAATATTTAAGCTGTGGAGTTCTCCAAGGATACAACAGGAAAAAGAACACTTGAAAAAAATAAAATTGAAGCAGAATTTTACTCTCAATTTTTCAAGTTTTCAGGAGATCTTAAGATAGTCCTAAGTACTGCCCTACCAAAACATTTCAGATAAAGTGCAAGGAAATCTCTAGGATTCGATGTGAAGGGACAGAAGTAGGGCAGGCGAGCCTTAACTAAAACAAGGAATATAATGCTTAACCCTAATAGTTACGCAACTGGAGATTAGAAGACGTCAGATAGGCAAGATGAAAATCACTTGACATTAACCCACACATGAAAGCTCTGACGCAACAAATATTATCAGAACAATATCAAAATTAATTACTTCAATGCCCCTTGCCAGATTCTGACTATGATACCTCATAGATGCTATTTTATTTTAAGATGTTAACATGTTCTTCCTCCTTCCGTTTTACATGACAAAGATATTAGGGTCCCACTGTATAATTCACTCCCAAAGTATGCATATATCAATGCTGAGTCCTTTTCTTATTTGCTTCGTTCTCTTGCCCTGCACAGTACATTTATTTATTGGACTCATTATTCTGATACTATTTCATGTACTCTCAAGTCAGAATACAAAGAAGACAGAATTAGAATTTATCTAGGACAGGCTGCTAAAACTGCCAAACCATAACATCTAAGGGTAGGCTTCTAATCATGGGTTCGAGATTATAATTGGTATATAACAGAAATCTAGAGTAGGGCACAAATTCCTGGATATCTAGAACTAAGGACTAGAATGCTTGACTTTCAAAACATATAGCATATAAGACAGCAATACTCTTTGCCAAATGAGTGAAAGCTCTCCAAATTATGCTACTACTTTTAAGTCAAAAAACAGAATGTGAAGAGCTTCAAAATTCTTGATTTTGTTAGCTGGCCAGATACTTCTTAGTGGCAGCCACAGTGATTTTGGAGGCACTAGCCCCACCATCTGCATCCTGCCAGACCACCAGGAGCTGCATATATGTCTCTTTCCCAGGCACCTCTCTGTTTTTCATTTTTCTTTTCTGGATTTAGGATTTGCTCTGTCCAGGAATTTTTGTTTGGTGTTTTGTTCCTTATTTAGGCTAAGTGTCTCCCTTTAGATTGTTTTAGTTCGGTTCATTTAAGGGGAATTCAACTCAAGTCCTTTATTTCCAGTATTAGCCCTTGCCGTTCTCATTCTATTTGTTCACACTAAAGTCTTGCTCAGGGTCAATTATCTTTCCTCAAACCAGCCATTACTTCATATCTAACACTGTTAGGTAGATCTCACTGCTAAAGTGTCACTACTTGCCACCTGTGTTTGGAACCAGCAAGGACATTACCAATTAAATGTCGTGCTTTTTGTCTTCATTAGTCATCTGAGATCATCAGTTGAATGTGACGTTGCTCAGACTTTTAAGACTGGCATCTATTACTAAATGAAAAGAAAGAAAGTCCAATGAACAGGAATTTAGTAAAAGAAAAATTTTATTGGTGTAAAAGATTTTGCAAATTAGAAAGTTAGTTCCAGCATGCGGGTTTTATCCAACTTTATTGTAATCTGAGCTATCTTTAAGAAGACTGGCCTTCTGGTCAAGGGATAGTTGGGTCTCAGGTGCATGACTGAGCTACTGAACAAATGAGCTTGCCAAATTTTTGGAAATACTGGAAGTGAACTTAAATGACTAAGGTAGGGGTTCGGATTTACAGTTAACTAGGCTAGCTGATAGCCATGCCAAGCTGTGTGGGGTGAGAAATCTGTGACTCAGAACATTAGAGCAAACACGGTTAAGTATGGATTTTGTCTGTGAGTAAAATTCCCAAAATATTTCATGCAGATCAATAATGTTGCTTCTTATCCTGTTCCCTTTTTTATAATCTGGCTAAGGAAGTATTGTGGATTGGAGTTTGTGTGATATAACTGTCTGCCAGAGGAACAGGAAGTAGGATAAATATAGTATACAAGATCTAGTATTTGTATTATGATAAGAAACTAGATTGGAAAAAATTAAGACAGATTTGCCCTTGATGTTCTGCATTTTCCATTCTCAGACCTATTTCTAGAATTAGTACTTCATTTTTGGCTTCCTTATGGTACAGTTCATGCTGGACTTGAACTCACTGTCATCCTTCCTCATACTCCCGAGTCTTTGGGATTGCAGGTTTATGCCACCGGGTCTGTCTTTCCTATCTAATATTTGTCCCACCGTCTTGAGTGGTTCCTGTGAGGCCCTCATTGACATTGTCTCACTCACACTATTTAGGCTGAAACATTATGCTCATATTAGAGAATAGAGATGGAAGTATTAGATATTAAATGAATACTTAATGTTAATGAAACTGTCGTTAACAAACATGCAACAGTTGACTAACCTAATTCAAGCTGTCAGGGAACAACCACTAAGTATTTTATGATGCATCATCACACTCAGTAGTGTCCACAATTGTACAGGATAATGCTGACTGGCTCAGGCTAGCCGTGTTATGGAGAAGGATTACTTCAGGTGTTAAATTCCGTATAACAGATATATTCCATACATAAATAAAAACACAGACAAACTGGTGATCTAAGAAGTGACACACACTGTTTCTGCAGGAATTTCCTCTACACGGGCTACATCCAGTGTCCTGTTGTGGATTCGGTAACAAGTCCTCAGGCTGTGGTCTCTGGTATAGTACCATCTATCTGCTAGCACATCTCCTGCCTGCCTTTCAGTTTCAGCTCAGGCTCACCACCTGGAGGCCTGAAGTAGCCAGTGCTAAGGTGTGACAATATCAAGCCAGCTTGGTCAGTGCAGCCTGAAAAAAAAAATGTTGAATTTCAAGAAGAAAATAAAGCTTAGTTAAATAAGCTGACCAATTCTCTATACGTTTTTATAGGAAAGTAAAAGCATACATCAAGACTAGTGTAGTTTTTCTTTTTATGTCTGTAAAATACAATACAACACATAATTGCATGCAAAATTGTCCCTATTCTGTGTTCTAAGACTTTTTGGAAAACACTTGCAGTGACAGCACAGCCTGTCTCTTAAGAACCGAGTGAGGGGAAGAGTCATGTCTGCTGGTCCTTTATCTGTTATTTGCGACAGTGTCACAGTGTAGCTGTACCTTACCGTTTCCCGAATTTTAATTCAACTATTCAAATAAACAGAAAAGGATCAGGTTATCTACATTTTTTTTCCAAACTCCAAAACATTCACTGAGAAATTGTCGAGAGCTTTATGGTGATTTTTAAAACCTATGCAGAGCTAAACATTCTATAGAAATAAACTTCCCATGTCCACGGTCTGGAGTGTGAACAGCCAACCACATCAGAACCACACACAGTTTTCTGGGTTTCTTTACCACAGGGACACACTGACGAGCAGGATGACACACTAAGTCTATGGTTGCACAACGAAGGGTTAAATATGAGTATAAATACGGAGGTGAAGTTCAGGGTTAGAATAGTACACAGAACTCCACGTAAGACGTATCCTGAGCTTGCATTAAGAGAAAAGCATTCCCACGAAACCACTGTGCTGCAGTGTACAGGAACAAGATACTTCTAATAGGAGAAAATCATAAGGCTCCCCTCCACCCCGAAGTGACCAGTAAGTAAACTTCAGTTTTTTCCTTTCAGAAATACCACACATTGAATTTTGCTTCTCAAGTGAGTTTCACTCCATCTCGTGAAAGCGGTCTCTCTTACATGAAGGGTTCTCACCCCTGTGAGCCATCCTTGGGAACCCTCTGAAATTCATGGTTCTTCATTCCTTGTAAACCGAGAGAGATAGTGCAGGCTCACACCCTACAAAAATCGTATTCACAATTCACCAAGGGAGAGAAGGGTGGTGAAAATACTGAGGGCTATTCATTTCTAGTGCTTGGAAGTCCTCCCCCTCCCATTCCTCAGCACATCTACCGCCTGAATAGAAGGACCCCGCAGTGGCAGTGTGTTATACCAGTTTATCATGGAGACCGTTAAATGAATACTGTATTTGAGGTTTTCCTGACAATAACTTTTTCACATGTGTAAATGCACATATTTAACCATTTCACTCACTTCCCTACCATGTTTGAGCTAAGGGGATTGTAGATATTAAACACTACTTTGAGTAAGAAACATACCAAAGCAACTCAGATGATCTCAGATAATCCCCCATTTCATTTTGGTGAACTAGCTCTACACTTGTTCTAGTGTAAATTAAAGATGCTTGGACTTTCTCATCATTTTGTAATAGGGAAATTTTTAAGCACCTCAGAGCTGGTCCCATCTTGTAGGAAGAACCCTCAAAAAAGAAGGGCTTTCCCAGGCATTTAACTTTAGGGGGCAATTAAAAAAACCCGACCCTCTCTGAACTCCTGGTGTTCTTTCCTCCCCCGCGGACTTCCTCTGATATGATGACCACATTCCCACTAAAATATGACAGAGAGCGAAAAGCATGATGCGGCTTCCAATGCCTTGGCCTGTTCTGCCCTCTAGCCAAGCAGAGCAGATCCTGGAAGACCTTGGATGGTCGGAAGGGAATAAGGTGTCCTGTAATTACAGCGTGTCTAAGGACATAGACGGCCCTTCCCTTCCCTTTCCTTCCGCGTGCAAACGGCATCGGCGGCATCGGAAATGAATTACCAGCCCTCGCCCCCATGCAGCTAAGAAGAACCAGGGAGGGCCTCAGCAGGGTAGAAGAGAGACTGGGTGCTGCTGCCCCGCGGAGCCCCTCTGCGCTGTCCATGCTGATGAGCTCTAGGGCTGACCCCGAGCGAGCATAGCCAAGGAGGAGTCCGGGAAGCAGAAGGGGCTCAAAGGAAGGCAGCCGAGCCGCGCACTCGGCTTTGACGTCGCCGGGCTGCGGCTAGCAGCCTCGCGCTCTCAGCACGTAGCGCACAACGTGACCACACACAGCCTTCCTCCCTGGCAGCCGGGCCGCCTGCGCTCCGCGTCGGCCGCTTCTCCATCCTCCTCCTCCTCCCTCCTCTCGCCTCCGCGGAGCGCAACCCCCCAGCGCCAATCCAGGGAACCCGGGCAAGCATAGGGCCCGGGGCGCTCCTCCGCCCAGCTCGGGCATCTCTGCCGCAACTGCGGCCCGAGAGGTAGCCACGCAGCTGGGGTGCCCTCAGCGGGCGGCCGTTCCTCCGTTCTGCTCTGGATGCCAACACTCCGGTAGCGCGGGTGGGGAAGCCCTTCTGCGGCTCTCCGGTCTAAACTCCCGCCAGTCCCGACCGCCCCCACCCCCTCCACTTGGCGGGGGCGGCACGGAAACGAAGAGGACGCTCGGTACGGGTGGGCACGCGTGGACGGTGTGCGGATCTGCTCTTCGCTCGGCGTCTTTCCTCTCCTACAAGTGGCGGTGCTCGGACTCTGTTCTTAGCTCCGTGGATCGGTGCTGCAGGCAGGAGCACCCTTTTCGCTGGCGCGGCGCTCAAGGCTGTTGGGGAGAGCCGTGGTGGTGGCAGCAGCGGCTGAGGCTGGTGCCTGGCGAGCTCCAGACGGGCACTCCGCTCCCGCCTGGACCCTTTCGCCCTCCTCTCTCCTCCTCCTCTCCCTCCTCCCCATCCCCCGTTTCCCACTCCTCCTCTTCCTCCTCCTCCTCTTCCTCTCCCCACTCGGCGATGCGAGTCTGTGTCGTGTAACAGGATTGGCGTTGCAATGGCAACTGATGGAATGGGGGAAGGCAAGACAGCAGGGCTGGGGGCTCCGGACTGCGGGCGGGCGAGCCGCTGCCGCCGCTTGACGCTCCTCTGGGGACCTTCGCGAGTTACTTTGTAAAGGCGAACCCGGTCGAGGGAGCCCCGCTTCGTGGCCGGGTCAGAGGCCACTTCCTGCTCCTCTGGCTGTCCAGCGCGGTTTGCATCGCGCGGCGCCCCCGGGGCCCCTGCCTGTGCCCACCGCTTGCCCGCGCTGGGAACCCGGAGCCGCTTCCCCGAAGAACACTTCTCCTCGCAGCTCTGCTTCCCATCACCGCCCCCTGCTCCTCCCCGGCGTCTGCGATTTTCCCAGGCGCCCGGTGTGAGTGCGGCTTGCGTGTGAGTGCGTGTATCGGGGTATTGTGTAGTGGGAGTGTGTTCGCGCGTGTACTTGTGTGTGTGTGCGTGTGTGTGCTTGTAGTGTGTGTGTGTGTGTGTGTGTGTGTGTGTGTGTATGTGCATGAGTGTGGGGTGTGTGGGGCTCCAGCGCTCTGCTCGCGGCCGCCGCCAAGGAAGGACAGACGGACGGGGCTTCCTTCCATCGGGAGCAGTTCCTGAGCACCTCATCTCGGCCCGGGCACAAGTGGAGCGCGCCTGACTGGCCGCTGGCCTCCGGAAGGTTCCACTGCGTCCCCCTTGGGCTGGATATGTTTATGTTCACGTGAAGATGGATTTAGTGTACGGTCTCGTGTGGCTGCTGACAGTCCTCCTGGAGGGGATCTCTGGCCAAGGAGTGTACGGTGAGTGGAATCGCGATGCTATCGTGACCTTGTGATTCCTAGGCAAGATAGGCTGCTGAGCTAAGATGCACGACTCGCTCCGTTCTGGGGCCCCTCCTGGCGTGGCATTTGATTTACACTTCATCACGTTATTGGGAGCTGGAAGGAGGCAGCGAGCGCGCTGCGGATTGGGCTGTGAGCGGCTCCCCAGGCTCCTCGACTGGGGTTCTGAGTTGGGTCGGGCCAACAGCTTTGCACTCGCGGGAACTAGTGGCTTTGCACTTGATTTATTCCCGCGGGGGAACATGGGCTCTTGCAGTCTTGGAATTAATAATGGTTTGGCTGCTTGCAAGCCGCGGTGTCACTGCCATGGTTTCCCCTAAATGGAACCTTGGAATGTGACCCTCTTGGGTCCCTTTCACATTCCCATCCCTTAATGCCTGGGAAGTCCCTCTCCCTGCAGGTGCTTTCTTCCTTTCCACGTTTTTACCCTTAAAAAAAAAAGAACTCTTTCCCCTTTTCTGGGAATGCCTACAGGACTTGCTTTTCTGGCTCAGAAAATGGGGTGACAGTTGAGTTGTATTCTGCACCAGCAGTTGCCATGAGCACTGACTTGGGGAGGGGAAATAGCAGGCAAGAGCCTCAGTGCCAGACACAATTAAGGGACATGTTTGTGTGAATGGATGAGCAAATGCATGAATGAACCGAAGATGAAGTCCGCGCGTCTCTGCTACGGGGCAGGACACCACTCTCTACAACCAGAACAAAATCTCAGCTTCAGAAAGCCCCGATCCAAGAGACTTGGGACCTAGGAAGGGCGAAGGGTGAGCTTATTAATTGGAAGGCTTTTGAAGTGCTCCCAAACAAATCCCGGTTCCTTTGCCTGTCAGCAGTTGGCACTCTTGTGTTTAGTCACCTAAGACTCTGACTCTCTCTTTCTCTCCCTCCCTCTCTCCTTCTCTCTCTCTCACCCACATCTCTCATGTTTTTCTTGGCTGGCTATAGTAAATTGGAATTAGCCTTATCTTCTGGGACAAGCTGACAATGCCCTAATACAAAAGGAACTTTTGTATTCTCAAGATATATATATATTTCAAGGATACAATGAAAAAAGGGAAGATTTAGAGGACAAAGCAGGCCCAGACTCCGTCATAACACACACCCTCATGTACTCAGAAAATGCATGGAAAACTCATGCTTCTGTATTGCCTTAGACTCATTTTAGGCTAGGTCAGTAACTACCTGGGGCAAAAACCATGAGGATCTGTGGAAATGCCGGCAATTTCCCTTCGTTCTCCGGAACTCCAGAACTGCCTGCAGAGTGGTTACTGGAACCATGGACTTGAAGTCCTCAAACTCCTTGAGAACCCTATAGTGTGCAGTGGGTGGATGTGTGCAGCAGAAACCAATGAGCCCTTACTTTCTCCTCTGTCTTCCATCTTGGGCAAACAGCTACATAGTGTGTGGCTGGGGTGCAGGGGGCAAAAAGGGGTGATCCTCAGCTGAGGGCTTTAGTTCTTCCTGTTGCCACTCCCTTTCTTGTCTTCCTAGTTTTCTTCTAGGCTAGAGTCAAATCCTTTCTTGACTTTCTCCCACCTCTGAGCACCTTCATGTCCCCTGCTCTCCACTTTCTCCTTGCCAAATCAAAGCCACTTCTCTCGCTGAAGCAGAGTCCCTAGCAAACATGGTGGTCAGTGTTGGCTTTGGTGAGTTTAAATGTAGGAAAGAGATAGCCAATTTCCGCAACACTTGACTGGCACCAGCGGGCGGGGCCTGAAGAGAACTGGGACTCACTTAGAGTTCTTTTAAGGACTCTGCTACACTCTCTCTTGCCCTGAGAAGGGGAGAGAGAGAGAGAGAGAGAGAGAGAGAGAGAGAGAGAGAGAGAGAGGAGAGAGA